>NC_046974.1:8819644-9419644 GCF_009769545.1 Cyclopterus lumpus
TGTGTGTGTCTGTTCTCCGTGGCTGGTCTTACCTCAGGCGAAAAAATCATAATAAAGAGTTTGCCTTTCTCTGCTCCCTGGTGTTCCTAAAAAAAGACTTTCCCTAATAGGTACGAAAAAAAGAAAAATTCTGCAAGATAAACTGTTCCATATGCCACCAGCGTGAGAGAGGAGATAGAGACGATGTGAGTGTACTGCAAGTGTGCGTGTGTATGCTGATGAAATGCATAGATTCGGCACTCAATGTGTGAATGTGTGAGTAAATGCAATTGTCCTTCCATATTTGTCTGCTGTTTGTGTGCATTGTTGAACACTTTGAGTGTGTTTGAGAGCCTGTGAGAGTGTGTGTGTGTTTGAAAGCATGAGAAGGGAAAAAAACAAGTATTCAAATGTTGTAGATCCTCAAGTGAAAGTAGCAAGCAACAATTGTCTCGGGTAGGGAAGTCCTGATTACAGTATTGTCGGCGTCTATACCTCCTGAGAGATTCAAGCCTTCTTGATACCCAATTTGATACCACAGTTTTTCCCATCAAACAACTATATTTGCACACCTAATTTATGCTTAAAAAGCATTGAGCGTTATATAGTATATTTGGAAGCGTGTAAGTGTAACAGGCGGCATGTGGAGAGGAGTATTACAAAAATACAGCGGGCGCACAGCAGTGGAGACTAAAGGGGAGAAAAGTGAATAAGAATAAGAAAGATTGAAAGAGAGAGAGAGAGAAGAAGGTGAAAGCCAGGTTGGAAATTGATGGTGTAATTGTTGACTGCTGGTTGACTCTTATCTTTGTTTCTCAGGGCTGTTGTCCGGGCAGGCTGGCTTTTTCTCGCTTTCCAATCTGATCTCTCTCTCTCTAAGAGTGGACCAAACCTGGCAACCCATATACCTTTATCTATTTTTCCCCTCTCGCCAGCCCTTCTCAATGCCCATCGTTCTCCTCCTTTCTGTCATATTATTGTGGCCTCATCTATTGAGCAATTCTGTATTTTTGTTCTCTCTTTCCATCCCTCTCTTCAGACAGCCAGACATCATGCAGAGAGCAGTGGCCTGGAAAAGAGCAGCATGAGAGGGGGGAGTACAGCCGGCCTGGGGGTCAAAGGTGAGTCTGGAGGAGGATAGGGGTGGGTGAGGGGGCAAACACAGGCTCTGTCTCTCTCTAGCTGCATTTCCTCCAAGAATTTCAGGCGCTGGACGACATATCAGAGAACTCAAAGGTCCCTTCATCCCACTGTTTTGCATTTCCATAGCGGTCTACAGACCTGGAGACTAACGAGGGCGGCTGGTGGTTGCAACATTGAACACATTTCTGCAGATCCGCTTTATCTAAAAAACACGTTGAAAACAAACAATCCTTGGTTTTGATCTCACTGCGACGGCATTTACTGCTGCGTAGTATTTACTGATGCACGGTGGAGCGCCTGTCTCCACAGTAAATCATCTGTTGAGTGCTTGGTGAGTATTTATTTATTTATTTGAGTCAGGAAGTCGACAACAAAGCCAAAATACATTCTGACTCCCAACATTGTTGAAGAACCTTTGAGCAATTAAGCACTTTTTTTACTACCATCAACATACATCTTGTGGAAGGCTGACACCATGTAGAACTCTCACAGACTGACAGTATTGACAAGTTGCATGAACATGTAATATTTTTCAAGATAGAGAGGTTTTAAGGCTAAAGAAAGCTCTCACGGCAGAGTATAAAACTAAAATCTTAAAAGTCCAACAATGCAATAAATGATTGCAAACTTCCACCTGTTCATTGTTTAAACAGACCACCAAACGGCAATTGCCTATTCAAGGTTTCACCCCAAACTGCCCCATTGGATCTGCTCAGTGGACCCCAGCAGAAGGCTCTGGTTGTACTGGGCAGCTCCCACCGTGAAGGCAGTCTGTCCAGCAAGCAGTGCTTTTTACCGTGGAGACATCATGCCAGTGACATTATAGCACCTGTGGTTATAAAGATGCTGTCCCTATCAGGATCAAAGTGTGTACTTCCAATTGTTTACTGGATGTGGTATTCGTGTTGTCTGCAGGACTTCATCACTTCTATCGTGGGCAATATGCAAAGCGTATGTAGGTGGCTTCATCAACATAAACAAACAGCAGGTTCAGGATGTTCAGGCGTGATCTTGTGCTGCCTGTTTTTACTTTTCGTTCCAGGCAAAAAGTCTTTCATAGGAAGCAGCAGCAAAAGAGACGAGTTACATCGCTGCGGTACAGTTAGCGGCTGCTGTAAACGCTGTATGTGAAGAAAAGGAGCAGTGACTCAAAAAAGATCCACGAGGCAACATGTGATTGCTCAGGGAACAGGGCGTCTCACTCCTCTTCATTGCACTTTCAATGGTTTTCTACAAATCACGCTGGGTTCTTTACTGAGACATCTCCAGTGGAACCGTATTTCACACATTGTCCGGCATCCTCTTCACACTTGCCAAAAGGGACCCATGGTGCTGGAGAGAAATACTTACTTGGTCGTAAAAGCAACACAGGTCTAACATCGATTGTTCAACAAAAAAGGGTAACATAGACTTGATCGGCCAAGTTTCCATTAGGAAGTGCAACGCTAAGTGAACTTTATATTTCCAATTAGAGGTGCTACACTGGGTAAACGTCTACATTTTCATTGAGGAGGGCTAACGACTAACTTTGAGTTCCAACAGGCCAAGATGACACGAGACCCACAGCGCGACACAAGCAAGAGGAGCTCTCAGTCTCCCAACAGCTAAGTAGCTAAGCTACTCCCAAACGCTAGCTCAGCTGAGCTCTAAAATAGCGGCCATGTAGGGGCCCTCCTGCTTCCGATAAGCCTGCTAGGGCCCCTCTGGAGTGCCTACCCTGGAGAGAGCCATTAGCCCAGCCACAGCTCCTTCCTGGATAAGCTGCAGCTTACCAGCCTGCGAGCCGCAGGGCAACTTTTTATTGTCCTTTCAAAACTTTATGTGTGAGTGTGGGGCGATAGCTTAGGAGGGGCTGGACGTGCTGGAGTCGGCAATACAGTGTGTGTGTGTGTGTGTGTGTGTGTGTGTGTGTGTGTGCGGGCTCAAGCTGGGCTCTCCCGGCACTTCCTGCCCACTAACGGCCAGTCCCACGGTAGGGAGGGTGAGCTCTATCGGACCAGAACAATGCCAAAAAAAGGCTGTCATAAAAACAAACTACCATGCTCTGGTTAGCAAGGGGAAGAGGAGGGGAGGGGCCTACATAACCCCTTTCACACACACACACACACACACACACACACACACATTAATACACTCATTTGATTTGCAGATATCAAGTGTATGAGCCGCTATTTTTTACTGTTATCTTTTGTTGGGTATTCATACTCATTTGCATACACCCAGTAAACAATGCCTGAAAACAGCAAGAAGGAAGAGCTAACTATGCATATACTCTATGCAAAGCACACACGCACACACACACACATGATTGTTGCTACTGACAGTAAACAATAGGAACCTCTGCATTCAAACTGGGTCCAAACAGCTTTGACGTTTCACCAAAACCAGAATAACAAAAAAAGAGAACAATTCCGGCGGTCCTGTGTACGCAAAGCACAGTGCAGACGACCGAACCAGAAAACATCTGCTGAGTCGGGACAAACAAAACAACAACAAGCAACCGACGAAGGAGCGCATCGGGGGCCTCAGAAAACATTCTAAATACCTTACACAGTGCCCCCAAAACACAGTTGGCTCGCTGACAAAGGGGTTTTTGGCCGAGCATATTAACATCTCGATTCCTATCCAGCTTTACAATTTCAACCACGGCCAGGATGGGAGGGATGAAACGGGAACGATGACTGCAGCTGCAATGTGAAGAGGAAATTACTGGACAAGTATCAAATATGATTCCTATGATCAAATGATGACTTCTCTCCCCGAGTTTGCCTTTGACTCAGTTAAAAGATCAAAACACATTTCATGGCCAAAGATACTCTAAATGGATGGATAGTGCTGTAGAGATGAAACGCTGTAATGGAAACTCATTAAAGGAATAGTTCAATATTCTGGTAAATATGCTGAACTTCCTTTGTGCAGAGAGTTAGACAAGAAGACTGATGCACTCTCATATGCCCGAGTGCTAAATGTGTATGTGGAGCCAGGAGGTGCGTTCACTTAGCTTTGCAACATGTTTCCCCAGACGACATGCACCTTCACGATTGCTCAACCTGCTGTATTTTCATATTCATTGAAATACTGAGTTGTCATCAATTTCGCGGACATTGTTTTCACTAAACCCAGCTCAATCACAAATAGACAAAACAATCCATTTAATCACTCTAATTTTCCATAAATCCTTGGATGGAAAACCCATTTACTGATAGAAGCATACATAGAAAACCGATCAACACATAGAGATGGAGAGAGAGAGAGAGAGAGAGAGAGACGCCGGCGGACAGCAGATGGCTAACAGTGGTCAGCTGGTAACACACAAGCAGGTCCGGACTCTCCTCCACCACATTCAACCACTCATAAATAATGCAGAGGACACAAGCCACCCGGCTTCTTCTCAAGATCTCCAGGGGCCAATAAAGGCAGATAGAGAGAAAAGACCTTTGATGTCCTGTCACCTGTTCCTTCATTTATTTCAGACAACAGTGATTAGATTTGGGTGATGCGTCTCACCACTGCATTCTCACAATAGATATAGAATAGGAGTAGAATGGATTTTCCCATTCAAAGTCACGGAGCAGGATGGCTAGAGCTGTGTCCATTTCTGTGTGTACAACTGGTATTGCAAGTCACGGCTAAAACGAGCAGTGGAATGGTACAAGGCATCAGAGGGCAGTGTTACGAGTCCCACATGGCGAAGGCAGAACCTGCCCTACTCCGCCTGTGATTGGTTTACCCTGATAGTTTTACCCCTAATACTAATCCTAACCAATCTCAATCCTCTTGCATCAAACCAACCAATCCAATCGACGAAGGCAATGAGTACGAGCAAATAAGAGACAGAGTAGGGCGGGTCATGCCTTCACCAAAGCAGGATTGGTAATTTTGCCTCAAGATCAACGTCCACTCTCTCCCCGGCAAGCTGCAGGTACATGTAATGGCCCCACTGACCACCATATTCTTTTGCATGATTAAAAAACGTTCAATGTCCGCTCTTACTGCTAAGATTCTGATTTCTTATATTTTAATTACATTGATCAGCCCGAAAAGGGGGTAAATTAGAGATCAGAATGAAAAGCTTTGATAAACACAACTTCCTGCATTTCAAGAGTGAACATATGTGGTGCATCCGGCTGTACTTGCTCGACAGACTCGCCTCCAGGAACGTTGGTATATGCACCATATTGGATTTTCCACCAGCCCGACATTAGTGGAAACACTTTTCCTCCCTGAGGGCTTATTTATTTATTGATTGCCCCAAAGGGGGGCTGTATCATTTATAGAGAGTGGCACATATTTATAACTGCCTTGTGTTGCATTATTCTGGAAATATTGCTTTCTTTTTTGCAAAATTGTTAATTTGTTGACGATAATGACAATACGACTTCATTTAACTGAATTGATTTAAAGAGATAGATCCAGAGAGGCTGCTACGAGGCATTCGGGATACTGAAAAAAGTAGTACACTATTGTGTACTACTTTTCTCTATCCGAACATAGTTTTCATTCACAAAGGGCTGAATATGGACTTGTCTGTTCAATTGAAGTTGAGCTATATAAGTGGTAATGCTTAAACTTTGGCAACGCAAAAAATGACCTCATTATGCTACTCGAATTGAGCCCAAACGAGTGAGAGAGAATAAAAAGGGGGGAAAGAAGTGTGTGTATAAGTGGGCGAGAGAGGCAGAGGGTGAGAGAGAGAGACCGAGCTCAGAGGGAAGGGCTAAGTTGCAGAGGAGCAAAACGCTTCTCGTCTCGGAACAACGGCAATCACAGCCGCTGCCAAAACCCTCTGGATCCATTTTCAATGTCTGATGGAAACTTCTCAACAGGCTTTAAAGCCACTGAGAAGGGCTGAAGGTTGTGCAGTGTGTGTGTGTGTGTGTGTGTGTGTGTACGTGCTTCGGCTTGTTTGTGTTCTCTATTAGTAGTGCCTTCTGGAGCATTTTAACATCAATAAATTATACGTAGCTGCTTAAACTTTGAGACATTGGTAAACAAATGAGCCAAGAGGAGCTGGAAGGGCTGAAGGCACTACAGATAAAGATGCACAAGCAAACATCAACACTTTGACAATACTTATGTCGCACTGATAAGAAGTATACAAACTAATTGGGACATTTCTCACCGCATGCGGAGAATAAGGAAATGCCTGGGAAATAAACATTTTAAAAAGCATTTCAAACCCATTTGATAGATAACCTGTGATGTGTGTAGTGCATCTTTTCCTTCTTACAAAATACTAGTGTGTTTGTATGATAACTGCATTTGCACAATTGCCATGTCGTTCGCACCGTTTGCAGTCACATGTAACAACAATACACACCATAACCAAGGTTTCTGGGGGCACACTGCGACACGGATGACTAGTTAGAAGAAGGTTAATGCTAGAGCAGAACACTACGCCAATAATATAAGAATCAAGAAATCAAACAATAAACAACGGACACATTATGATGATTTTCAGTCTGAATATTATTGTAATCCCCCTCTTGTAAACACTCCGTTTTAGCGACTTTCTCTTTAAGCCCCTCCCCCTCAGTCTGCTCTGATTGGCTTACGATAAAAATATGGTGCTTTTTGCAAAAGCAAGGGAGTCGCAGAAATAAGGGCAAAACACCAGAGGCTAGGGAGGAAGGACAAGAGGCAACGTCCTAGTTTGAGGATGCAACAAGATTCATGGTTTTTGGTCTTCGTTATGACCAAAACCACAACACTGAAATTAAGCCACGAGTTGATCAATATGCCAGTGACATGCTAATGTGTAACAATCCTTCATGTTCATGTGTGAATGCACTTGAGCGAACAAGACTTTTACATTCTTGTGTCACAGTGACATTTTTAGTTCACAGCTGTGCACATATCACACTTTCTCTCTCTCTCTCTCTCTCTCGCTCTCTCTCTCTCTCTCTCTCTCTCACACACACACACACACACACACACACACAGACACACACACACACACACACACTACCTTGTCTCTATAGCTCCTTGATAATTAACTAATAATAATAATGCATGCACATACGCAGAGGAAGCATGAAAACATAAGGTTTATATCACTTTGACCCTCTACCCTGCCAAAGCCCATTTACCATGATGGTCTTGTAAACAAGCTTCTTCCCTTCCTTCTTCTCTAAACATCAGCCTGTCCTGCCCAGCCCCGCCTCCCGCTTGTTCCCCTCAAGCACACGCACACACACACCCTCACACGCACATACACACTCACACACACACACACCCACACACACACACACACACACACACACACACACGACCCATCTGCTTCTGCTCTCCAGACCTTGCATCTGGCCTGCCATGAACCATATCTCTGTTCAACACAAACACACATTTTAAACACGCACACATACACACACACACACACGCACGCACACACACACACACACACACACACACACACACACACACACACACACACACACACACACACACACACACACACACACACACACACACACACACACACACACACACATACACACACACACGCGCAATTCTGTTCATGCAGCATCAGAACAGAGAGGGCATGGCTGGAGATGTGCACTCCCTTCAACTCAGCAGGAAACACAGGGCAGTTAGTAACAGCAAAAACAAAAAAAGCAAATCTGCTCCCGAAAGAGAGTTTTGAAAGGAGAGACGGGCAGAAAGAAAAGGAATTAAATCGTCGGTGGAATAAAAAGTATATTTTGAAGGGAAAAAAAGCTCACTGTGGGAAGCTGGCACATCAACTGTTGCTCTGCGGAGGATGTTGAGAAAAAAGAAGCCTCTCCCACCATCAGAAATACGTGATTGTTAGCAAATTCAGATATGCTCCCACAACACCATGCATGACCACGGCCTGAATGGTCTGCGCGTGTGTCCCTGCATGCAAAGCTTCTGTGTTTAAATGATCAGAAATCAGCGCGTTATCACGGGGTTTAATGTGCGTTCAGCTGCACGCCATGTGGGCCACAGTATCTGTTGCACTGATGCGATGCATGTGACACAGGGATGGCAATTAAACACACACACACACACACAAAAGCACACGCAGCAGACAGCAGACATCTGGTGCATTGACGACATAACGACTGTGATGCAATGTTGGCCCTTTGGCGTCATAAACAGAGCGTATGTCACATTTGTGCATGAATGCAGAATGATTAGCATAACACATAGACTGGCGGAGATAGGGAAGCTGAGCTGAAGTGATTGGTTGATTCATTGATTAATCAGAAACTATTTTGAGAACTGATTCATCCTGTGACTCAACTAAATGTTTTCACCAGCTTCTCAAATGTAAGGATGTGCAACTTTTCTTTTTTGTATGTGAACTTTGGCTCCTTGAACTTTTGATTTTTCATAGGTTTTTTTACATTTAATACATCGCTCGCTGGAGAAAACAACCAGCAGATTAGTCTTTTATGAAAGTAATCGTTTGTTGCAGCCCCGTGGCAAGTGAACGGCAGCAAGAACACATGTCCAACACAACACCCAGAGGAGCACACAACAACACACACTCACATGCTGTAAATAACAGAGTTGTCTAACTTGTACTAAAATACCACAACAGAAAATGTCAAAGTCATTATATGAGACTGTTTAATGTGAATCTGCACACGTGTATGCCTAAATCCGGCTGTAAAGGCGTTGCTGTTAACATGTATGGATGATGCATGTGGTCCTTTGTCTTCCTGACTGTGTGCTGTTTAATTGTGTGCGTGTGTGTGTGTGTGAGGAGCCTGAGAAGTGTGTGAGGGAAGATGGGAAGGAGGCTGGCTGTCAGGATGTGGAGTCCATTGTCTGTCCGACAATGAAGCGATCGAGTCGGCAGGAGTCCTGTGGCTCACTCAATGGAGGCATTAACATCTGGGGCCAGAGGGTTGCGTGATGTGTGTGTGTGTGTGTGTGAGTGTGTGTCTTTGTTGCAACTGCCCTGGATAAAACTGGATTTTCAAGGCTTTTTTCCCTGCCTGGGAATAATGCAGATGTCAGGATGAATGTTTCAACAACCAAACTACCAGTGTTGTATAATCTTCTCAGCATATATATATATTTTTTACGATTTATTATGTCCATTCTTAAAGGTTTGTGAACTTGATTTTACAAGCTAAAAAGGTGAACTTCGGTAGGATTATCCTCTCATCCCACTGAACTGCAAATGTCAACATGCGCCACATGCGCTGAATCCTACCCGTTATAATACTTACATTAATCTCTGCAAATGACACAGTGACATACACAAACACACCAAACTATCTGCCCCGCAAACCTTTTCATAAAGAAATACGACAAACTTTGTGGATCCTCAAGCACTCGTATAAAGTCATCTGCCATCACACATGGCAATAACATGACTCCATTAACTTCTCCCACAACCCTTACTGTCTTTATTTTTGAAGGGCCACACTCCTCAGTACAGTCTGTGAGTTAACTGGCAGTGGCACCATCCAGCTTGTAAAACATAAAAACAAGGACCCCCCACTCCTTCTCCTAAACCACCACACCTTTTTACACACACACCCATGCTCACTGTCCAGCGTTGTCGACTGCCCTCCTACACTTCCTCCTCTTCCTCTTCCTCCTCCTTAGTAATTACAATAATCACTCAACTGAAGCTAATACTTACTTCATTACGGGAAGAAATCAGGGATGTGGCAAAAAGCACTTCAACATAATATCTCAAGTTAGTTATTGTCACCATAAGCGCTTTATTTCTTTGAGTGTCAGCTGAGTAAGGGGGAAATAAATAGAGGCAGCAATTCAAGAAATGGCAGTGGAAGTAAGCGGGGGTTGTTATAGACAACAACTATGTACAAATGAACTATTAAAATATGTATTTATGTTTTTAGTAAGAGTCTGTCTACAACCATGCATCTATGTGAGCATAGAATACTTAATATTTTGACACAACATCTCTATGAACTATAAACTTCTCTCTTCCGGCAGCCAACACAGGTCTCCAAGTAAATCCTGAATGAAATATGACATTGATGCCATCGAAGATGAAACAACACCGACAAGCTCATAAAGGTTCCTCAAAGTTCAGGAGCACAAACACACCAGACATGGAAGTAACGCATGCAAATCATGAAATATGAAGGGCTTCCCCGCTTGGAGTGGCGCACACACACACAAACACACACGATATGATAAGTGGGATTGTTGTGCGTTATAGTTTATTGCTGTGCTGTGATTGTGGAGCTGGAGATGAACAGACGGCAGTGAAAACCCCGGAGTTGATTCTCTTCCAGCGGCTCCTGGCCGCAGTGCGCTGTGTTGACACGCCGCACGAAACGAGGGATAAAGTTGCACCGCATCGAGCCCAGAAAACGCACAACCGACAACCCCGAGACGACCCGTGGAGACGGCGCATTGTATCCCACCGCGTCCTGTCCCCCCCCCCCCTTTCACCAAAAAGGAGGCTTCATGGCAACAGTTGGAGATCCGGAGACTCCGGATCGGGATGTTTCTGCCCCCCCTTGCTTCCTTCGTCTAAACCTACTTCCAGCAACTGCAACCACCATTACGACCAAATAGAGGGCAACAAACTTACCTTGCGATGGCGGTGATGATTAAATGAATGCGTCCTGCGCGTTTCTCCTCTCCGTCTTTCTCTGACGAACCGATCCAGTATCCCGTTCTCTCTCTCTCCCTCCACCACCCCCACCAACCCCGCTCTCCTTTTCCGTTATCTCGGATTTGTTTTCTGAATTTGAGTTACGAATTATTCCACATCCTCATCAGTGTCAGATGAAATCGGCCGCGCGGTTGTTCTCTTCTTATTTCCTCTATTTTCTTTTCAAATGGTTGGACTATAAAGCAAATCCAGCCATATGATCTTGTCATTCAGTTTTCTACACAGAGGAACGGGGCTCTCCACGCAACTCCCTCCCAGGGCTTTGTAACACGAAACCAGAGGAGGAGGAGGAGGAGGAGGAGGAGGAGGAGGAGGAGGAGGAGGAGGAGGAGGAGGAGAAAAAAGGGGGAAGAAATAAAAGAAAGCGTGAATTGAATCCACTATCTGGGACGAGCTAGACGAGTCTATCCGCCTCTGCGCGCAGAAGTTCCAGCGTGGTCGTGGCGCTGCGTCTCTGTGCCAATCTACACTGGAAATAGTGTGTGCGTGTGTATGTGTGTGTGTGTGTGTGTGCGGGGGGGCTGCAGCGTGTGTGAGCCCCCAGCCTACTTCTGCAGTACGCAGCACAGCAGGGACCTGGGAGCATTTAAAAAAAAAAAAAAAAAAGGCACACAAACACGTCTCCGCCCATTAGCCCCTCTTAACAAGGGCCCCGACACAGACGAGGGGCCCCCAGCAGCCATTACACTGCTTGATTAAGACAGTTTCATTGTGTGGAAAGTGAAGGTCTGTTTTGGCAAAGTGAGGCCTGACCTGAGACACGCTGAGGTCCTTTTTAACGGGGCTGGGGAGCAGGGTGGCCTGGCTGTCAAAGAGACCATTGTTAGATTGTGGTTCTTGGCCACTTCCTGCCAAAACCTATTCTTGATGCATCCTTTTTCATGGCAGAGAAAATGTTCCCCACAATAAATCAATGTAGTATTGATACAGCAATATTATTATTGCGTCCACTCTCATTGCATTGAGGTTAGGACAAATAACAAAACCCAGCAATAAAACACTATTGAAATACTCCATTACAGGTTAACGTCCTGCATTCATAATTATTTCCTTAAAACACTAAACAAGCATATTGATTTTCCTAATTAGGTTTTCCAGCACACCATAGCACTGAGACTGTCTTCAATGACATCCACTTAACAGACGGTGGCAGAATTTTGGATTTAGTATAACTAGATCTCAGTGCTAATTTTGACACGATTGACTTGGTGTGACTTTCTGGCTTAGTAATAAACTAGTCTGAATCCTAAAAGACTGATTTGTGTCTGTAGCTAATTACACATATGAGCAGGCATAACTTGCATGCGGAGATCCCCAAGGCTCCATTCTTGGGCCTCTTTTGTTTTAACATATGCTTTCACTGACTCAAAACAACAAAGTAAGTTACCATAATTATGCAAATGACTCACAACATTTACATAACCATACCACCAGGAAACCACCATGGTCACAACAATCACGCTGTAAAAATGCATTGAACAAATGGATGTGTCAGAGATATCTTTAATCAAACATAGCCAAAACTGAGGTAATTGCTTTTGAAACCAAGAAGGAACGATTAAAAGTCAGTGCTCGAATTTGAATTTAAAACCGACAGACCAAGCCAGAAATTGTTGTGTAGTCATGGTCTACAATATGAATTGTAAGAGCCGCAAGACAATTACAAAGTCAGCCTACTATCACCTTCAGAATAGTTCAAAGGTTAAAGGATTCATGTCTCAGCTGGATTTGGAAAAAACGGATCCATACATTCATCTTCAGGTGGCTCGATAACGGTAACGGTGTCTTCTCAGAACTCTTGGTAAGATCAACAAAGTGGATCAAATCACACCAGTTATGAGGTCTATACACTGACTTCCTGTCTGTCAAATAATTTATTTCATACTGATACTTTTGTTTTATCACATAATAGTTTTGGGTCAAAGTACATATCTGATCTTCTGCTACATTATGAACCATACAGACCTCTCGGGTCATATGGGACAGGTCTGCTTTCCATCCCCAGATTAAAAACTAAACATGGAGGAGCAGTGTTCACCTTTTATGCACCACATATCTGGAACGGACGCACAGAATACTGCAGGTCCGCCGCAACTCTAACTTCTTTTAAATCAAGGTTGAACACTTTTCTGTTTGCTGCTGCCTTTCATGAAATCAAGTGAAATGAGTAACACTATTTCTTACGCTGCACTGTTACTTTTACTCTTTGTATTTTATACTACTATACTTGGTCTTATTCTATTTTTTATTCTCTTCGCTCTTAAATTACAGTTTTTAATTGTATTTAATTGCATGTTTTATAGCATGTTTCTTTTGCACTTTGTCTTTTGATGTTTTATGTAAGCCTCTTTAAATTGCCTTGTTGCTGAAATGTGCTATTTAAATAAACTTGCCTTGCCTTGCCCTAGTCCCCCCCCCCCGACCTCCCGTCCCTCCACTCAAAAATGTGTTTTGCTTATTGTTGTTCACTTGGATGATTGAGCTTCACTGTGCATAGTTTGACACTAGAAGGCTGTTTTCACATTCATCGGCTGAAGTATCAAATTATTTTTATGTGTCTTCAAAGTCTTTATAGGTTTTTTTTTACATCACCATGTTTTTAAGCTCTGGCTTGTTAATCAAGAGCAATTTTAACTTCATTGTCCTGACTGAGGACCACAGAAAGAGTACACTTTTTTTTCATCAACTCTGAGATGTATAAATAAATAAATGACATGCAAAAAGTTGTGAGAAGCCGAAAGTACGAGCTAATGACACATAAAAAGATTGGGAATTGTTGAGCTATTTGTACATCTTCACATGATCTCTGGTTATTCTGGCATATGGTCTTATCACTTCAAAAAAACACATCCTACTGTTTTGGACCGACATTGAAACTATGGCTCACAGAACTGATGGACACACTTCCTATCAAGAGAATCGAATGTATCATTAAAAGATAAGTTAAAAGACTTCTCATCTTGCAGAAGCAATCAAATCTTAACTGCGGTCCCGGGGTGGAGATGGAGATGAGTAGATCAGGGAGAGAGCGAGGCTGGTTACGGGTTACAGGTCTTGTTTTTCCTTCGATAAGTAGGCAAAAACATTTTCCAGGTGAATTTGTACAAGTATTTCTGTTTAAAGTGGTTGGTCTCTGATGATGTCATCTGAGAATTTTTTTTCCCACTTTCAAATCTCCCTCGAGCCACCGAAGACGTTACGTAAATGTTCTCACAGGCTGAGTTCTGCTCCATGTGACATGAGCTGAACTAAATGAGTGAAATCAGTGGAATGCCCCTTTAGTAAATAACTATAACACTATTGGTATTGTGGAAGCTGTGCAGAACACACTGTAAAAACACAATAATACCACTAACAATGCAGGAACGCACATACAATGAGACAATTGTCTATTGTTGTTTTTGCCCTGGTGCATGCTGGGAGGTATCCTTTCAGGCCCACAGTAGTATATTTCATTGTAAACTCATACAAACTACTCAGTTTAGGTTGCCGATCATTTTAGGCTGTTGGAATGCAAAACGCAGAATGAGTGAACAAAAGCAGTGTTTTTTGATCTCACGTGAAATTAATAATCAGAGCAGAGAAGACAAAAACATGAAATAACACAAAAAAACATGGGGTCATAATCCAAAGATTAAGTGTGCAGATTAGAAGGCAAATATTAAAATGATAATCCATATGGATTAGCGCAGAAAATGCGTATTGTTTTTCCAGTATTGATGTAGCTCCTGACAGCACGGGGCCTTTTAACCTCTGCACAAATCAATAAACCACCACTGACATCGGCCATCTCCCAAAGACGAGACCAGAAACATCTTCAACTCGGTATCTGTCGTCATTACTTTCCCTGCAGGAATACAATCAGCACTTTAGCTCCGGTTTACTGCCGTCTGCCAGCGTGTGTCTCGCACCTCGCAGCCCCGCCTGATGATAAACTGTCTGCGCTGTCTGAATTCACATGCCGCCTGATGGAAACGCTGTAAAGATAGTTTGCCCGAATCCTCACACAGACAGATTAACGAACAAACAATGCTGGAATCATAATGCTCATAATCTCACGCACACATCAGGCTGTAGACGCTGTGGCACAGATTCCTGTGGTTCCGAGAGTTAATGAGTTTGGATTTAGGACACTAATTGGGAGTCGGACTCTCATTCCGCAGTGCGTTAAAAATCGCTCAGTGATGAAAAGGAGAAGTAGCACGGCCTCGGGCCACATCAAGAGACACTGGGGAGCCACGCGCTAGAAAGTGCTGCTTAATACGGCGAATATGGCCTTCTAGGAATTCCAATAAAAACAAGGCTTTTTTTTTTTAAAACAATCCCAAACAGATCCCTTCTCTTTGTATACGAGGGTCAATAGCACTTCAAAATGAAACACTGATGAAAATAAGTTTTTAGGGATTATTCACACCCAAGGCTAAATCAAATAGTCATGTGTGAAGTGCTGTGGCTGACCTCAAGTTCAATTTTTTATTGATGTACTGCGGTGCCTATTCAGCAGTCGACGTGGAATAAATAAGAGTTTCAATACATTGAACAACTCTATACGGTGTTTTTACTTGTTCTCTTACAAGCTTAGATTTTTAACCCCCGTGGCCTGTGAAAGCCACCCGGGTCTTACTTTAGAAATCCATCCTGCTGATTGGACAATTTTGCAGTCTTTATTCCACGCTTTGACTCTTTATCCAAGAAGCAACTCCAGCTTCTGAACGTACATCACCATTATATTAATAATCTGGCTTCGGTTTTCAGTAAAATGGTTAGGAATGTCAGTTTGAACTGTCACTCGTTTACTCTCAAACCTTTAAACATTTATAATTTCTTAGAAAACGGCACTGCAGTTTAATTTGCACCTCCACTCCAATGGGAGCTTTTTTATTCCCTTCTTTTTTAATGTTTTGTTCCAACACCTGCAGTGTGTGCGAAGGAGCACTCAATTTGTCATCGTTTCTGTTCATCAGTGAATGTACAGCCGTCAAAACACTGAAAGCGAACGCTTTTTTTTGCATACAGCAATGCCATCGCTTTGAGCATGAGGCCTTGAGTGTGAAAGCATAAATTATAGGCTAATGGCTGACAGAGCAGCAAAGAAAGATAGCGGCTGATAGCAAGTCAGCAGCTCTGAGCTCTCGCTTACTCTCTTTTTTCACAGCATCTGATAAACAATAACAAGGATATGCAAGTAATTACAGCATTCCAGTGGTAGTTTTTTTCTTCTGGGAAGTTAATATGATAGGATGAAAAGATGCAGATTTGCATTTTGCTTCAGAAGACCTTCAATAGATTATTTTGAGATTATTACGTATTTAAATACATCACAGGAATCTTTCGTCTGCGAACCTTGGACTGCAGTGAGTTAACCCTATATGGACGTATACCTCACAGGGTCGTGGGTCGGACATGGTCGTTTGTAGCACAGGGGATCGTCTTCACCCCATTCCTTCTCATCTTCTCCACGTCATTTTAGCTGGAAAAAACTAAACTGCCATTTATAATTTTGTGTCTGATGACTTAGTCATTGGGCTAGCACTGTTACCTCACAGCAAGAGGGTCCCCGGGTTCGATCCCCGATCCGAGGTGGTCCTTCTGTGTTTGCAGGTTCTCCCTGTGGAACAGTCCAAAGACATGCAACTTAGGTTATTTGGAGCCTCTAAATCGCCCATATGTGTGAAAGTGAGTGTGAATGGTTGTCTGTCTCTTTATGTAGCCTGTGATCAAACTGGCAACCTGTTCAGGGTGAACGCGGCCTTCGCCCAATGTTGGCTGGGATCGGCTCCAGCATCACCGCGACCCTGAATAGGATAAGCAGTTTGGATAATGGAATGGAACGGACTTAGTCATTGTCTGTGGCATTATTGATGAAGAAGAATGTGAATATAATAGGCTGATGTAAGCATTTTTTCCAGTGGCACCACAAAATCGATGCAAACAAGGCCGAGGAGCTGGTCGGGAGTTTGTTTCACTCACTTGTAAATGGTTGAGATGGTCAAATTAATGCAGTAGGACACAAATTAAACCAGCCGGTTCTCACTTCCAACTTTTGAAATCCAGCATTTTGGTCAGTTGCTCTATATGCGTCAGGCCTTGACACTTTACATGTCCTTAGTTATGATCGGATTAAAGGAGGAAGTCACGGAACGTAGTATAAACGGCAATAAAGTCCACATGCGGAGGGAGGAGGTCATGCTGGATGGGTGGGTCCAAAAAACCAACCCTCACCAACCCTCCAACCTCTCACCCAGGAAACCAATGTTATTTTCTGTGTGAAAAACTAAAAGTTTGAAATGAAGCAATTCAGTTTATTTTCAATTCAGTTTATTTTGTATAGCTCAAAATCACAAATTACAAATTAGCCTCAGAGGGCTTTACAATCTGTACACATACAACATCCCTGTCCCAGGACCTCACATCGGATCAGGAAAAACTCCCCAAAAATAACCTTTCACAGGGAAAAAAGGGAAGAAACCTTCAGGAGAGCAACAGAGGAGGATCCCTCTCCCCGGATGGACAGAAGCAATAGATGTCATGTGTACAGAATGAACAGCGTTACAGAGTTACAACACATTCAATGAATATGACAGAAATTATGAATAATGAGTAGTAAGCATGGACCACAATCCAGATTTCCACAATCCATGAAACAATTACTAATTCTGTAATTTTACTTTCCAGACAAATAAGAGTGTATGAATGTAACAAGCAGACACTTCAGAGGACACCTGACCAAGCGAAGAATGTGTTGAGTCAACACACCTCTGGCTCAACAATCACTTTATGACAATGTGAATCGCCACAATCACATGCCGATGCACACATGAGTTTATTATGTATAAATACAGGCGTTACATTGCTTCCACAGATCGGACAATCACTTTTGTAACAATTCACGATCAGAAGATACTGAAAACATTACGACTCTCACCCAGTCCTCTGGTCATTCTCCTTATTGTCCTTTTCTCTCAGTTTTGGTCCAGTGAGAAAAAGATAATGGCCGAACCCATTATGGAAAACATCTCCCAGCTCCTGTGTGAAATGCTCCAGACTGCTCCACCTGTAGCCCGCTGAAGTAGCACCATCTATTGTCCTGTAGTTGTTGGTCTCGTCAATCACAACTGCTCTCAGACTAAAACAACGACTGGACTACAAATCAAGTGTAACCTTTTGCACTGCTCTCTTTCTACATCAGACACAGACTTTACACACTTTGCTTCTGCCTGCGCAAGCGAAATAAGTGCATTGAAGCTGCTATCTGGAGCGACCAGACACTTAACCCAACACCCAATTTCATTCACTCAAGTCCAATTTTTGAATTAAACTTTTTATTGCAACGTTATAGTCTCATCACTTAAATTCTCTCCATACACTTTATCGGCACTATTTATAGTGGTGATTGAGTTTTTACCACATTTTTATTTGAGTTTCTTCATGCTTCACTTCCATACCAGCCCGATCTCCTGAAAATGTAATCAATTACGTTTCCAGGCAAACATTTTCTCCCGGATTGCTTTTATTTTTGACGTATCACAAATAGGTTTGAGAAGTACGAGTATTGCAAAGTAATACTTTGATCAGCTGGTGACATAAATGATCCAAAAGTTTCCTCATCACGATTCCACGTGAGCTCATGTCTGTGCAACCGTCCGTATGGAAAGCATAATTGCCACTTAAGGAAGATGTCTGACCGCTGTCTGTGTCCCTTGTGAATCCAAAAGCCAAACCATTGCGTACAGTAGTCTTGTTTTTAAAAAGGTTTTCATACTCGCTTACCTTACGGATCTGTTCTCCTGTGACACTTGAAAGTTCCTGTAGCATTTTCATTGGGCAGCAGGACTGATTCAAAAATAAAAACATCTCCAGTGTGCAAGCCGACATCAGCCCGATGCAGAGTGCATCTTAATCCACACTGTTAGCTTCCAGGACGGTCTTTGTGAGGCGGGCTCGTAAAAGCCAGCTCTTCATACAGTAAACGTAGCAGGGCTTAACTCCAGTGATCCGCAATTCAGGTCAATCTTCCCCGGCAACAACAGAGAAAGAGATTTTGCTGGTATTGATGGGAACTAAACCCCCGAAAGAGTTTCAGCTTCAAGGCAGGACAAAAAAAACAACAACATCTAAAACTTTCATATATCCCTAACTGGAGGACTCAAAATCATTGTTGCGCTTCGCTTCTCTTCACTTCCAGACCTCCCCTGTCTCAGAACTGGTGGTACCAAGGTTGTATGAGTGACAAGCAGTTGCAGGAACATTATTTAACACGAGGCGATGAGAAAGTCGGGGAAAGTCTCATTATGAGGCAGAGCCCAGGTCACCTCCTGTGAGCCGCGGCTCTTTTTGTATCGCTCTTCTCGGTTTGCTCTGTTTGGACTTTTCCATCACAATGAGACTTTAGGTTTACTTTGGCTGAGATTCATACTGGGAAGCTGGGAAACTGTTTTTCAGAGAGATTACCTCATTTACCTCATAGCACAGAGAAAGTCACAACTTTATCAGCCGTTACAGCTGGATGTTAAAATGTGTCGCACATCTCTATTGCCACTTGTGGAATGTGCTAAAGATGCGTGACGTCTAAATTGAAATCGTTATCGACACAATATTTACCTTTTCTCTAATAGATATGTATAAAACGTGACAGACATCAGTTCAATTAAAGCAGGCAGGATTGGCTTCATAACAGAATTAGGATACTAAATCTTGAGCTGGATCGTAAAGAGAATGAAACGTAATGAATGGTATTAACACCCAGCAGTGGCAGTTTTGATTTTAAACAGTGAAGAAGCAGAGTTGTCATAATCAATCCGAAGGTCTTTTCGCAACGTTAGCTTTTTGACAGAAAACCGCTTTCAGACGCTGCTGATCTGTCACATTTCATCTCATTGCAATTTCATGGGTAAACATTTGTGGAGCGAAGTGGAGAAATCTCCTGTCTCAATCTGAAATGAATGGCCCAAATGTTTCACTGCCGCTGCAATCGCCTGGTGGTTAATATCTATTGAGACGAGAGTATTAAAGCATGCCCCGTATGATGAGTAGCTCCCTCCTTCCCCTGATGAAAGAAGGAAATTACGGCTCAACCTAACATCATTTCATTCAACTTGTATATTCATTAAAGGGTGATATGAAGCGACAAGCAAGGTTTTAATCAGAGCAGTTTTAGGGAGATAAAAAAAAATTGGATCGTTTAAAAATTGCTTTTCATTACCGCTTCATAAACATTGCTCACCTTTTTAATCTGACCTGCAGTTGAAATTTGAGGATTTGATTAGAAAGAAAAGAATAGGGTGCACTTTCATCAAAAGCAAGGCAATTCAGTTTAAAAGAGTGTGTTCAGGTGTGTCTAGTGTGTGCTTTTCTCACACTAAGAAAGCTTAATTTTCTAAAAGGTCGGGGTGATAGATCAGCTGGGTGACAGAGATAAACCTCTGGATCAGCCCTATGTTTCTTTCACCTAATTTCACAAAGTCTCCAGGCCTATAAATCAGTGCTGGATCTCTGCTGCTTAATTTGGATATCTGCATAGATTGACTCGCCACTGTTCTTTGTCTTTCTCTCTTGATAGGATAACAGCATGCTAATTCCCTGCCCTATGTGAAGGGGAATGGCATCAGGAGGTTATTAAATAGTTGTGGTAACTGTAAAAGCGGGGTTATACTCCATTCCCCAAGTGAGAGTATGCAGCCTGTCAGCGCAGTAGGAAAAACTGCTGAGGGATGCAGGGTTGGGGCCCATGGGACCCCTGGAACCCTTGTATCTCTCCTCCCCTCTCCATCTTCTGCTGCGCCCCTGGCTCGCTATAATAAACAGCAGCAAGTGCCCTCACTTCCCCCCAACTCTTCTTCGGCAGCTATGCATATGCAAACACATTGGCAAACATGAGAGAAATTAAACATGGACAGCTTAACTCCCACACTGTTCAGTTTTTTTTTGCAGAAGGATACATAGGGAAATGCACTGGTTATGCCCACATGTTGATTGATGCTCTCATTTGGGATGCCAAAAAGTTTGGCCAGCATCTGAAAAAATAAAAAATAAATCCTTGGTTCAACAATATGGAGCCAATTTTATTGAAAGGCCATTTTCTGCCTGAGGCTTGTTAGAGGTTGGCTATGAATGTACATCATCACATCCACTTGTTTGCTTGGAGAAAGACAGCTCTACCAACTCCAGCACTAAGAATGTGTTTCTGTGACTGCATTTCTTATCTTAAAAATACACGTATATATATATATATATATATATATATATATATATATATATATATATATATATATATAGTATATGCATGATCAGACAACATGAATGAATGCTGAATACTAAATCCAAGCAGCAAAACAAAAAAAAAGTATTCAGACTAAAAAAATGAATAGTGTGTTGTTGATGGACACTTTTCTGCCTCAATGCAATGCACAAAGGACATGGAGAAGCCACTCACAGTTGCAGAACATGTAAACAAATAGTGGATGGTGAGAGAGCTTTGTGAACACCCCAGAAACAAAAAATATCAAATCCGTGGGAAAATATTTGGAGGTTCTAAAGTTGCAGTTTTGGTTGACATGACAGCAACTTAGTTTAGCATGTTAGCATGCAACATTCAGTAAACACAAAGCACAACTGAGGCTGATGCTATTTTGACCATGGGAGTCAGCACCTAATTGTATGGCAATACATCCATCTGTTGTTGAGACAATTTGAGAAATTCAAAACTACAAACGTTAAGCTCATGTTAAGGTGGTCAGGGGATCACCAAAGTCATCAGCATACATGAGATGTGATTTAAACAGCTGTCTATGCAGATTAAGGGGACCAAAATACAACAAAAATAGACTTAAAGCGCAAGACAAACATGCTGGGGTCTATAGGGGGTGAGAATAATGGCAGGTCTAAGGGGTTTAAAGGGGACGAGTGCCCCTGTAATATAAAGCCTGGACCCCCCTTCTGGCCACCCTAATTGTGGTGTTCTAAAACCGCTTTCTACGTTGGGGTTCCCACCACCTGCCCCATTGCACTTTAACCCCTGCTTGCGCCACACCTAAATGTAACAACTAGCATATAGCTGAAACATGTACACACCATTCAGATGTCACTGAGATACATTCTTGATCACTGAAGACACTGGTTTGGTAAGCAACACGGCAGAGGGTTACCATCCTGCCACATTGCTCAAATCAAGCTGGTTTTTGGGGTGTATTTTCCCGCCCCACTGTGATCTAATGCAATCATTCTTCAATCAGTGTTCAACGGTGAAAATCTAATCACACTGGTTTGAGGTTTCAGAAAGCCATCTGCTATAATCCAATTTTTTACGAATATCCCTGTCACGACACTCCCTCTGCCACTGTAACAACTACCCATTTCAGCAGGCTAATTTTACAGGTTCATCTTGTTAGGGATGAGACAGACATGACGAGTTGACGGTGTTTGAATTCTCAAGACGCCGTCCACCTCCCACACCCTAAACCATCCCAGCAGGGGCATTTTCCACTGCTGTGACCCCACAGACGTGCGGACAACCGGACGGACACTGAGCTTGTCTCCGGCTGCTAAAGTCCCCTGCCTTACGCCACATCTTGCATTCTCTGGAGCCTGGGCTTGGGCGTAGGAATGTTTTTCTGAGGCATCTTTGCAATCCTAAAGGGCAACTTGCTCAGCCGTGAAAAACAGTCGAAATACTTACACTTGCCATAAATGCCCATAAGCCATGCAATCTTTCATGCTTTATAATGTTTTCCCAGAAAACAGAGCAACACTGAAGGCCTCTGATAGGGAAAACAAAAGACAAATGACTGACCGTGCCCTTTTCTAATCTATCAATTTTTTCTAGAGCCCTTTGTCCTTCAAGCCGAGTGCAGCATGTGGGGCTGGCATCGCGCAGCTGTGATTGCATTGCCCTGAAAATGCCTTGGGTTGTGTTTCAACTTGCTCAAACACATTTATTCCATGACCTTTAGCCAAAACCACCTTGAGTGAGATGTTACCCGAGTTCAACCCGACATCTCTGCTCCACTGTTGCAAATAGGGTTTGTCAAGTTCTTCTATCAGACACTCCTGCACAAGCAAACAGTTGATGTCTACAGGTATTTGTATTAGGATTGTTAAGTGATATTTCACATGTACAGCCATTGGAGTGTCTCCATCCTGCTGGGTAAGTGAGTGGACTGTTACCATTAGCAGACAGACTGTGAGCACTGGCTGGAGACTTAAGACCCATTGTGAGAGAAGCAGTTTAAATACCGGCATGTTGTTAATACCCCCACATGCTGATTTACACATACTGCCTCCTCTCATGCAGACGGAAATGCACATACACGTTAACACTCCTACCTTTGTGCTCTATCTTCACCACTGTTATTTCCAGTAGCTCCTCTGTGTCTGAGTGTGTGATGCAGTCAGTACAGTATATAACAGTGTCGTTCTTTCTAGTAAGGTGAACTGTGCTGTATAACCACTTAACCCTCACTCCCCAATCGGCCACCATCCCATGGCAATCCCAATAAAACCTGGATTATTTTTATAACACAACGTATGGCTGCTGACTTTACAAGCTCCCCTCCAGCTCCTGGCTGAGAGAGAGGGGGAGGAAAGTGAGGAAAAACTAAAGAAAGGCCAGGTCAAACCCACTCTGTCTCTAAAAGGGCAACATATCCAAAACCATCAATGAAAGCCTTTTCTGCTGGGAGGAAAAATAAACACCCTGACTGATTCATTTTCTTTTGCTTCAGTCTGGTGCAACAGAGGGAACCACTGTAGCTATAGTTCCCAAACAGACCTGGTGGCTTTCCTGTCCTGACCACTATCATCTTTATCTTGTGGAAAGGTCAATCTTTGATGTGTTTGTACAGTTAAAGCGCTCTTCCCTTTCTGGAAAGACGGAGGGTGGAAAAAAAGTGTAGAATCTAGGGAAATTGCTTGTCACAAAGCCAACATTGTCTCAGCTATGCTATCACAGGCAGGTACAACAGAGTGCTGTAGGCACTACGTGTTTCTATAGGCCAACCCGGAAGTCAGCATCGCTGGTTCCTCCGACACAAAGTCAATGGATTGTTTATTGCCATTTATTTTGGATTACTGCAGAAAGTAAGCTCTGTGGCAAACAAATGTTCATGATACTGGCACGTTTGCTCCCCAAGATAATCTTCACAAAAGGATAATCCCCTGTACGATTTTTGAAGCGTAAATACAACCACCCGAAGTAAAAAGCTATGCCGTAAACGAACTTCACCATGACTTCACATGATGTTTGGCGTGAGGACTATTTGTAGTCTCATCTAGCCACTTGTTAGCAACCGCCTTTGTTAAGACACGTAAACGCTTCACAAGTGGGGTATTAACTTATGTATTTTATGTTGTAGAAGAAAACGTTACAATATTTTAAGATGATATTAAGAACAACCCTTTTTTGGTATCTATGCAAAAACATTGGCTTTCAGACAAGGGAACTGGAGGTTCACAATGTGAAAAGCGGGTGGTCATAGAGATATTAGATATGGGTATAACAAACACACAATAAAGAGCCTGAGATAACATTAGCTCCTTTCTCACCTTTGCACAGCTGGCTAGTCACAGCGTGAGGTGGAAGTTAAGGTCGGATTGTCAGTTTTGGAAAGTCAAAGGTTGTTGGACACAGCCTCCCCAATCCGATATCAGAAAGATGTCGGGGGAACCAGGTTTCCGAAGCTTTTCGACCAACTGACATTCCCAAATCGAACCCTTTTCATAAAGTCTCTATTTTTATTGAGTGAATCTATTGCAATAATATTGGTTGCTGTTTGGTTTCCCTGAACACTGACAAGAGAGTCAGAAGAGTTGTTAGACAGTGAGAGAAAACTGCCAACATGGAGTATGATTAACATGCCAGGCAATGCAACTCACAATGTCTTGGTATGATATTCATTTGTTTATTATCCCTTTGGAAACATTATTTTTTCACCACTACATTACCTGTTATAGCTGTACAGCTGCATTGTCAGTTGCATTCTCTTACCCATAAAATTGTCCTTTCCTTGTTCCTTGATAAAATCAAAGTATATATATGTATAATATATACATATATATATATATATATATATATATATATATATAAATAGGAATATTTCCTCCAGGCAAAGAACACTTTTCTCATCTGAGCTCAGCACAATGTGCGAGGGGACGATGACTAATTCTATGAAAATTAATCAGGATGACTGGGGTGGGTGGGATGTATTTCCTGGATAATTCAACTTAAATCTTATCTTTAGGAGTGGCAATAACAAAAGTAACGACTTATTTCTGTGATTGGAAACTGTAATGCGACATTACTTGAATTGAAATAGTAATTTGTTTCACTCCATTGTTGGGTGGGTTGGTAAAAAAGGCCTGACGACGTTTGGGATGAAGGGGGCTGCGGGAGCTGCTGCATCAGCATGTGTGCAGTAATGTGATAGCGAGGTCTGGCCGCACAAAGAAAACACAACCAGCTCTCCAACAACCCTCCCAGTAAGACCCTGAGAGGTGTGGGAATTGGGTGAATGGGGGCTGGGGGCCTGGCTAGCGTAGCTTCAGTAATTATGCTGCCTTCAAATGCCGGTGGAAATATTGCAATTCTCAGTTAAGGCAAGTATGGAGAACATTAAATGTGGTAGTATGAACTGCAGAGATGTGACATTTGGGAGTAAGAAACCAGGGAACCTGTCTTTCAACACCTGGAAAATATGATGTAGCCTTTTCATTTATTTTTTATCTCTTTCAGTACCACATGTTCCCACTGTTTTTATTTTCGATTGTATATCATATCATACATTTCATTTGGGCTGCATGTTATCTGCTATGTTTCGAAAGCTCAGAATAGTGTCGCTCTTTTCTTGACTGCTGTTAAGCTGTCAGTCATATTTATGACTGGAAGGAAGGGCTTATGAGGAGCACTTGAAGGTAGAATGGCCCTCTTTAAAGCAAGACCTGTCCCACTTTCATAGGATGTATGCATACCTTTAAAAGTAGGAGATAGTTAGCAGGTTGCAAGGCACTACGAGTTTTATGTCTTCAGTTGTTCTGCATGACAGCATGGGCGGTGCCAGTATTCTTAGTGGGACTATAGTTGATGGCCTTATTTTTTATAGGTGGGGATATGGAAGTGAAGAAACAAGGCATTGGAAGTCAATTTCAAGTATCATATGTCTAGCATAAGAAATGTTACTGCTGAATTGTTAGACCAAAATCGTATCAGACACGTTTTTCCAAATCAAGAGAAAAACAATAAATAAATCCAACTGAAGCAGTTGTTGATCACTTTATTGTGCAACAGTCAATACAATATATGTTCATAAAGTGTGAATCACCGCAACCACAAGAGGTCCGTGACCATATACGAGCACATAATACATAAGGCTGATGGGCCTGGTAGTATGCGAGATAAGCAGACAGACAGACAGACAGACAGACACCGAGATGCACACAAACACACAGAGTTGTGTTTTCATTACTTTTGGGGACCCTAAACGTAACCATGAACGTTAACGTATACTCCTTAACCATATACCCATGATACATTTATCCCACTATACATTTATCCCACTATACATTTTTCACATCCAATCAGCTTAATGTTTTCAAACCATATTGACCAAGGTTTTGCACTGTATAAAATGCTCAAATCAGTTCCAGCAAATCAAATGTCAATATTAAGGTTGAAGTAGTTCAACCTTACATACTTCAGGTACGTTGACTGGCGGCTCCAGCTGTAGGGATGTGGGAGTAGGGTGTGTGGTCAGGCCAGGACAGATGTGTTTAAGCTGGCAGGGAAAGTCAAATGGAGGAGGAGGGGTGGAGTAACTTCCCCCAAGACCCTGCTGCTTTCATCGAAACACTTCCTTTATCTGAACTTAAATTCCCCCTCTGCCACTCCCTGGGCTGGTATCCCCCAACCAGCCTTGGTTTCACCACGTGACGGACGCACATTGTGCTGGTGTTTCAAAAAGCAGGCTGCTCTTGTAGCTCAGCGAGTAGATAGCTGGAAAACACAGCACATATGGGACGAATTGGGACTGTGTGACATAACAGGCTCCATATGACTTTCTTTTCCACTCTCATGTACACATTTTCATTCTGCGTGTACACACAAGCACACGTGTTCAGACACACACACAGACACAGTGCTCTCTGTGCTGTCATACAGACTCTGGTGGGATCAGGTGGAGATGAGAACAGAGCATGCAGCCTCGATATGACGAACACAAACACAGTGGGCGCTTTGTGAATGGTTCAAATTCTGCTCAAAATGCTATAATAAACACACACACGCACACACACGCACGCACACACACACACACGCACACACACGCACACACACACGCACACTCACACACACGCACACACACACGCACACTCACACTCTGTGTTGTGTTTGCATTTGCCATGATCCAGTTGGGTAGAAAAAGGGGGGAAAAAAACCTTTTGAAATGTGAAACTCTTCTCCATCAGCAGCCCCTGTGCTCCCCTGCACCAGGCCAGGAGCAGAGCAGCAGCAGCAGGAGCAGCAAGAGGAGAACACGGGCCTCTGTTGTCTCAGCCGGAGCCCTTTGGATACATTTTGAACCCCTTCTCCCAACGGACGCAGCAGCATAGAGGCCTTGTTGTTGTACCGAGGAGCATGTGAACGCACTGCTGACTCGAGTATGGTGAGCAATGTGACTCGTTACTGTAACCAGGTCGGTCTTCGGACTGAGTGTGTGTGTGTGTGTGTGTGCGTGTTGTCGGTCATACGCTGTCCCTGCATAGGCAGGCATGGATATATTAGAGACTTATTAGATGTTAGATATGAGAGAGGGCAGTTTGTGTGTGTCAGTCATCTTAATTGTATTTTATAATAACTGTCCAGAAATAACAAATATAGATCATGGACAACAAAGAATTAACATATCATGACATATAAAAGTGCAATTTCAAAATACCCTTTAGATTACCAGAATTTCTTCACCGAGATATTCTCTATAAACATCTGTCCCTCTTTCTAAAGCCTTCTATTGCAGTACAACAACATCCCAAATCAATCATTCTCTGACACATTATGTCCGTTTTGATGTATTGTACTATTTCTTAATGTGTTTTTCTGAATACAGTGCTTCCAAAAAACGAAAATTCTCACAAATGATTGACAGGTCTTTTAATATAGGGACTAAAAAAATCGAATTATCCACGCAATCTTTTAATGAAACAAATGCTACATGGTAACCTGCGTAACACTAGCGCTGGTGGCTGGTTCCAGATCTCAGATTGGTTCAGCAAATCAAATTGTTCTAGTGTTGTGCACATTGACAGCTGTTTCCTGCAGCCGGAGAGACCAATCAGAGATTTGGAACTAAGAATGGGGACCCTATCTCTGTCATAATCCCATTTTCTTTCCCGTGGATTCAGAACCTTTTGTCAATGCATTTCAACCACATTTCTACTTTTCTTTTCGATGAACGGTCTGGTTCACTGAACAGCATGCTGCAAAGTGTGTTTACCCCGACGACCATCCAGCAGCCATTGTTCGTCTCCTTACAGCGGGCGGAAGGAACCTTTTAGTTCCTTGAAAAGTAGTCACCGGACTGAAATGACCAGGAACCTCTGAGTGGAAACGTGGCTATAATTAGCTACCTACAAGGAGAAGCTAGCTACCTACCCAGATATGTTCATAAAGAAGTAGTGACAACTGTACAGATGATTTAAGTTGACTTACAGAAATAAAAATTTTAATATTTCTATCAGTTCAAACAGCTGGTGAAAGAGTTGATACGTCACTCGCTACTGATTGGAATTGTTTAGGATACTAACAAAGTATATCTAAAGCTGATGATGTGCAGCTCAAGCTGACAACCCCACCTGAGGCTGACAAAGTACAGCTTAAACTGGACCGTAAAAGTTGAAACAAATCTGACGACACAGAGCTGAGCCTGAGCCTGAAATGTCCCAAAAATGATAAACGATTTTGAGTTTGAAACCAGCAATACTTTACTGCAGCATCACCCACAGGCCAGAATTTACTGTTGCCCCACAGGTCATTAATATACATGGATTTATCTTATGGTTAAAGAATTGACTGGCTGAGCCTTTACCATGCTGTAATAATTCTCAATTATCTCTGCATGACTTTACATTCCATCTGCATGTTGGCATGTCTCTGCACATCTACCGCTGCCTAAGTCTGTGAATATCCTCAACATCTTCTGCGGACCATGAGCATTTGTAGCATCTGGAGGTAGTCGGGGGCCCTCTGGAACGGCAATGATCTATCAAATGCACGGCAGCTATTGGAACCCCACTCATCGGCTCAAACAGGCACCCCAGGGAGCCGGTGATGTGTTAAACGATCTGACTGCGGTCCATGCTCAACCTCATCCAGCCTCGGCAATAGGAGATAGGAGAGTGCGATGTGTGTGTGTATCATGAACACTGCCTTGAGATGAATGACACTATGCCAAGAGAGAGAAAAGGATGGAGGAATGAGAGCAGATGAGAAAAAGGGATGCAAATAACCAAGAATGGACTGGATGAAATCGACTGGAATTGCTCCTTCGGTGTGGTGGGAGGCAGAGCTGCCTTTGTGTGAACAGTTGAAATGTGGAAGATATATCTCTCCTATAGTTGTTATGCAGCCATATATTTACATAGATATGGTGTGATCCACGTATGCACGCACAGATACCAGTAACGGTGTGTCTCCGCTAACACAGGATCAGAGGGCAAATGATGGCTACCGGTGGGAAAGTGTCAGGCTGAGACTTATCAGCTTGTCCTCCACCTGTTCTGGTACACCGGAGGGAGCAGAGCGAAAAAAAGAAGCAGCATTAGAGAGATAGAGACAGAAAGAAAGAATGAATAGGGGATCAAAAAGAGTGAGGAGGATATATAAGGAAAGGAACATTTAAACAGACGCATGAAGGGGGAAGGGGGAAGGAAAAAATCTGAGGTCTAGAGAGTCAGATGGAGCCGCATGGTGGGGGGGAAGGAGCAGCAAAAAACAGATTTTAGCTGCAGAGAGAAGTGAGAGAGAGATAGAGGTGGAAAGTAAATGAGAAGGGGAAGAAGGCTAGAGGAGTCGATGGAGAGGAAAAGAAAGCTCAAGAGACAGAGAAAGAGAAAGAGGTCGAATGGACAAGAAAGGACAGTGTGAGAGAGACAGCGAGAGGAGGGTGGGTGGCAGAGACAGAGAAGTGGATGTCTCAGGCCATTTCCTGTGATGATAGCCAGAGGCTTATTTTTTTCATCTCGCTCCAATCACCCTCCCCCCCCCATAAACTCCACTACACTCCCATCTAACCGCTCCTTAGCAACCCACACTCTCCCGGCCAATGGAACACCCGCTCGCTCACACCACGCAACACAATTTGATTGCGAAGCATTAACCTCTGTCTGGCTACTGTACGCACGGCCGTGCGATAATAATGGAGTCCGAGAGCAACACGTGTTTCTCACTCACTTCTTGTTCAGTCTTGCTCAACAAGTGACTGCTTGAAAATAATTACGTCCCATTTTATTCATTGTCAGTGAATTTCCTGCTCCAGTGGCCGTGCACAATGACACCCCCGAGATCATCACAAACGGGGGCGGGGCTGTAGCTTTGGGCTAGGGATTGTGTGTGTGTGTGTGTGTGTGTGTGTGTGTGTGTGTGTGTGTGTGTGTGTGTGTGTGTGTGTTAGTGCGTTTAAATATATGTTCACGTGAATGGCTGCTGACAGATTTCACTTGTTTGACCCTTTCTGCTGTCTTAATCAGAGTGTGTCTACGGGGGTTGCTAACCTTTCAGTTAAGTTTGGAGTGCGATTCGGTAGCACTTAAATGGCACTTACGGATAGTACTCTGTAGTTTAACGTTATTGAAGAAATTGTACTTGCTTGATTCTTGTTGTTCTGAGTTTGGACTCATGGTTTAATGCACTTATTGTAAGTCGCTTTGGATAAAAGCGTCAGCTAAATGACATGTAATGTAATGTAATGTAATGTTATTCAAACTGTTTTGTATGAAAGTCAGTGATGCATAGGTATGGGAGATCCGTATACTTGCCAACCTCCAGATATCAGAGCCTAAATGTTCACTGAGAAAACCAGTCATCATCTTTAAAGTGAGCTGGAGAATACATCTGGAGAACATGACAACCCTAAATTCTGTTTGGTGGTTTACAATGCATTTTCATCATTTGTATTTGACAGTTATAGCTGCACGAACAGAAACATTAGTTTGGTGATATGTCTAATGTTGGTAATTGTTGCGACAGCAACAATAACCTTATTGTGCAACATGATTTGTCAACCAGTTACATATTCACACACTCCCCTGTCACACTCTGACGTGTGGTGCAAATGACATCCAGTGAGCATTTTGTCTTTTTGAGCTCCTCATCGGGACATTTTTGCGACAGCTGTTATTCTCGGTTGATGATTCAGTCTGGTCCGTTTCTGTGGTAAAGTTGTCGGCAGACGCTCGCGGCCTTTTTTTTCCCACTTGTCAGTAATTTACTTCCTCCTTGGCTGCGGACCACTTGAGGCTACATAAGCCATCAGAAACGTGTCTCTGTTAAAGTGGACCAGCTCAACATCTTTATGGCTGACTAATTGTAAAACACAAGGACGTAAAAAAAAGCATGCTAGCCCAGCTACATATTGCAACAGCCTCGTAGTGTAACAGGTGTACTCTGTAAGGACTTGTACATTTTATTTTATTGTTCTGAATATGTACCTAGTCCTCCAAAATAACACAACCACCATTTTCACAGATTTCAGAAAAAGTATTGTCTTATAATTGGGCCTAATGGATATCTTTTGTTGAAAGCGAGAGGTGCAGGAAGCTTTTTTTAAGCTAAAATATTTCAATATGTTGAATATTTAATGGTCACATATTAAAGTAGGCTATCATTATACCATCTAACTTGCACAGAGAAAGCAAATAACTCTATTTTGCCCCCCCACAAATCTCACTATGCCTTCCAAAAGGAACAGATTGTTTTTCTCCCAGATTGGATTTCTCCACACGTCCATATTTACTGTGGTTCCTGTTCCTGATTTCTTTTTAATAGAAACTGAAAACAATGACTCCTAATTGTGTATCGTTTCATGTCATTGCAAAAAATGGGCACCTTAAAAGTGAGCGATGGTGTATATTACCAGATAACCTTTCTCTTGTGTGTGTGTGTGTGTGTGTGTGTGCGTGTGTGTGTGTGTCTGAAGTACGTGTTTGCTAGCGAGCTGTTTGCTCGGAGCAGACTGGAGAGGAGGAGAAGATGTAGTTGTAAATATTTAATGCTGTCCATGCGCTAACGTTGCCCTGCATTATACCTGAGGCAGAAATGAACACCCGTCTCTTATGTCCCGGCGGCGCCGGACAGCATTTGGCTAACAGGCAAGAGAGACAAAAAAGTGCATTGGAGAATAAATCTAGAAAATTGCTCTTTCTCTCTCTTTGGATTTATTTTGTTTGCGGCACAGAGGCACAATGGTTCAATAAAGTGACCAATAAAATGTGAGGGAGAGATGCGAGCAGTGGGTTGGCGAAGGCTGCGTGTGGCAAAGTCCCCGAGTTTTATCTGCACCCAATGCTGCTGATATATATCTATATTTATATATATTTCTTTATATACAGCTGAGCAATGACTGACACAATGTTATTGGGTAAACATAATTAATGCTAAGAGTAAGAGATGGTCACCAGATCAGCTTTTAGGAAAATATTGCATGGATTTTCTGGTTTTGACCTCAAAAAACTCCTTTTAAAAAACCTTTTAAGGGGGAAGCCGGAGGGGATGGTTGTAGCTTACCAAGTGTGTGACTTTCCCACAAGACTGCAAACGGCTTCCCATCTCCGACCAGACAACTAGGTTTATTTCAACCATGCTTATGATCTCAACCTTATTTTAACTTAATCTTTTCATTTGTCTAAACTTGGCCACATTTAAACCAAAGAGATCTTTTTGTAAATGTCACAGTCGAAAGGTCCCCTTCTAGGAATTTGCATAGTTGAATCAAACAAGTCTAAATATATTGATCGATATGCTCTCTGTGTGTTACGTGTGCTGAGTGTAAGGTGTAGGAGAGAGAGAGAGAGATTGCAAGCTTTTTCTACGTGCTGCAATTATCTTTTTGTACGAGCCTCCCCCAACTGGTTTTACAGAATTGTTCATAAATTCAGAATAAATTCATCGCTCTGATAATGCTGTGTTTTTTGTGAGTGCTCTGATTGGAAGATGTATTCTTTGACTTTGAAACAGTGGCCCGATGTTGTTCTGTCCGGAAGATTTGGATCGTGCAACCCAGTCGACATGGTGATTTATTCACCAACATGAAAGAAGATTAATAGAATCTGCACAGCAGTTATTTTCACATTTTATTGGGAGAGAACAAGCAATTTTATGTCAAATTGGGCCTTCAGCACCCCCCGCATATATCATTTGAATGATCCTTTGTTCCATACCCACATTTCTCCGCCACTGTGACAATCTGACTGTGAGATTGGGGTTGAATCGGGCTCCTTAGATCCAATTGTCAAATAGTCAACTGTTTGGGTCTCCCTTATATGTCATATGGCTTTAGTTTGGAAGGCAATGACAAATGAACAGCTTTTACTTTTAGGTATAAGAGATTGTTGCAACGGTTATTTATGTTTGTTTCAAATATAGCGTCCGACATATACTAATATAGTGTCTAGAGTGTCTAGAGTGTGTGTTTTATTTTATACGTCGTGGTTGTTATAGTGCAAGGTAGAGATTGGTTTGCTTCAACGTCAAAAACGCTTTATAGAGCTGAGCGCAATTGCAGAGTCATGTGAACCCACAGGTCCTACCATCTTTCACCTTTGTGTGTCACGTAAATATGTTGCGGGAACAAATGACCTGATCATAATCTTTTGAAAATTCTCAGTTTAATTCAGTAAACTCTGTAAAGACATATACTGACCGCCCTATTCAAACGGCTACCATTTCTTTTTCTGTTTTAACTGGGTGCTGTTGGTCAGGATTGGTCAGAACTGGTGTCTGCACAGCTGATTTTGGAACAACTCACGTCACTTTTTCCCCTCGGTAGAAGCCTGGCTGTGTCATTTTGGATCTCTCTGGGCCTCTGCTACATCGAGAGGAGCCCTGCTGGCTTTTCCCCTACCTTGGCTGCAGCAGTGGGTCATCTCCACTATAGTTTCTCCCAGCATCAGTAGCAATATTACCACTCCTTCTGTGTCTCCTCATCTACTTTGTTGCCCAATCTCTCCATATGCCTTGCTTTGGGTTTTTTGGTAAACTGATATTGCTGATGTGATGTGAATGTCATGCTTTTTCTCTTTTGCCTTTGGGGTTTCTGGTCTGACCGAGCATTTTATTTCTGCATCCTACATCAAGTTGTCAGCCTTGGCTGTCCACCATCCAGTTTGCTTGCTCTTGCTTGCCCATCTGTCTCCGTCTCTCTTACTCGGTTAATCCTGCCTTCTTTCTTCCCTCTCATCAGTTTTGAACACTCTGGTATTAATCTACTTCTACAGAGGACAGCTGGAAGAATAGATGCTTATAGACCTCGTTTTCTTTGCATTTTTTGCATGTTTAAAGCATTATCACTATTAATGAAAAGCAAAGATAATAACACTATACATTGTCATAGCTATAGACTATGTTACTTTACATTATAAATTTGAAATAACTGGTATTTTAATCAGATTTCAACTCCATACTGAATATCCACTCAAAAGAACTGCTGCGTTAACCTTCTGCCATCAACAGCATTTAATCCGGATTTGGAGAAACGGGATTAAAACTACATTATTAAATCAAATTTAAAAAAAACTTCCATTATTTGGCCTTCCATTATCAATGGGCAATAGAATGCAGGTTTTCTAATAATGTTTTAATTGCCTCCAATTCTATTATCTTTGAGGAGTCTTGTGTCCAGAGAGCATACGTTACTCCACATATAGCCTGGCTGGCTCCCTCTCCTTCGCCTTTCTTCGCTCACTTTATTATCCTCTCTGCTCTCTCTCTTCATTCTGCCATTACTTAAATCAAATTATTGGCATTTCTGCCAAAGTGCTGCACAAAATGCAGTTTCAATCGCCAGTAATCAACAATTCCCTCTCTCTTTTTACTCCCTCCTCCTCTTTTCCATTCCAGACAATGGCTGGCGTGGACAGACAATGTACAGCTGTCATTCTACCCCCCCCCCCCCCCCCTCCTCCCTTGACTCCACCTTCACTAACATCTGTTGTGTCCAGTCAGGCTTTGGGCAGAGTGGTGAGGGGGTGGATGCTGAGGTCAAAACAATCTCTATGCAGATTGTTAATACTTCCTGCCCCCCCCCCCCTTCTTCTTCTTCTTCTTCTTCTTCCTCCTCTCTCTCTCTCTCTCTCTCTCTCTCCCCCTCTCTCCCCCTCTCTGGTCCCAGGGTGCTGCTGGGAAGGATGTCTGATCTATGAATGGGTCTCTATTACCGACAAGCTGCTTCATAAGACATTCCCACCATCATTACCACAGCGGAGGAGTCTGAAAATGATACACATATACAGGGAAGTATTCACACACACACATAATGCACATCAAGGTTATGTGAGGAATATGGATGCATGCATGATTGGCTGCTTAGGTGCACCTCACTGACAGTGAGCCATATAGCCAGCACTGACAACCAAAACATATAACTATGAAGTGCACGCAGTTTCAGTTACAGCTTAATGGTCAGCCCCAACCCTCCTGGGATTGTGACAGGATGTTTTCCACTTGAACGTACACCACAAGCTAGATACCAGTGGAACATTTCTAAATACAGCAAATGACTCAGTCCCCATTTCTACTTGACATTTCAAGTGTGTCTTGTATCTGGATACAATCGAGATGAGATTCATCTACACTTCAGCATGCGCCTTTGTCGGCCAGATCACTAATCTGATTGCAAAATGTCTGGGTTTTCCTGGGATAGAATCCAATCAGGGCCTCCGTCTATCTAGATGGAGGTGATAAGGCTTGCGTCAGCTGACAATTACAAAGACAAGAAATTGTATTTGAGCGAGACAAAAGTCTATGGTTTTCACAACTACACGCTACACCTCTGGAGATGGTTTGAGACATTTAAATCTGTCTTGAATGCTTCTTCGATACGTTAGCTATTTTGAGATCGGACAGCTATCTAGTTTAAAGTGTCTATGTGTCACGGGCCATGGGAGAGAGGCAGATGAAACACTTAAATCGATGTGTGCACTGGATTAGTAATTGTAGAATTAGCATATTCAGTAGTGCCCCTATGTATAGGCCGAATCAGCATTGATGACATCTCCCCAACTCCAGGCATTCAGACTTCAAGGTCATGAATGTTGTAATCATAAACATTTCAGTCAGTCAGTCTAATGTGTTCAACATTCTGGTTTAAGTTATGCCATGAGCAATAATGTCCTGCGGGTTACAATCAGCTATTTCAATCATCCACGCTAGTATTGCTGCTCTATGGCGATGTTGGTCAGTTGGTCTATCACAAAAGAATCTCTGTAGCTATTTCATGGATTGCCAACAGATTAGTGTGGCCATTCATCGCTCTCAGTGAATAGAACATAATGACCATAGTGACCTATTGACTTTTCCAATTATGCCATTTTTTGCCGTGAAATGTCTTCAAAATTAACTTTTAGTTTAGTACAGTTTGTGGCTCCCACAGGATGTGGGAATATGTCCAATACTTTGGTTTATGATCAAAGACCTGCCCAACTATTGACATTCCCATCTGCCTTAGATGTACTTTGTGTTTCTGCAAAATAGCAAATGTTAGCACTCAGTACACAGTATAGACTGTATACAATATGAATGTCATGTCCTTGAATTCATCCTTAGTTTATAAATAGCTGTTTTGAAGCTCAAAGTGAGTGGCTCTGGCTGACGACACAGTCTAACTCGGCTAATCCCAAGAATGGGCAAAAGGTTTAATTGTCGGGGGAGCTGAGGCAGCAAGCAGCTAGCGACCTGAGAAAGTACACGTCTCTCAAAGTACCCACCCCCTTAATCATGCATAACTTTAGGCCTTTAGAAGATTCAAACGGCGGAGTAATATACACATTTTCCGCCCGTACAGTCATGAATGGGAGTATTAGAGACCCAAACTGTTTTTTGTAATGTGGATTGTTGCTGTAAGGTTGGCCACTTTAACATCAGGGTTTAAGGAGATTGACTCGTATTCGGAGCCAGCTTCAAGTAGCCATTTGAGCACCTGCAGTTTTTGGCACTTTTGCGTTGGCGTCGATTTTCAGCACTAGAGGTTGCCGAAACTGTTTATGTGACGACAAAGAATCCACGAAAAAGTCACAACCATTAAAAAAACTGCATATATGCACAGGTTCAAATGTATTCTGTTAATCCGAAGTTTCACGATCGAGGCACAGCCAACACACACTCATTTTAGTCTGAACATCCAAGATCAACACTTTCCAAATCTGTTCCCGTGGCATTCCCTCAGTCAGGGAGGGGATGTTTGAGCTCATCTAATTAAGGAAGAAATAAGTGCGCCACAGGGTTCAGACTACACTTTTAACATTATCATCTTTCTTTCAGATACCCTCAGTCGCTGGTTCTCCTCTGGAGCCTCATCTTTGGTTGTAGCGATGCATGAACAACCCCCCGCCCCATTTGTCTGTCTGGCTAATCAGCCAGGCCATTCTCTTGGAGATGGCAGCTATCCACCAAGGCAACTGCAGGAAGGGCGAACTGCTCATTATCATGACTCTTTCTTATTCAATCAGTCCTCCTCCTCCTTTTTTTTTTTTTTTTTTACAGTTCTTTACTCTCAGTTCTTTCTCTTCATTTTCAATTCTTCCTCTATCTCCATTTCTCTGTCTGGCTCAAAAAACACTGAGGACCTGCCAGTTCTTGGAGCTATTCGGCTGCATCTTATGCGTCTGCCTCCTCGTCCCAGCTCAGTGGGGGGTGAGTCGGAGGACACCGCGTTACATTTGAGTTAACAGGCAGCGCTGGCAGGACACATCGCCACGGGCCTCTTATGCCAAGAGACCACGATTGCTTCAGCAGAACTTAGACAATGAATGACTGGTGACAACATTGAAATGATAGCACCGCGGATACTGGTTAGCCAGCTCTGAGGGCTGGCTGTAAGCGGTGTTACTGTCTTGTGTTTTACCACTGCAGCAAGCTGCTGTTCGCACATCACGGAATATGCTGCTGATGCTGCTGATGGTGGGAGGGGGATGATGTGCTTGGGAAGCCTGTTGAGTCAGATGTGACTGTATAATGGGGTGAAGAGGTCAGACACACCTTAAAATACACATGCATGCAGACATACATGCAAACATGCACCTTTGTACCGACCAACTCTGCAACACGTGTGTGTGTGTGTGTGTGTATGTGTGTGTGTGTGTGTGTGTGTGTGTGTGTGTGTGTGTGTGTGTGTGTGTGTGTGTGTGTGTGGCTCTGTGGCCTTGGCAGAGGGTTAAAGTGAGCACAGCTGCCTGGTGTCGCCTGTGGAATGCAGGCTGTCAGCCCTAAATGAAAGCCAATGTGTCTGACATGTCCTCCTGTGTGTAATACAAAATTATACATGAGCACATACACGTGAATGTACAAAGAGTTAGTATGAGATTTGTCTATTGCTTCATCAACCTCCATGGGTGCTAAAACTTGGCAGGGAGTTGAAACTGATGGTCACATTTTCACATTTATGATAAGTAAACAGGCTAATTAGAGCAACAACAAAAACAGCATCAAGGGAAAACCAAATATATTAGCCTGAAATGTTATTCACAAATATTTACTGAAATGGAAATCCAAAGTGTGAGCATTACACCTAAAACTGTTAACATGAAACCATCCACTCAGAATCATGTAAACTAAAATAATTGTTTGTTTGTATATTAAATTATGTATTAATGTAACTTTTTCTTTCATAAGGAAGACAAACTGGATGCTCCTGTGCCAAACCCCTACATCTTTCCACATCTCTGTGTGTGTGTGTGTGTGTGTGTGTGTGTGAGTGTGTGTGCGTGTGCCTGTGTGCATGCGTGTGTGTGTGCGTGTGTGCGTGCATGTGTGTGCGAATCCAGAAAAAATAACTGAATGAAAACCATTATTTCCCCAACGGGACAAATAATGTATATACACTATGATTATTATTTGACAGAGACTGAGGATTGATGCTACTGCTGCACGGTTATTAATGCTTCCCTGCTGGAAATAGAGAAACAGCAAGCCTAGATCTCGACAAATTTCAAAACTAAAACTAATTAAAAAACCTGACAGTGTTTAGAGGACTTCAGGAAGATTTGCACAAAAGATTGAAGGGTGAATTCACAAAAGGACTGCACGTATCTTTCAGTCACTAAACCTGCAGTAATAGAACAATAATACATTGTGTAATTATATACAGGATAGTGATTGAAAGTGATTTTCAATTCATGGTGTTATCAGCTGCAGCAATCATTATTTTGTCATGTATTATTTTTCACTTTTACAGATGCTGGTAGGTGGATTTTTCAGCTTTGGAGAGAGCAAGGCTACCTGTTTCCCCTGCTTACAGTATCTATGCTAAGCTAAGCTAACTGAATGCTGGCCCTACTTCAATAGTTAACGCACAGACTGGTATCAATAAGTTCATCAATAAGTCTTGGCAAGAGGCCAATTTTCCCAAACCATTATTTATTCAAAGTGCAAAAAGTGATTTACATTATCAGGTGCTGTGTGACACACCTTTTCCTGAAGAAGGTGTGTTCACATGAAGAAGAAGTTGGAATTTTCAGTCGATTTTGTCGTTCGTATTACCAAGAAAAGAAAACATGAGATTAACACATTGGTGGAAAGATGCAGTCTCAGCGTGATAAAGTTCAGCATTCGGTTCATTATGAAGTCTCAATTCATTTCTCCTCGTGTTACGAGATGGAACTGTCGAGAATTATTCATGGCCTGTTTAGAATTAGTCCAGGCCAACTCACCACGATTCACAACTGAACAGGATTCTGGTGAAGTGAATGGTAGCTAATGTAAAGGTTAGAGATGCTTTGCTCAACAGTGTGATGACAACACAAGTGGAAAGTGGTTCTGCGAGTAAATCAAACTATGACTACAGTGTTTACAACTAAGAACTAACTAAAATGTAATTGTTTGTTGACAGGTGTCATGCGATGTCAGACAGATGTTAGCGTGTGTTGAGCAGCCTGTCACAGTGGACAGCAGAGCAGAATAAAGGAGACTCACAGTTGTTTACTCCAGAAAAAAAAGGGGAATGAGAAGTGTTGAGGGCGGATAAGCAGCCGTCTCCTTAATACCTTGCTGAGAAAGTGTGTCTGGTTCTCTGAAGCTTCTTGTCCAAAGCCTCTCTTAATCGCCCCTCTGGCCAGCCATGACTTTGTAATGTCAAGAGAGGAGAGACAGAAGAAGAAGATCAGAGGGAAAAAGGGATGAGCAACGGAGAGGGAAGGAGAAGGAAATAGGAGAGAAGAACGTGAAGATGGGAAGAGGAGACAAGAAGTTATAGGGGATGAGACCAAATTAGATATTTGGAGATATGTGGGGGAGGCCTCTGCTACTATATCACTAGTATAAGTCCTAACAACCAGTTAAAGTGTAAAGGGGGATTAGAGAAAGCAGAAAACTAGGTTGGAGTATGAGTACTGAATTAGAACAGGACCCCTGAGAAGGAGGAGAGAGACAAGGGAGGGGGAGGTGGGGAGGAGGAGGAGTGGAGAAAAGGGGAGACATGGAGCAGGACAGAAATAGAAGACAGGAAAAGACACCATTCAGCCGGGCGGAAGAGGAAAGACAGAAATAGAGAAGGGGGAAAGCAGATGGATAGAGGGAGAGAAGGTGGGAGGACAGACATGAGGCGATGGTGTGAGTGATGAGGAAGATGAAGAAAGGGGAGGGAGAGAAAGAGGGAGGGAGAGAAAGAGGCAGATAAGTAGCCAACCATTACCTGTCACAGACAGATGTGAAATGAGTTATAGCCCTGAGACATGGATTTACACAACTCCCATTGCGTGTGTGTGTGTGTGTGTGTGTGTGTGTGTGTGTGTGTGTAGTTGTATTAGCCACGTTGTGAGTACAAGGATATATTCCTACAGAGACGTCATAGAGACTCACCTCCTATCTGAGGACAAAAAAGCGGGTGCACACAGAGACAAACTATGAAGTACATGGCTAAGACTTTTGGTTAAAGGACCACTCCAACAATTTCATACACAAGGATCTGTTAACTTGTTCCAGGGAATGCTCCTCAACCTTTGACACTTTGATGTTGTATTAGCCGCCTGAGAGCACACTATTCCCTCCAACCAACCAGCTTTTGCCATGACCTCTGCGAGCCAATCATCTCGCTGCTGTCGAACTTTAAAAACAAGTATTTTCTCGGCTGCTGTCAGTTTTCATTTCAGTGGATGCGACCCACCTCCACCTCATTCCCCTCCAGTTTCATCAGAACCAGCTGGCCAAAACGGCTCTCCACTGAGCTCATGGGAATCGCACTCCACATCCCATCCATCCAGACCTTCGGTGGATAAGCATGGCTTACGCTGTGACTGCCCACCCGAAAAATGATGCGGTCTAATTGCAAAAAACTCCTCACATATGTCTTCAACTTTCTTTGCACACTATATCAAATTTACGAAATTCTTCATAGCTTTTTATGCCCCTCTTTTGACTCAGTACAATAACAAAAAACAACAACCTGGAAATCCCTTCCTGTTATGTTGAAATATATCCATTCATTCATCCATCCATCAGCTATACCTGCTTAGCCTCAGAAGGTTGCAGAGGGCTGCAGCCGATTCCAATGGTTAAATATTTTATTTTCAATGAGGCTTCTGGGATCAGTTAACAGGCGGCCCTCGCATCCTCGTAGCTGTCCTCGCGAATGCCGTATTGTTTAATTCTGCAATTCAAAGTCAAACATTCTCTCATAAAGTCTCTGGTCAGAAAGAACCGGACGAGACATTGTTGAATTCGGAATTAGGAACTAGAATTTGATTGACTTGTTCAAAGCCACATTTAGAGTTTGACTAGTGACAAAGACCAGAGTTTAAGTAGCCCCCAATAAAAACTTTTAAACATTCAATATTTGGGTTTTAGAGTCCACCAGGCTACCAACTTCAAGACAGGGTTAGGCGTTCCTCCGCTGGTGAAGCATCCATCTCTTCTCGTCGTGCTTGACCGCCGGTGCGGTGCCAGCACAGCCATCTGGTGCGGTGTCCGCAGCGGTTACGACGACGTCCAAGGTCAGCCCAGGGGCGACGAGCGGCGGGCCGCTATCGATTCCTGGGTTGACTTTGATAGTGCTCTCGCTAGTCTAGCTTAGTCATTGAGGAGTGATGAGGAGCCAGCAGCAGGCAAAAGCCTGTTGCCTGGTTCTCTTCAGTCCCGGGGTGACTTTGTGACGCTGTGTTACAGAGAGTACGACGCTGCCACAGTAGAGGAGCCAAGCCCCTCTTTACTGTGAAGTAGCTAGTACAGCGCTTCACAGCTGCCCATGGGGAGAAGAGGACTGGGCATCCTCTTCACTGCTAGGGTGTGAAGGGCGTTCTAGCTGGCACGGTGCAGCAGTGAGAGAGCTGTATCTCCTGGTTTCACAGCCCCGAGTGACTGTGTTAGCACGGCACCGGAGGGGGTGCTTCCATTCCAGTGCCATTTTGACTCAAGTTGTTAGCTTAGTGGACTCAATTACTGAATGTTCTCCTTCGCAAACCGCCACCTTAACGTAGTTGAGGAGTTTGAGTGGCTCAGTGATCCTGAGAGCTATGTTGTCTGGGGCACCCCTGGTAGGGTCTCCCATGGCAACAGGTCTCGGGGGAGAGTCCAGTCTCAGAGGGCGAGGAGGCTAGATACGTCACATGATTTAAGTGGCCCTTATTAAACTCAAGTGAGCGTTTTAAGCCAGATTAACGAAGACATTCAATTTCTCATCAACTTTTGCTCACTAAAAGTCATCTTTCACTATTTCTGATACTTATTCTTCATCCCTGCAGACTTGTTTCCTTAAATAATAGTCACCAACAAAGTTTCGCTAATTCGGTGATAAATACATTTTCCTATCAATTCTTCCCCACATTTTGTTATTTTAAAGCTTTTATTTTGATTGCCGCACAATTAGACTGTGAATGTGAAGGGGGAGTGATTTTGGACACGACCTCAGCAAATCCGTCAACTAATCCCAGCCTTTCATTGAATTCAGCTTTGCTGCACCGTTTACTAACTTCAACTTCTAACTGCAGTGAAAATCCTACAGAGGATACAGGTGTTGCTCTCCTGTGCCAATTTGCCTCAAGGTCAAACACTGATTGCATTTTATTTGCCATCACTGTTGACGGCCTTGCTTTTAGTGACACATTTTGTCCATTGTGGGCCAATGGATGATGTCATATGTACAGCTTTTTTCGAACACTGGATATCCCATTGAACAATTGAATCCTCAAGCCATTTATTGTCCAATAAAGATATTTACACGCATAAATACTCCTTATAAATCTCAGTGCATTTTCACACAAAAATACTTTTTAAAAGGACCATACCAGGATATGCTAAGTAAGATAAATAAAACCACATGCTGAGCAGCTGCGGGTCCAGAATACTGGCAATTGTCCTTCTGAGATCATAGTTATGGTAAGGAATGTAATATCTCTGGAGTAGGCTAGGATACAGTTAAGTCTCCAGGGAATGAATGCAAGTCAATACAATGTCCTCCTAAGTGGCATAAAAGTGTGACACAGATAGTGGAGAAAATAAAAATATAAAGAAGTAGGAGAGAGGTATAAAAAAATGACATGTAATGTATACATTGGATGTGTGTTGGTGAAAGCCTGCATGCAGAAATAGTGAAGGTGTAATATGTAATGCTAGTTATGTTCTGCGTTAGTCAATCAAGGCCAAGAAAATGTTATATGGTGACAAAATGAAAGTCTCTTTCCTGATTATTGTTATGATGTTAGAGCACATAACATGAACAAACATTGTTTGATGAGAGTCACGTTGACTTTGGTCATTGATATCAATACAGTAGTGAGTGGAAGATTTTACATGGGAAAAATCAAGAGGAAACTCAGTTTCTAAATTACCTCAAACCCATTCTTATTGTAACTGGCCAGTTAAATATACACTCCCACTCGCGCAATGCAACTCATTCAATTAATTGGCAGACTGGAAATAAATACTTCAGGGAAGCTCTGGTCTTGTTCTTCTGCTCCACGTGATTTTGAATCCCAATGCATTTCTTGGCAAGACCTGCAGCATTAAAGCGCTAGGATTGCCAGGCGTCCATGCACATGCAAGGTAAGTTTTAGGTGACCAATGTGCTATGTTGAGCCTAAAACTCAGATCAAATGAACCCTATCTTCCAACAATATTCCGTATTACGGGGTTTACGGAGCAAGTGCACCCCGGGTTTGGGTCACCAGGCTTTGAGATTTGCTTGGGGACTTATTTCCTGCCAAACTTCTTTCAGGCAGGAAGTTATTGGTTGGCCAAATGCCTACATATAACTAAACTTCTGACAAATGTTCAAATATTACTTTAGGAAAGAGATTTCCACTGCCGCTTTGCTTTGCCAATGTTGGCTTACTTGCTATACATTTTTACTGCTTTGCCCTTATCTTGATTATACTTTGTTCACCTGCCGACTATCTTTAGCTACAGTATACTGCTTTTTAACCGTTGATTAGTTAGTATTTATTTTGTTCACTTAAGCCCTCAGCATTTGTTCTTTTAGACAGCTTTTAATTCGGAGAATTTTCTTTTAAAGTATTTTAATATACAATGAATATATTTAAAAAATATATTATATTATATATTATTTTTGGTTATTGACATAATTTAGATTTGTATTTTGACAACTAACTCAAAGGCGTTGTTTGCCCTTACTAATTGTAACCTGTATCAGCTGTATTAGCACAGGGGCGTGCTATCTAGTAAGTGCCTTTTCATTTTTTCCCATTCATTCCCCTTAAGTGTGCCATTGTGCTTCCCCTATCTTTTTAATAAATTGGAGTGCCGGTGTTTTTTTCGTGTGGAGTCAGTGGGCCTTTATCCAGACAAAGTCTTTTGTGATTAGCTGCAGTTTACCAGACCTGCTCACCTGTTCCCACTTTCCTCCCTGCTTTTTGGACTCCATGCCTGTAAGCTCTTTGATATTAAATCATTGAGTTGTTCCGGCTGCCTCCTCATCTGTATCTGTGTTTGGGTCCTTCTCCAGTTAATCTGCTTTCCAAATCATAACAGGCTCATGACAACACCTGCAAAGTGTGATGGCAGATAAGTCCACAATGTTGCATTCTGAGCAGATATCAGAGGAGAAAGCTCCATTCCTGCTGTGAGATACAAGCACTGCTTTAAATGAAACCATTCCTCAAACCACCACCCTTCCTGCAGGCAGCGGTTAACATTTCCAGTTAACTCTTTCTCTGACGATGCTGACTCGCGGTTTCTCGATGAATAAACAATGCCAATATATATTGCATCAGATTTCAGGACATTGGATATTGATTCAAGATTCGATACTTTGTTGCCATATATCAACGTGATTGATAAGAAGTTGTTTTCGTGACCTCACTTAAACAAAGACAAAAATAGTAAAGCCACTCAATCATAAAGCACATAATAAATCAGACGAGGCAATAAAAACATAGGTAATATCCATACCCATAAAATAATCATAAAAACATCAACAAAATGGGTAAAATAAAAATCCAACCCATAAGAACAACATAGATAAAACACCAGCTCCTTTAGGGAAATTAGCAGCAACATCAAACGACCCACTGGATAAAGAGCTCCGAGTGCATTAAAAACACCTGGCCTATTATTTATCCGGCCTAGTGGCCCACAATGCCATGTTTGGAGTGTCTGGACTCTAAATGTTCTGGTTTTAATGCTTTTTAGTCTTTTGTAAAGAAGTGGGGGATCACATCCAATAGTTCTGGATGCAGTCCTCAGCTGACATGTTGCAATACCACACAGTTGTATAAGGATGCTCTCCCTCGCTGCTCGATAAAAACTGGTTATGCTCCACTTTTTTTAATTAATTGTCTTGAAAAGAAAAAAAATCTCTTGAGAATATTAGTGGTGGAGGAGATTTTCATTCCCAGGAATTTGTCCATTGATCCACAATTTTTGGGTTGTGATGACAAAAGGTAGGTGATCCCAACAGATCCATAAGTAAATCCTTGGATTTGGAAACATTCCAAGTCGTTACTCCACCACCACGGAAAATAACCTCCCTCCTGAAAGCAGATACATCGTTGTTTGAGGTTAAACACAGTTCTGGAGCGTCATCAGCAAATGTGGACATCAAGTGGGAGTGGGAGTGGGAAATACAGTCATTTGGGCAAAAAGTCAAGGACCCATCGAAACTGTTCAACTCCCAAATGAAATAATTTCACTTATGGCTGGACAAGAGAATGAATAGCACTAAAACCTGACCTGTAATCGACAAACAAGGTCATTTGTGCAGTTTTCACCGGAAAACCCACTAAAAATAGGCAATGAGACGAGGCCCGTCAAAATGTTATGGTTGTGTTTATTTATTCTCTCTCACTCTCACACTCGATTCTAACTTATTTGGAAGAGTATACTCCTCTCCAATTAATCTTCACCTCAACGTGGTGGAGGGGATCGTGTGCCCCAGTAACCCTGGGAGCTGTGTGGTTGAGGGAAATGGCCCCTGGTGAGAGCGATGAATCGGCCAAAAAAGAGTCGTCACACCTTACCAGAACAGGTGATGAAATGTGCGTGTCCACCGAGGTGTCATGTTTCCATCACTGCTGATCGGAGATGGAGTTGATAAATACCCGTCACTATAGAATGAATGCCGATTGTAACCTTTCCCACTAAAGACAAAAGCCAGATGTTAGTGGCTGTCAGTATTTTTTTTTCTTCATTGGGAAAGGGGGTCAACATACAATAATACGTTTCACGGACATATGCCAATTTTCACTTTTTACTGTGTAAAATTGCTTGTAATTCCACACGGTAGCAGCATATCCTATCAGCAGCGGCATATGTCAGTCAGAGTCCATGCAAATGACACGCTGTTAATAAGTGCTACAAGCCGAACATGTTCTCAATCGCAACTCATCAAATAACGTAACTTGATGCTAAACAATAAAATCGGAGCACATTTTTGTTGATAACGGGTTTTCAACATCACTTAAGCCACCTGTTTTATCAACATCGGCTCTCAAATAATCTATATGTTTGCAGAATGGCTGCTCACTGAAATCATTTATGATGCTGGTACCTACATTTCTTTGTTATTGAGCTCCACTGTTATGTTGACTATCACCCCAGAATAAGTGGCCACAGTTAGGGTCTTCATTACTGACTCAACATAAATTGCCTTTTTTAATTCACAGCCTGTAGCCTAATGTGTATCAATCTCAAGGTGTCTGATCAGCTGAGAAGCTCTTTGTTCAGAGAGCATGGCTGGATTTATAGCACCTGCCCCTCAGCTATAACTATGCAGATGGAAACCAATAGGCTGCATTCAGAATGCATTTACAGTCGTGACATAAAAACATGATGAATCCGTGAAGGTGTCTGTCTGCACTTAATAGTGAGCCTATTTTAAAAATACACCACAGCAGTAGCGTCTAGCTGTGACTAGTATTTTTATTTTAAGAAATTGCTTCAATATAAAAAGAAAATCAAGGTGGTACACAAAACCACAGCTGAGTTTAATATAATAGTGGAGTATGTGCACCCTAGAAAACTTTAGAAAGACACACACACACACACACACACACACACACACTCACACACACACACACACACACACACACACACACACACACACAAACAAACAGATATCACAAGCCGTCTCGCATTCCAAAACAAACTGGCAACATGACAACAAACAAAAAAATGGTAAAGAAAAGAAATAATGAGAATGCGGCTGGATTTTTTCGAGATGAAATACCAAATTGTAAAATCACTGCAGATAAATAACTCCCTGCCTCCTATGAGAACTAGAGAGGAACAGTTTTTTTTATTTAATAATGTTTCATTCATGTACCAAACTCAGCTTTCTGTATTGTGTATTGTCGCAGCTCGGGTAGTTGTCTTTATCTACTCGCTTGCGTGCATTTGGAAACATCAACTTTATTGTTGAACCCGCGCCAAATTGATTCTTCTAAATGAATGTAATTAAAGTGATTACGCAAGTCAAATGAACTGGATTCAATTTAAGGGAGAAATGGAGGAAGAGAGAGAAGCTTAGATAACTGGAAAACGCAAAGCAGAAATAGAAACATACAAATAGGGAAAACGCTCCATAAGCTCCGTAATTACTGTGGGGGGGGGGGGGTTTCGGTGCCCGCATCCTATTTTTGTCCCTTGTGCCGAGTCATGTTGTCACCCTCAACAGACAAGTCAGTGTGTGAAATTGACCCTGCCCTGCCTTCAGCACATGGAGACACAACCGCTTCTGAGGCATTGCCATCCATCACGAGGAAACTGGTCATAATGATGATTGACGGTTTCACTCCGGGGATTTTACGAAACATTCAAAGGCTGAATATTGTGTGTGCGTGCGTGTCCGTGTGCGTGTGCGTGTGCGTGTGCGTGTGCGTGTGCGTGTGCGTGCCTTTAAGACATTTCTTGCATTCGTCAACATTTAAATTTTGCATTTGAGACGTTGGCAGCTGATCTCATCCGGTGTAACTTTAAAAATGTAAGTAGACAGAAGGTCTGTTGAAGGCTTTCCTGTGTCCTTGGATCATACGCTTGAGAAGGTTGGAAAAGAGGCGCTTGACACACAACAAACGTCAAGAGGCAGATGGATGTCCACACTGCAGTACATGACCTATAGAGGACATAACCTGCTGAGCCTATTCTTATTCTTCTTTCCACAGTCTCAAACTTTACAATATCCTTTTTTCAAAATTACACTTTACCTTGAAGAATATATGCATATATATATATATATATATATATATATATATATATATATATATATATATATATATATATATATTTTTAGACAATTTTTCTTCTATTCATTTATTTTCATTAAAAGCTAAAGGTCTCAAATGTTAAATAAATAGTTTCACTTGGTGAGAGTTAGAATAATTATAATATATTCTATACAGAAATGTAAACGGTATCAATCTCATCCAACTCTTGAATAAGCTTATTTCTTATTATGATTCAACACAAACTATTGCTTCATATGCTTTTTAAATGCAAACAGCAGTAAATATCAGTTTGAATAGTTAGAAAACAAGAATATGAATCTGACACATTTTGATATGTACCAAAGAAAAGAGTTTCATTTTGTGTGGTGAAAGAGTGGAAACAGACACACATGTCAAAGATGAGCAGCATGTATGTAAAACAGTCTATGGCGCAAGAAATTGCATCTCATAACATATCATTGATCATGTGATAGGATATTTTGAAACATCTCTGAACACAGAGCTCAAGAGCTCATGGGTCTATTAATCATTGACTTGAAGTGAATGGAGAAGTGTGAAGAGGTGCACATTGACACAGCTGATTAATATAAAAGAAACCAGTGAAGTGTCTGCACGGCTCAACTCTCTGCTGCCCCCGCAACTGCTGCCATGGCAGCCGCACGCTGACAAATGATAGACGCACTTAACTGATGGAGTGCTAATATGATGAATGCTTCTGTGAATACCACGAGGAGTAGATACGCAAATGTAAGTTCCAGGCCCTCGTTGGGTCACGCCCGTTGGGTCCACTTCCCAAACACTGGCCGTCGGTTTGATGAATAACACGGGGAGGAAGTCATGAGTGGCCTCCAGAGCCTGACTGATCAGAAGTCAGTTGTGCATTTCACCGTTAGCCATCGAGGCTCGAGTTGATACTGGGTCTGTCTCTCAAGGGATTGTGATGGGAATGGGATTGGACCTGTACTTGTATAGCGCTTTTCTAGTCTTCCGACAATTCAAAGCGCTTTAACACTACATGACATCATTCACCCATTCATACACCCATTCATACACTGATGGGAGGAGCTAAGGTTACACCTGCACATCCGCAGTAACTAACATTCACACCCATTCACACCCATTCACACCCATTCACACCCATTCACACCCATTCACACCCATTCACACACCCATTCACACACCCATTCACACACCCATTCACACACTGATGGGAGGAGCTAAGGTTCCACCTGCACATCCGCAGTAACTAACATTCACACACAGCTACGGGAGCCATTTTGGGTTTAAGTGTCTTGCCCACGGAGGCATCGACATAGGGTATCGAACTGCCGATCCTCTGATCGAAGGACGACCCTGCTCACCACTGAGCCATTCACCCACACAGCCACACAGCCTGTCAGCTCTCCTCCACTTCATGCAGAAGAATTTAGAAACTCTGACTGTCAGGAACTTGGTATGCGTGTAGTAATATCCATTTGAGTTTCAGTATTTTCAAACGATCGAATGAGAAACATATCAGCGAGAAAGCTTTTGTAACAGTTGAACGAAGAAATGAGTCAAATGATCTGACCCCATGCTAACAAATTGACTCCCTGATTTCCAAAAAATGTGATGACTTTCAAGGGTAGACATTTTTGATGCAGTGTGAGGGTTGGTTCTGGAGCAGGATGAAGTGCACTATAATCACTCAACGCTGCCTTGTAATTACCACCCCCAAACTGATGCAGTGGACCAGACGGATTTCTTTTGAGAATAACTTGTTCCCTGTCAGCAATTATTGCAGTTTAGCATTTTTTACACATTGAGATGTTGTATAATCTTTGGGAAATTGTTGCAAAGACAAAATAACCCCAGTGATGTCATCAGGATTATCTTGGTTTGTGGCTTTTGGGAGATTGTTAGGCGCTAATGTAAGACATGCTGTTGCATTATGGGAATTTTCAGATCCAGTATTTTTGCAGCTCTGCCCATTAAAAGTGGACTAACAGTCCCCAGAGTGGGGAAGCCAAGATCGGCCCCTGCTGCTTTAATTATTTCTTCTTTTGAACTGTTTCTTGAATCGGAGCAGACAGCTGAAGAAATTATTAATTTGAATATATATATATGCAATCGTCAATTTATTTCTAGGAAAGATGGAATATTTAAAGTTTTCTTGCTTACATTTTTGGGGACTGTCAAGCTCATTAATCCGGATGGACAGGATTAGATAAAAGAAATTATCACTATTATTAAATTAACGCACTCCTTTTGTAAGTAATGTAATATAAATGTATTTAAGTAATTTTAAAGGAGACTTTATCTAAATGATCAAACAGGAGAGGGTACTATGTGCATGCATGTGCAGTCAGTTTCTGCATTGTTCTAAATCAGTTGCATGTCTAACTTTGTTGACACAGTTTCAGTTATGTTTGTTTATTCATGTTTGGATTCTGCAGAACATCGAGACAAATCACTGACCAGTGCAACCAAACAAGATTAAAGTGAAATCACAACAAGGACACACAAACAATTCAGTTTGGATGAATTCACATTGGAGTTAGTTAAAGGCTGAGTGCATCTCATACAGGGTACCTAGTGCCTTCGTATCAGATGCAAATAGGCGTAGCAAATCGTCTTATAACGCACGGAATCTCCAGCGACTTCCCAACAGCTATCCGAACAACATCTCTGGCGTCCCTCTTCTTGGGTCCACCTAACGGCACCGTTATAGTCTTTTAACTGAATGAAAATCATATTACATCAAGGATTTTTCAAACCTTCCAGGTATCAATAGGACTGTACTTTCTGTTGTAATGTGCAATTATGCTTGATAGATACATTAGATTACTTTGTAGGAATAGCATTTTCTTACAATAGGTCATGAAGCATGATCTATTTTTATATCCACATAGCAATTCAAAGTGGTTCACATCCTAAGACAAAAAAAAACATTATTACAAGATAAATGATGAGATGAGAAATGGCAATATAAAACGATATGAATATGAAATGTCAAATATAATAATAATGAAAAATGGAATAAAGCAGATTAAGGAGAATAAACATAAAAACCACAGTGCAGTTAAAGGGCTGTGCAAGATATAAACTGTCCCACATTTCATTTAATATAAAGCTGTGGCAAACTTTGAGTTTTGGAGCAAAGTTTTCATGCAGTTTTTCCTGCACAATAAAGCACATCATTGCAGAAATAACTTTAGTTATTTATGCATTTAGCCTTTAATTTCATGAATGAATTCACCCATTAATTTGCTCTACCTCTTCCTCATGTTGGATTCTTTCCCAGCATACTTTGAGTGGAAGGAAGAGAAGCACCCCGGGCTGTATATATATATATATATATATATATATATATATATATATATATATATATATACAATAACTGACATAACATCTCAATTAAAACGTCCATACAATTTGCAGTAACCACAAGTTGATGCAATCTTAACAAGAAGAGATTTCCAGATATAAAGCACTTCTGATAAAACATAGATTAGACTTTTGGCATTACATCCTCGGGGGGTGATGCCCGATTATGAGGATGAAGGCTATAATCCTTTGCCCCTCGGCTTGGCCGTCATCACGCTGACTCTGAATGGAGGCTTAATGCTGCTGCTGGCTATGCGGCCGTCTGTACCGGGAGCTGAAGGCAGAGTGCTACAGGTGCAGCGCAACAGGTTCACGAGGATCACACTGATTAGCGATTAGCTCCGTAGTGGGTAAGAAAGAGGAGTTCTAGGATTACTTGACCGGATTACGTGAACCAGGAGGGAGCCTCCTCTTGAACTTTTAGCTGATGAAATTGAAAAATCGAGGCGACTTTCTTTCATTTATGCACTGATTATCATCCTAATAGTAATTAGTGTAGTAATAATGATGTCCTAATCTGATTAGATTTGTAACAATAGTCTAACTTGAGCATACTGGATATTGCCAGCAATTCTTTCATTCTTCACAATTGATCTATTGCCCACATTCAATAAAATCCTCTATCTTGGGCCGGGTTTGGACATCTGATAAACCTCCACCAAAGGAATTTCCAACCCTTACCTGATAATATCAACTGCATACCAAGGCCTACTGATGAATTGGAAGGCAGGGCTGTTTTCACTCTGGATGTGGAGGCTACGGTGATGGAGTAGCACGTGGAGTTTATGTCCTGTTGCCTGCATGCAGTTAGCTGTTGGCAGTAGATACATATTTAGGATGCAGCTATAATCAGTCTCACTGATGATATTCAAGTGTGTGTGTTTACTTGCCTTAATATGACGATACATTCATATCAGAACAGTGTAATTGTGTATGGTATGAACATTTTTATGTTATAATTTAGATACTATACTATTGAAGAGTAGGGCCGGTGCAAGACCCATCGTTTGGACAAAAAGAGCATTATGCACTAATAAAAAATGTGTTCTAGGTTCACAGTAGGTGGAGCTGCTCAATCTGAGGTTATATAACAACCCGCGTCCCTCTAACCATATTATAACTGACAATGTGAAGATATTGGGAAAAAAAAAACATTCAGTATTTTTAAGGCACAGGGATCAACAAGAAAACTCTTAAAAGAAGTTGACTGAATTGCATTAGAAACAAGTGAATTCATCTGACCCTGCTGACTCACTGATTTGCTCAAGTTTTTAGGGTGGACATATTTTTATAGTGTGGGGGTTGTGTTTGGCAAGACTGTAGTTACATAAATCTAAATGACCCTGAAAGCAGCAGGTTGAAGAGCGATATTTCCATTTGATGCCGCCTTAAAATGAAGTAAAAGCAGAACGCTGAACAATCTTTTGTGGAATTACATAATTCCTCTCAGCAGCCATTGCTTAATGAAAACATTTCACCACCAAACTGATGGCGCCCGAGTGGATTGCCAAACTAATTCTGGAAGTTTTCGGTCCATCAGAGTGCCGGAGGAGTTTTCTAGTTAGATCTTTCACTTGCGCTGCCCTCAAAGTCAGCATGTGCCGTGCTTGCCTGGAGGAAGTCGAAGGACCATCAGTACGCTCGGTGGAGAAGTACACTAAGAAGCAGTGTGTGCTGAAGAGGGGTATTTACTGATCAGAGGATTAGGGCGGCGGCAGGCGCAGAGATAGAGGAGACGACAGCAGGGGTGTCGGAGAATGATTAGACTGCCACTAAGCCAATTGGGGAAATGGGACTGTGGCCAAAAAGACATGAAGCAAGGTAGAGAGGAAGAGAGAGAGAGAGAGAGAGAGAGAGAGAGAGCCATCGGAAGGGAGACGAGTGAGGAAAAGTATGGAATGAGAAAGGAGGAGCGAGATTCACAAGACCAGCAGGGGAGGGGGAGTGGCCTGGAAAAATATCTGGGGTGAGAGAGAGAGAGTGAGAGAGAGAGAGAGAGAGAGAGAGAGAGGATGACGATGTAAAGAAAACCATAACAACTGAGGATGAAGGACAACAAAAGAGGCCAGCGCAAAAGACAACAATAAACAGAAGAGAGGATTGTGGTCTCAAGGTGAAAGAAGAGGAGAGAACTTCCTGTGTTTGTTTTTTCCACTTGTTTCCCTTGCCAAGCACCCGGCGCTGCGGTCACCTTTACGACATACTTTCCTCTTTTGCCAATATGTCCTCCAGAAATATAACTGTACCGGATGAAAAAGAGTGATTGTGGTCTGGTTTTTTAAAGGCTTGTTGAGGTCACCAACTCTCCAAATCCCATCTGTCATTTTGTCAGCAGGGGGTCCACTGTAAGGACAGGGGTCTGGTTTGAGGACGGGCTTCAGAGGTTCGGGCGGCCGGACATGGATTCTGGTGCAAAAATGAGGGTATTTTTATTTGAAAAAGTATAATAAGACATTAAAAATTCCCAGTATTAGACATTCCAATACCTGATCGACAATTGTGCTAATGTAAAATGTACTTGGCAGTCTGTGCTGTGCCAAAATATGTGTCTGCTTGCTTATTAGTTGCCTTCAAGTTTGGCAAATATAGCAATTCAAGTTCTGTATACAAATTTCATCACGATGCAATTGCCTTAGCCAAATGAATACAATTTAAATGTGTGTTGCAAAAGTTATAGCGGGTTGTGTTTTAGTCGGCCGGAGGCATAGCTTGTTAAATGTTTTGTTGGGGATAAAATAAGAGGTTTCCTTCAATTGGAGCCTTCTGGCAACTTAATCAATTCATTGTAAAAACTAAGACATCTTGCATTCACAGCTGGGCCACATGCCATTCCAATAGTGCGACAGATTGTGTGCAAAGTCCCACAAGAACCATTAACTGTGATTTGGGTGCAAGTGGAACAAATCTTAAAACTAATTAAGCTGCACCCCCATGGCGAGAATGTGAAGACACATTTTGCCATCGGGAGAGGGGGGGAGGGAGAATTGACAATCGATAGCTGACAATTTCCAAAGTCTTGTCCCGAGCTGTGCGTGCAGTGGGTGCAGAATCAATCGCAGCAAATTGAGTGCTGCGTAAACAGGGACAGAGTGATTGACCAAAACCCAGTAATTCAGACAGAGGGGAGCCAAGACAACCTTATTGGCGGCACACTCCATTCTTTTGGAGTTCTTGCCAGGGAAACGGACAGCCGGTGCCATTTTGAAAAGGTTAGCGCGGTCTGCAAGCCACTGACGCTGGAATGAAAAGAGAAATTCCAAGAAAACGGCAAATTCTGATACACACTAATATGAGATATGTGACGTGGAATGCGGTCCACACATGAGTCCGACACATTCTCACCTCTTTACCACTGTGTTCTTGTCTGACATGCACTATGTACTAAAAGAGCTTTGATATGGCAGACACACCCACACAACCGCACAACCACACACACACACACACACACACACACACACACACACACGCACGCACGCACACAACCACACACGCGTGTGTCTATTGAACTCAAACAGGTAGCGCAATTAACACCAGCACCTTTCACAGGTGCTGTGTGTTAATTGTGATTGTAACATAACTGCGTCCATTTCCAGGCAGCATCTGGTGTGCTGTTTTGTTTACCGTGACGTTTGGAAAACGGCAACTCACAAACAGTCAGCGCACACCATTTAAAAATGTTCATGAAATTTGATAATGCAATTTTTTTTAAACCGTATCTTTTTTTTCAGAGCACACAGCTAATTTGATGTTTGCCGACTGGAATCGGACGGTCTCGTTGTCGAAACTAATGCTCGACGGGAAAGTTGTGGTTCCTTTTGGTTGCCTCATCTTCGGTAGCCTGTCAGAACGCATCGTGCTGATCGAAGCCAGAGCGCCATTTTGACGACAAATCGCGTGGAGAAAGGTATGAGGGATGTGGGGATGAAGCCAAAACAATAACAGGCGTTAAAGAGCCTATTATCTGTGACCACCTGTGACCTGTGTGTCTGATAATGGAGTGAGAGCTTCGGTTTGGAGGCTTTAAGCGGTACTCTGGCAGAAAGTCTTTGGCATTGTCTCTCAGATGTCTATTTATGATTATACCACATAAACTGATTAACATAATATGAATAGCGGAAATATCAATATAAACAATGTGTCTGACAAAGTCATAAATAAATTCCCTTTTTAAATCCAGGCCATCATTTAAATGAATTCATGTAAAGAATACCGGGAAAAGGGAATCGGTTCAAAATGGTTCCACAGTGTACTCACTGGTGCTGGATGGAGGCTTCAAGCTCAGCCATTGCATGTCATGGAGTTCAATGTTGTGGAAAATGCTGTTGCTGACTCAAGGTGATGCCTTAAAGGAATACTTTACTCTTGTATTTATATATCTCAGCATTTGATGGCACACAAAAATATAATCGCAATTGTTGCAGGCAGCTGACCTTGCAAATATGGAAAATGATTAAACGCAGCTCTCATACCCTCCTCTGGGTATCATTGATAGGATAGCACATAAGATGAAGTAATTCATTAATAAAGGATTCTTTGGTGAAAAATAATTCAAGCAACGCATTTCCGAGCTCTTGAAAAGAGCTGCGCATCATCAGAGAGTTATGTATCCCATCCTGTTCTGTTCTTCAATGTAGTCGACATAGAAACCATCAACTGTAATGACGTGAAATGGTTTGGAGTGTTCAATGACCACAACCAGCTACTCACCGGATGAAACTTATGACTGCAGCTTCCATTCAGTGCTGTTAGCAGTGCATCCATCTGTTTCTTATTTCGGCTGTATTGGAAACTATAAGCAGACAACCACAATGCAGTTAAAGTAGCACATGCTGTATAATATATTGGCAATCGAGCTCACCCCTCTGCTCCGTGCATTCACATGCTCCTCTTTTTTTAGATTCAGATTACAATGATGTGTTTAATTATTCCTTCATGCTAACTGAGTCTGATGCTGTTTAAGCCACTGAGACATTTTTCCGTAACATTTAATGCGTATAACTAAATAAGCGTCGCATAAGCATTTTTAGTTTAGCATGCAACATGACTCACAGTGTTTTCACTCCAACTGTGACGCAAACCGTTCGGTTACATATAAATTTCATGCAAAGATGTGGATGGAAGCAAGTTCGTGCCAGTTGAAATATTTCAACTCGGGCGAGCATTTTAAAGGTTGCATGACAGAGCTGCCAAAGCATACAATTAAACCTTTTAAGAATCTCCATTATTATGCAGTTATTTCAGCATCCTTTTATCCATTAATTGCAAAATCTGTAAATTCTGGGCTCATACTGCTGAAGTAACCCTGATTAATTCAACGACGTGTGACTGGCGACAGTGGAGTGAATACAGCTTTGTGTAATACACCGATCTGTATTCCCTGTCTTCTTCTAGTAATTTAGCCTGCGTTGCATCCCTCTCTCATCGCTGCAATGTGGCTTTCCGGGACACATTGGAAGAAAGAACTACAATAATCAAGCACGCAGGCTCGTTGCATGTCAGCATTGGCCACGTACAGCTTTGTTCATTCACCGAGCTGTATTCACTGTATTGAGAGGATGGCGTTCGGTTATCCGACGTATCTAGGACTTCCACAATGTGTAAAAAAGCAACAATGGTCCTCTCCAGTGCGAATGGACACAGTCAAACTCGTGAACGTTTGCTGTGCTTTTTGGTGTGAACACAGCATGAGAGACGACGGCCATGCTGCTCTGTGGGGCTGTGTTCACTAAGCACAGAATGAGAAGGCTCACGGAATGTGGCACGTATAGTGTTACGTACACCATCTAGGTTTAGCCCGTTAGCTTGATAACATGCGCTAATTAGCACTAAACAGAAAGCACAGCTGAGGAACATGGGATAGTGTTGCGTGTACCTATTTTGTCTGGACGAATTCAATTGACATGAATGCGTGACAATGCGTCAAGACATTTCACGTAAAAACAAAAATGTGACCGTCAGAGGGTTACGAAAGTCAATTAGATTCATCATCTAGGGACTATGAATATCTGTACAAAATATCATCCATGCAATAGTACTCTGATTGATGCAGATAAGTGTGACACCCCTTTTTTTTTTCTCCAGCTGTGAGGAAAACAACAAACACATTACAGATATATCTCACGTAGAAAAAAAAAAAAGAAAAGCCTTCTAACTTTGACAGCTTTCATGTTCACCATTGGTCACAGTAAAAAAGTTGCTTGAAAAACAATAGGCTCAACTTGATAACACGTCTTAGAAATTCACAGAGTGAAAGATGAGTGCTTGTGAAGCTGTTTTTGAAATGTCAAACCAGTCACGTAATGTGAACAACATTTACTGAGATTTTGAAGTTTTACTTTCCTCTCTTTAAGTCCCCATGAAGTGAGACGTGGAAGAATGAGGCGCAACATGAGTGGAAAGATCCCCACTGTGCGTCTGCTGGGGGTGTCGGCACAGCACCACCACAGCACCACCACAGCACCACCATCTCTGTGCTCTCCCTGTTTCCCCCAGAACAGCACATGGCACTCTGTCGGAGCAGCAGCACAACTCCTGCCATTGTGCCCTCATGGATTGCTGATGACAACGACCTTCTGCTCAACCCAACAGGGGGGGGGAGGTGGGGGGTGGGGTTGTGCGTGTTCAACTTTACTTTTGAAATGAAATGGAGGATAGGTGCTTAAAGGAGACAGAGGACATCCAACTCGTAAAAAACAAAATAGTGATGAGAGAGAGACGCAAGGCAAGGGGGGTGGGGGATGAGGGAGAGTATATGGCTTTGAAGAGGAGTTAAGTATGATGGAGGAAAGGTCCCGGGAGAGGAGGAAAAAGACGGAGAGAGCACGGAAGGCTCCATTGAGAAGCAAGGAGGGGTGTGAGAGAGGAATAAAAAAAAAACAATGAGAGAAAAAGATGTTCTTTCCACCCATACAAATTAAGCCGTCTGTGTCGGTGAGGTAATGTTCCATAAGTCACATCCATTAGCTAACAAGTTACACGGATTCTGCACGAATGCTACTATTTGCTGTTACCTGTATCGAAACAAGGAGGGAGTTGTGCAGTTTTCATACGGGGATGGGGATTAAGGGAGATCAGGTTGCCGTTTGAAGCCGGGGGAAATATCTCAAAACGGAATGTTCTCTCCACTTCTTTGCGAGAGAGGCAGCGAGATGAAGCGGTCGGTAACAAACCGAGACAAGCCTCAGCGAGGGGAGATGAATCTGAAAACAAATCTGCTAACAAATATAGCTCACCAAACCTGGGAGAAAAGGAGGGGGGGGGGGGGGGGGGGGGGGGAATAGGAGGAGAAGGAGTTTATCAAATGTATTTGCCGATCGCTATATGTTCGAAAGTATAGTGGAGCAGCAGTGAAGAGAGGCAAGGAGAGGCGAAATGGAGTCTCATCTTTATGAACAATATGGATAAGAGAGATGCTGATTTGAATGAGAGATGACGGGTACAATGGGGAAGCTACAACCGCAAATAGGGAGGATGGTTAATGAGCAGGTGGAAAAAATACATACAAATAAACCATCCAATGAGACGTGAGGAGCGGAAAATTCGAGGGGTGGATGATTACTCATCACAGCCCATTTGATGCCCAGCGTGGTCCGAGCGTGTTGATATCGCCACATGATGTTGATGGATGCTGATGCATTACATTTGAGATATGACCACAGAACTTTTTTTTATTCCTTTCATTTTACCGACTGTAGCGGATCCGCTGCGTCGAGTTTGACGGGCCCCGAGTAAAGTCAGGGAAAGTCGTGTCGTCTTTGAACTTGGACTTGACAGTAAGTAATGGAGACCGTTTCTGTGTGAGAGAGGCGGATCGACAGAGAGCGAACATGCTGAAAGGAAACACAGACTAAGAGCGAGGGAGAGAGAGGAGAGAGGGCGAGTTGAAGAGGCTCGGATCAAACACCCCCTCCCCGCCGGGGGATGTGCTGACTGGCAGAAAGGGACCGCCGAGGGAGGAAGGAGGTAGGAAGGAGGTAGGAAGGGAAGGGAGGGAGGGTCAACATAGAGAAACATAGAGAGTTAGCCTCTTTCACAAAAAAAGTGACATTTGCTTGAGAGTACAGTACAGTTAATCCCATCTTATATTCTGTCATACAAGTTTGCAATCATGAAACAGTAAGTGGTTCAACATTGCAGCGCGGGTTAGTTGGCCGTAAACTTTCAGTATCAAACTGAGCCCAGTTTCCATACAGTAACTTTAACTACGTAAACGTTTTTCAAACAAAATGGAGAAAAAACGTATGATTGCAGTCACTGAGCTTTGAGTCACCTCGACTTCAATATAAACGATGGAAACGCATGATCGCAGGCGTGTTTATTGGAACTGTGGCCGGAGATTTGAACACAATAACATAAGTATGCCTGTGAGGGCGAATTGGTTGTAAAAATAAATAGCATTTTTAAAGTTAGCCAGATAGCATGGATCTAGTCTAAGGTTGACAGCTCCTCTCAATAGCTTGAGGAAATGTGCCCCATGTAGCATAAAAAGCCCTGTGTCATGGAGGCAGGACCCTACGTAGCAGGGGAGCGTAGTGGGAGGGATAGGAAAGAAAAGCGGGTAGAGACAGTGAAAGGAAAGGCTATTATGCATTTTTCATTAAGTTTCCAGGCTCTAAGCCACATCAAAGCCTCTCAGAGATAGAGGAGAGGGGAGGGAGGGGAGGGGAGGGGTAGAGAGAAAGAGAGAGAGAAGTAGACACAGGATGTTCTAATTAACTTCACAGTTGCTTGCTCTCCCCCTTCTCTCTCTCTCTCTCTCTCTCACACACAGTCATTCTCTATGTATATAAGTGTGTCTCTACCCAGCCCACTGTCTGTATGCCTGCCTTGTAAATTCATCATGACACCCCCCCATCTACAAAAAAAAAAGTAAAAAGTTGGGAGTTGCAGCTCGTGTAAGGGCGATCAAGCAGCACAATCCAGGGAGGGCCAGGGAGGAGGAGGGTGGGAGAAGGAGCATGGAGGGGAGGGGAGGGGAGGGGAGGGGAGGCGGAAGTCAAAGAGAAGGGGAAAAGAGCCTTGAGGTGTTGCTGCTGCCACGCCTAGGAAAGGAGGAAGAAGCAAAGACTCGCCCTTTCCACCCCCTCTGCTGTCTCATGGTGCATTCAAGTCACATGGGGGAAAATGGATAGACACGAGTCGCAACTTCCACAGCTTTCAGGACACACTTTTCTTCTGGCATGAGCTGTGCTGCGCCAACAAGTAAAGGCTCATTGTTTAGCAAGGAGGATGGAGGCAAACTTCCTGTTTGTAGTTGAAAATGTTTTTGTTGCTGTAAAACGTCAAATAAAAGAAGTTTAATCAGAGTAAAAAGCTGACCAAGAGCAGTGCCAATGTCAACGCACGTATGAATGTATCAATTGATCAACCTTTGAGTCATTCCAACATCTTTTCTCACTCCTCTCCCACATGTGAGTCAACAGGAAGTCAAAGTTGCTCTTCACATTGAGCAAAGTGTACACCAACTCGACGTCTTTATACCGTCACCGAGCTGTTAGTCTCGTTCCAGAGGGCTGACGGAAATGAGCTCCATGTAAAAGAAAGTGGTTACATTACTCTGTATAGGAGTGCATCTGGCTGCCTGAAAGGAGAGAAAAAAAAGAGAAACACGAGTGAAAGTGAGAAAGAGAGAAAGAAGTGAGTGGTTAATCTGAGGAGGTACGGTCTCCCTGTGAGTGCATTTCGATCAGCCTTAAATATTTGTCAATAAAAGACAAACAAATTGACCACTAATCCACTGATGTTTTACAGATGGAAATGGTTGCTAATTCCCTCAAACTCTGCAGGCACTGCAGGTAATTGCTAGTGTGATTTGACTTGAGTTTTAACAGACCATAAAGAGAGTCTTTGGTCTCTGGGCACCGTCCACAGGGAGCTCTAAGGACTTGAGCAGCTAGAACGTCTTGTGTGGAGCAGGTACAGATCCAGGACCTGGTTCCAGGACTCTTTAGTGGGGCTGCTGTTTGCAGGTCGCTTGTATTCAGGGGTCCTGGAGCCATTCAGTTTAAGACTACGGTTGATCCTACAGCTACAAAGGCTGGAACTAATGAACAGTGAAGGCTGAATATGCTTTGCTACCCGTTTAACACACCTTGAAGAAGATTGTAAGGACGAATATTTCTAAATTAATAATGGATGAACTTACTACCTGCACTCTGCGTGTGATGTTCACAAGAATTTGTGATTTGAAGACTTTGACGTTGACAAAACCAAAATGATGTGTTTATCAAGGTCGTAGACGACAATTATCCACATTATTGCAGTTTTTATGATAAAGTTTGTTGGTCTTACTTGTACTTGTAGAACAATGGTGTTTTTTTCTTTATAAGGTCACATTACGCAAACTGCCTCCTTATCTCCGATCATGGGGACACATTTTGTACGTCGTTCCATTAACTCGCATTGTTTTTAGGTGCTTTTAAAGTTTGCTGTGAGCTCCAGAAACATTTTAAACTTTATTATTTTATAAACTTTAAAAGCAGGATTAAGGATCACTGGAGCACTGAATGTTCTTCTCTCCGCACGGAAGGACTCTTTGGTTGATGCAGTTTGCGCGTGTTGTTCTAAGTCTGTCGTCTGTTTTATGCAAATGCTTTTGTATTCTTATGTTGATAGCCTATTAATCTGGGTTTTTATGTGGTGGTTGTGTGACTCGTTTAAACTGCCATTTTTGGAACCCCCTTTCGTAAATGAGATTCAAAATATTAACGGGATTATCCCAGCTAAATATGAGTTAAATAAAAATACAAACATTTAAATAAAAGATGTGAAAGCAGTAATTCGTGGTAATAATCCCATAGGGAATAATCGCCTTACTCTGCAGTTCCCTCTACAGGGCCCTCGACCCCATTTCAGCTCACTGTCTTTGTTTTACTGCCTTTTGTGTTTTGGTTCAGTCTCCGCTCATCAACCTCATGTCCAAGTAGTGCAGCCGACAGGCCGTAGCTCAGGGTTACAGCCATCACCAGCAGTCCTGGGCTTTAGTCGGTCCTGTATCCCAGAGGACTCGGGATTTAGTCGGGATAGGGTTATCAATAAATATTCTGTGCAGTGTCTGACTTATTTGTTGACATCGTTACTGAAATCAAAAAAGTTACTGAAAACAAATGAATATTCCCATTCTCATTTTGAATCTGAACTCATCGATAATCAACACCATCAGACAGTAGACACAACTTAAGGAAAAAACATGCTGTGTTATTACTTTAAAATCATATAATATATAATAATTATATTTGAAAATATTGAAAATTCATTCAATTCAAGGTAATTGCTGAGTGTGTTCAGCTCAAAGTGGACATGTATTTCTGAGAAAAGACAGTTACTTAAGTTTTTGCGTTTGTTTTTCACATCCATGGACTTCCAGTTGATTGACGACATCTTCAAACACCAGACCAAACTCTGAGCCAACATCATATTTGCGTTAGCGAAGAAGAGAAACACACCAGCGACTCCACGAGCCAACATTGGACAGCTGATTGAGGAGTTAATAGAAGAGCACAGGAGATGACAGCAGTTTGTCTTCCCCACAGAGATCACACCCACAGCTCTGCAAACATTAATTGGTAATGCGACCTTGGGCACAGGCAGGAAAACAGTTCTAGCTTGTGACCATGATTCATAATTTGTTTATTTTGTCATCTTCAAATACGACTCAGAAGATTATGAATCATTTGAGCTTGTCTTGTCACGTAATCCTGATTATCCTTGTTGATTTGCATAATCCATAACTGGTACAAAAACAACACCGGGATTCAGGGAGTGCCTAATGAAATTTTGCTGCGCTTCTCTATTTGATAAGTGAAATTTAGTTTTGCTTCCCCAAATGTCAGGACCTCAGTCATGTGCTGGTGGTTAGAACAGTATCTGCCTGGTAGTAAATAACCTTTGAGGTCTTAAAGCCATAGCAACAAAAATGCTTTTGTATAATAATTAGCCTTAACAAAGTACGCAGCACAATGTTAATGTTTTCCATGGCCCAAGGGCACAACTAGTACAGTACATAACCATTTAACTCCTAAATTAAAAAAAGGTTGCCGGCATGAGTTTGTTCCTCACAACAAAAGCAATGCGAGTTTGGCATAGCTGTATCACAAATGTCAGTCTCGCCGCGTAGCTTCAGAGACAATTATTTGACAATTATAGAGAGTGGTTTAAAATTGCAAACAAGCAAGATCTGGTCTCTGTATTCCTCTTGAAAGGCAAATCAAAGAGCCATCCTAACAATATGTAACATTCTGATCTGAGGCAGAAAGAAAGCTCTTTTACAACAACATAACGGTGCAAAATAATTTCTGTGAACGCCGAAGTTTACTTTTTTTGTCTGGTCTTTAGAGGAATAGGGGAACACAGGATTGTAAGACTACAGTTCTCAAACTGTCAGATCTCACTTCTAATAAAGCACAACGCTGTCTTTGACTAGTGTGGTACAAAAATGAAGCGCGCTGTGCTGTCAATATGCCTCGCAGATGAGCCCATTAGCTTGTTGCTACTGTCAGCACCAGCCTGATAAGTATGGAGCTGACTGCCTTTGGCCTTCAAAGCCCTGCACGGACGTGGACTTTTTTATCTGACAGATTTGCCTCTTCCTTTGTAAAAAACTGCGTGGATGCTGTTCTCAACATGTCTGCTATCCACTCGTCCCTGGTGTATCAAAAGCAGCCTGCCCCTGGTGTGGATCTCTCCCACAGTGCATCAGTGAGAAACAATTGGCCTATCAGGCAGCAGGAAGGAGGCTAATGAATAGATTGTGTGACTTGCCTCCAGACAGACAAAGAGACAGCAGCACAGTATCCAGAGACAGACCGGCATACTGAGGCGCTGCTGCAGAATTATGACACATTCTTCTAATGTGCTATGCTGAGCAGTACCAGTCAGCTGATCCAGAAATGTCAGGATTGAAGTTTAATACGAGTTAAGCAGAGCGTATAGCACTTATAACAAAACAACACAGACATATGTATCACACTGTAGCAGTGCACAATGGACAGGAGAATTACAGGAAAACATAGTGTGGAGTATGGAAACACAGTACAGCACTGCATAGCACACCACAGTGCAATATGATATTATATAGAGTAGTATAGTACATCATAGAGCACAGTACGGCATTTAATAATATAGTATACAGAGTCAAGCACAGTGTGCATGTAGTATAGTATAGAACACTATAGTATAAAGGAGAGTGAAGCACAGTGTACAATAGTGTATTAAGTATAGAGTACAGTATACCATAGTATAGCATAAAGCACAGTATAGTATAATACGTATACATATGATATAGTATAGTATAGTGAATTGTAAAAAAAATTGTTAAGTATAGCACAGAGTAAAAAACCTAAAGCAAGTTAAAATATAGTATAGTATTGTACGTGTATTATTGCATAGCCAAGTATAGGAGGTATTGCACATCATGTAGGATATAATGATATCGATTTATAGTATTATTGCATTATTGTATTAAAATAATGACAATATAGTATGCAAGCACTATAAAGTATGGTATTAATCACATTGTCTTCCGTAGGGTTGTTTTATAAAAGGGCCATGATGTGGTAAGTCAACGTCAGTGGACGGATAACAGCTCAGTTCTAGAACATTGAAGTGAAGGAGGAATCCGTTTCCTCTCCAGCTCTTTGCTCAAAGCTCCCTGCTGTCACTCATCTCATATCTCTACTGGAGAGAGACTGCAGAAACTGTGTGCACCTCATACACACACATACACACAGTGAATGCATATAGAAGAAAAGGCTACTCTCTGAAGGACGCTTAATTGGTTTTTATTGACTTTAGCGGCAGCAACAGATATTGTGTGATAGTGTAATGACAAAAGATTATCTCGTCATGCGAGGGTGGATAATAACAGCTGAGGTGGAGAACAGCTTCACAGAAAGCCATCACACCAGATAAGCACTGTGAGCAATGTGATTATGTGGATAGTAGTGTAATCTGAGCCCTATTAATATGTTTAATTGTAACTATTTGCAACAGCCCTGAAGCTCCTACCCATGATTGCTTGGCAATCATGCAAAATGTTATTCCATAAAGTGCTAAGCTAAAATATCTGCAGGCAGGCAGCAAGCATAATGCTCTTATATACATATATTGGCATGCTAATAAAACATGCTTTGTGATGGAATTTAAAATCCAATCAGGTCGAGGCAGAGGGGCGCTAAATGCATTCTGGAATATGAAAAGCTGTCTCCGTCTCTCTCTCCTCTCCGCCTGATTGTACTCTCTGTAATTTCTTACAGAAAAGAAATCCTCATCTTCTCGCCTCATCTCCCTCTCTCGTTCTCTTTCCAGTCGCTCTTTGTTAGCACCTTGTTTTTCCTCTGCGTTCATTCTGTCCTCTACAATTTCTCATTTTCTCCATTTAAAATGTACAACCTTGTTACTCCCTCCCTGGCCATCTAAACACCTCCACCCCTCCCCCATCTATCCCTCCTCTCTGTCATCAGATAGGGGAGCTCAGCGAAGAAAAGCCTGTCTTGACTTCAAACACCTCCCCGTCTATTTGTCTCCACCCCGTCTCAACTGCAAAGGAGGCACAGCCCTAGAAATCAACCCCTACCCCCTCCTCACTACCGTTTGAATGTAGTTATTATTCTCTGCTGCTTTAGATCTCCCTCTTCCTTCCTTTCTCCATCCTCCTCTCTTCCTATTTGCATCTCTTTTGCTCCTTATTTTCTTTCTTGAATGTGATATTGCTCGTAGCTGTGGAGTCTCCATCTCTCTCCCTCTGTGGCATAGGAACTGTTTATATCACATTTATTTATTACTCAAACAAAATGTCTGTCTTTTGCACCAATTTGTTCTCTGCGTGACAATATGAATATAAATGTGTATCTTGATGACGTGCCGCGAATGAAAAAACAGGCTTTCCTGAATTTGCAGGAAGAAAAAAAAAATAAAAAATGCGCCAAAGTGGGTAAAAATGACAGCAATTATGGAGCATTTAAAAATCACCCCGAGAGCATCATTAAGAAGATTGTTTTGTCTCACTGTTTTCTTTGTGCTACAGAGGCATCCGTCTGGCAGGCTTTGTATGTGTTTGTATGTTTCTGGGTTTCTGATCGAGTATAAAAGATATGCAATGATGCAACCAGAGGAAACACAGGGTCAACTATCCCTGGCATCTCCAACCGCAGAAACTGGGAGTTTGTGTTGCATCCAAACTGGGCGTGTCCATGCCAACTGCAGAGGGTCTGTGCTACAATATGGACATGCATGTATTATTATTGATACATTCAACTAGTTAGGGACAAAGCACGCAGCAAAAGAACTATTCACACTATCAACACATTAAATGCACTGAAGAACTTCACCTTTAATTATTCTCCATTCAGTACTCGCTTTTGTAATCCTCAACTGCATATAAGAGCATTGAAGTGTATGTGCTCGACCTTCGCGCACGTCTTGTTCTGAATGTGCGTGCGCATGTTTATAAAAGTGTTTATGAAAGCTCTTCACCTCAAATGATGTCCTTGTTTACTTGTTTACTCAGACGTTTAGAAAACAAGAGAAAGAGAGAATCATTAGTGTAATCTTCCCTTTTCTTATTAACTAGGCGGGGCGTTCCAATCTGCATCTTTCACTTAGAGGGCGGGGGGGAGAGAATATGGGAATAAAGGCTGAATTATGCTTCTGCAAAGATACACGAGTAAGCTAATTTTAATTGGACTGTCAACGCACAGCTCCAAAATCCCCAGCAGACATCATTTGTATTTCCTTTGTGTGAAATACTTTGTGATGATTGTTTATTATTTACTGAAGAAAACGTAGCCAAACCACAGTATAAAAGTCTTCCATTCAAAAGTGTATTGAAGTAAAAATACAGACATATTATAAACTAACTTTACATAATAAAGGAATAACTGATATTTTGACCAATTGGGGCAGAAACAAGAAACACTGGCATATGTAAAGACCTGTAAAGATCAAACAGTGTATCTGCACATCCAGCAGATAGGAGGATTCATTTCTGGGCACATGATGAAGTCTTATATGCGTTCTCTTTTAGCTTTTTGGCTTCCACCAATTCCTGTAAAACAAATTGTCTTGCTCTTTAGCTGTGATATGGCCTCTCCAATGTAACTTTAAAGAAATACACATATTTTATCCTCAAAGAAATAACTGTACTCAAAGTTCAAACAAAACAAAACAAATATTTGAGATCCCAGCCAATAAAATAAAAAATGAGCCGTTGGACCCAGCTCATCCCTCTAAACTTCGAAAGTAAGTCAAACTGAACAAAACGCGATAACTGAACTAACGGGCATCTGTAGCCCAAAATAAAGTAACACATTTAAAAGAGCAGAAACCCAACAATCTCACCAAGGATGGGAAAAAAAAAACACATTTCAGGAGAAACCAACAAAATGTCACAAGCAGTTGAATGCTCCACTTCATTCACCTCACTTTGAATCTCTGCCATTTGCTGTTGAGAAGAGTGTGTACAGTGGGGTTTTAGAGAATTCCTAAAAGGAAATGGCTGCCTGCTTTGTCTGTAAAAAACAAAAATCGGAGTGGAGAGAATGAACCAAAACATTAAGTTAACTATGAGGAAAAAGACACTATGACCAGTCCCAATGTCCTCCCTAAAGCCTTAAACCGTGAACCCTCAGGGACTCACTGACGTCACCTGGTAAATGGTTTAGTGTGAGAGAATGTGAGGGCTTGAAATGGTGTAAATACGAATGAGACAGCACTTTAGCATATATTTCTTTTATATTTTTTAGTCCCTGATTTGAATGTCTTCCAAGCTCTTTCTTCACAAGATGAGAGGTAATTTCAAAGAATCTGTTTACTGAATTTATTTTTTGTCAAAACAGCTTCAATGACAAAATGAAATGTTTGATGAATAAATCTGTGTAATATAATCTCTGCTTCCATTCCTGTGTTTGAATGTGTTTTTAATTTCCATCTGTTATCCTTATTGTTTCTGAGTAAATGAAATGTGCCAGGCTGAACACCCATGTGCATCCTCTTTGTTTACCTTTTTACATCTGCATGCTTCCACTGGTATTGCTATTACATTACATGTCATTTTATCCAAATCGACTTACAACCATACACACAGCTACAGGGAGCAATTCAGGGTTAAGTGACTTGCTCAAGGACACAACGACTAGGGCGGGGATTGAACCACCAACCCCCTGATTGAAAGACGGACCTGCTAACCACTGACCCACAGTCGCTAAGAATTGTGGGGCAAAGTGCGGACTTACAGAAAGTGTTCATAATGGGCTCAAAATGCCTGTGAGAGCCCTCACACACTGGATGATTTGGGACAGCCCTGTTCGGGGCAGAAGGGAAGTGCAGAGTCAGCTGAAAATTCCCTTGAGTTCGTCTCTCTGAGCGCCGTTAGGGCGGGACAAATTACACCTTTAGCATTCTTATTGGCAGATGAAGATCTGTGACCTTATCGACTTCCATCAAAGCTCCGCCCACCTTCAAGGTCTAGTCAGCCAGAATAACTGGAGACACCTTTGTGTGTGTGTGTTCAAAGGCTTTACACGTCGCCCACATTTATTTTAATTCTTTAAGACAATTCTCCGTTTTTTAACTCTCCATTTGCTGTGGGGGCATGCAAGAAGGTTTTCTTTAACAATCAAATAAAATGAAATAATGTTTCTGATTTATTATTGTCCCAATCTGTATGACAGCTGTGACATGCCTGTTTCAGGGTTACATTCCTATACTTTATTCTCAGTCCAAGTGCAAACTAACCATTGTTGTACGTTCTACTATTGTGGTTAATAATGCTGCATGTGACTGGCTAGTCACAATGTAAAGATGGTGCGATTTCATCTTCTGTAGACACCGATGTGCTCCAGTGGGTCGTTTATTGAGTCAATATACAGCAGTGGATGCAGAAGATTAAAACTATTTGGAATTGCTATTTCGGCAGCTACTACTTTATTAAGTCTCCATGGAAACAAACGGCACAATGTGTGACCTATATCACTACGAGGAGAAGATAAGAAGAGAAACACAGAGGCACAATGATCTGGAGAGTCATGGAGTAAAGTAGCAAAGCAGGAAATAAACCATGATCACTTAGCATGCATTAAATCATGACTCTTTTGTCAAGGCCACGTGAGCTCCCTGAGTGGTCATTGCAGTTTTTAATAGGCAGTGTGATAAGGAGCTGCTTATTTATTAAGAGCATGTGTTTCGATACAGACAGAGCAGATGAATCCTAACATTAGCAAAGGGATCTATAACTCTGCTCTTTGGATCGAGGAGGGTAATAACTGCATGCCACATCAGCAGGCGTGGCTATCAGTCAATTATCACTGTTTCATGCATGTTCGTACAAAGAGCTGTAGTTTGGATGTGGAGATGCAGGGGGAGAGCATCTCAGCATAGAAATAACCAACGATTAATGTACATTAAAGGGTCCTACATGCAAGGAATATATTACATTATATTTTCTTAATTCATTTATTTTCTGTAGGCAATTTGGATTTTCTTCTGAATCACAAACAACAAAATGACTTTTTCTATTAAGACATGAAGGAGCGCCACAATCCCCCGACACACCACTGCTTACACATTATTAGTGAGTGCACGGTGGGTGTTGAAGTCAGTCTGACAACAGAGGAACTCCATCAATCTCTAATGCATAGCCAATGAGGGACTCCAACAACAGGCCTTTGTATGCCACTGAAACAGATTGATCGCTTTGTATGCTGCACACATGTCGGCCCCTCGTCCCCGAGGCCTTCATTGTCTTCTATTTGTTTAACATGATGGAATATGCTAATCAGGCAGGCGATGCCGAGCTTAAACTAGCACTCCAGTGCTAACGCACTAACCAAACCCAGAAAATACAACTGTAAACCTTTTAACTGAGCGTTCCCCATGGAACAGAAATAGTGTTGCAAGCAAATTAAATAAACAACAACCTTCATATTAAACACAAGGATTCTCTTGGTGGTGATGCTCATTTTTCAGGGACGATATGAGAGTGCACATTTTCTTTTCAAACCAAGGCTGGGCATGTTTTCATGGTTTGTGCTTGCAGGGTAGCAATTCTACTTGAAATTGGCATGTTTTCTTCATTTCGCAGCAGCAGAGGTGCGTAGCTCCTGGGATCTGCCGGGTGCCATATGTGGCACTTCTGATGCAGCTTTATTACACAGACAGGAGATGCACACCGACTTCCACACAAGTGGGAAATGAGCACACATATATACTCCTATCCTCATGCAAACATACAGACTGACACCCCCCACCACCCCCACACGCCACATGCTGTCTCAGCCTTTCATGTCCTTTGCCCAAACTTTTGATTGGTCCCAAGAAGCAAGCAAGGGGGCACTTGTTTACTTCCTGGCAGCAAGTAAATATTTTACACAGAGGGCCTTCATGTTGGAGATCTGGGCAATGCATGGGAGATATCTCATCAGTCAAGATAGTAAACAGCCTGCAAGTTTGCACCAAGATGGAACTTCTTGCTGCGACAGAGTTCATATCTGCAGCTTTCACAACATGCATGTCATAAAGAGATGAACATGACACACTTACATTGCAAACGCAGACACACATAGAGACGATCAAAGCCTGCACATTTGTAAAGCAAGTGATACATGTCTCCACTTACAGAATGAAATAAGAGGTTTGTATAAGATATACAGGTCAAACGGTCATAAATCAGAGCCAAAATCAAAACAGGGTAAACCGATCCCTGCTGTAAACAGCGTCAGTGCTCCAGCTTGGGTTCTTTTTCATCCTAACCTCACTGTAATCCTCATTCAACCTGAAATCTAAACACAAGCGTAAGCTAAAAATTGCTCCCCTTCAGAAGTGAGGACGTGTTTTTCATCCGCCTGTTCAGCCATCGCACAAATACACACATTGAAAACTCAACGGTGGAGGTGGACTGGAAGGCTGCAGCCCACAGATGTCTGAACAAACCCAAACAAGCCTCGCACCCCCGCCACGTAATGACCTTTTAATTTGAGGCCTCGAGTCTGCTTGAGCGCCAGTCGAGGAATCTCGTGTCATTCGGCTCCAAATGACACGACGCAAAGCGTCCCACTTTTGTTCCACTGCTGCTTGCCAGGGACTTTTATTTGACACCGAAATACGATCCGGCCTGCTAAACTAGCCGCAAGGCCTGTCCTCCAGAAAGATAGATCGAAGGGACGCGGAATTAGAGGTAAAACGAGAGGGGAACGGAAAAAAGAGAGAGGGGAAAATGGTCGAGAGAGGAGGAGAGGATAGAAAGAAATAGAGAGGAAAAATGAGGTTGATAGAGAAAAAGGGAAGGCCTGTTTGACACTGGCATCATGTTCCACTAAGCGGCAGTTTGACACTGAGACCGGCACAGTGTCGGAGAATGTGAGTGGGGTAGAATGGGTTCAGATTCCCCTAAGGCAAGCAGAAGTGTTCATGAAAAGGGTGTGTGAGGCAAAAGAAAATGGCATGAAATATATACATGTGTTTAGCCGCCGCAACTTGTTTCTCCTTACGCACACACTTTTAGGAACTTCCATGAATGGAAACCCTTTTGATAGTGTTGTTATGTGTATGATTATGAGTGTGCATCCATTTAAATGACGACGAAGACTCAGCCGCAGCACAGAATAAAAAGACACGACAGGAATATCACCACACTAGTGGCCACAATGATAGCACAGCATAATAAAGTCACGTTCACAATGACGAAAAATGTAATTTCACAGCATGTCAGAACTGAACATATTATGCACGAGCAGCAGGGTATAGTTCACTGGCTATTAAGGCATTATGAGGGCTTAATTTAGCATGAATAGTTTTTTGCATTATAAATAATTGAAATCCGTATAAATTAACAGGCATACGCCCAGTGGGGAGGCGGGTTGTGAGATTCAGCTCTGTTTGGCGGTGCATTACACACAGCGAAAAAAAAAAAGAAAAAAAAAAAAAAGCTGTGAAAAATGATGCCCTAAGTTCAAAGCAACTTCAATCAGGATACATTTCTCTCCTTGATGAATAATTGAGCAAGAGCCTGAACAGCCTTGATTCAGAGCACTTTTTTTGTGACGGCTTTTGCATGAATAAAACAATGTTTGGCCCGCAGAGCTGTCTGCGTTGCAGGGATACGGCACTGTGTAGTGACATAGGAATTGCTCGAGGTAATTTTATCTCCGGCTACTGCTTTTGGTTCAGTGTTCTCTGTTCCAGCATATCTAATTTATCTCTACGTCATAAACTTCTATATTTGCCATTTCTTTCTCATTACCTCCTTATTTTAACCTCTCTGGCTAGACAGCTGTTCGTCTGTTAAGGAACCTGAATGTGTTAGTTGCCTCCAGGTGATCCGTTAAAAACACAATAACAACCAGAAAAACAAAGATTAAACACAGAGACTTATCTGCACTGTTTTTTTTTTAATGGAAGTAAGAAAGCAAACAAGAAAATTATAAACCACTTCCTAAAATATGAAGGTCTCGCCCAAACTATTTTCAACAGCAAACACTTAGAGCCCAGAGAGTGCAGCATTTGTATGTGTTCATAGCATCTTCATCATGTTTTTTTAAAACATTTTTAAATGATAAATATTAGAGCAGTTCGCAAAGCATTTGTAGCAAAATAAGTCGTTGTTTAGGAAAAGCTACATTAATTCTTAAAGGCAAAAATGAAACTTTTAGCACCATTTTTGATGAGCATGTTTTTTCGTGTCTGTTAGTTTTAGTCTTGCTTGTCGCCCTCAGTTGGCAAACTGCGGTTCTGAAATGTGAAGCCAATGCAGAAGTGCTTAAAACATTCAGTTTTTCGACTGTCCATTCGGGCGATTCCTCTGTTCCCAAAAGAGGTAAAATTGACTTTATGGTTTCAATCGCTAGATGTTAAGTCTTCTTCAACACAGCATGATTTCTGTTTTGTATATTATGGTGCTATTTAGAATAAAACAGACGATAAAGCCGGTTACGCTTTAAGGCCGAAAAGAAAGATGGCGACAGCTAAAAATCCAAATCGAGGCTTTAAATCCGCAGTCCACTAACTTCATAATATTATACTCCAGTGCAGAAAACACATGTTGTAGACTATAAGTACAGAAACCATTTACATAAGTTTAATAGGTGACCCAAGGTTATAACATCCAAATTATTTCCACAGCGCTCACGTATAGGCTTGACCCTTTGAGATTCAGAGCTCTGCAAACACAGTCACAGTTGAATAACAATCTGTACAAAACCACCATAAACCTCCCCCAAATGTTTTTGAATGAACATAATATAGCTCAAACTCTCCGTCTTCTCATTATTCTTGCATCGCATGGGAATGATCACACTGCATAATTTTATTCGGAGTATAATTTAAATGTTCCCTGGTATAAAAAATAATGTTCCTCTTTATCTAAATAGATGCACACAAAAGATATTGAGAGACATGAAAATGTGGGTTATGGCTTAATGTTTTGGGTTATTGCATGTTCAGTGCTTTTGTGCAGACACTTGCAGACTAACTCACTAACAACTCACAGTAGAAGACAGTGAATACAACTTTCCCATCTGGCCAGCTTACAATATGTGAAGCCTCCGCTCAGCTGGTTTGCCACATGTTTTATAAGAGTAAGTGCTGTTGTCAGGCTGTAAGGGTCAAGGGTCTCACAATAGATAGCACTTCAATTAAGCTGCCTTGTGTTGGACCCCTTTAAATATGCAATTACAGGTCAAACAAGGTGACACTATGTATTCACCAGTGATTGGCCCACAACAGTACCTCAGAAGGCTCTTGTACTCCAGGCTCATATACTACAGTACCTACCTTAGAATAGGACCTTTTACAACTCTTCCCATCCCTGCCGATCAAACACATCGACTTCCTCTGACCACAGTGCAGCTGTGAGGGAAAGAAGGGCCCAAGATGTAATCCGGAGGGCTGCGACCGAGAGCTCATTAAATGCAATGATGTCGTCACCAGCGGAGTTTCAGGAAATGTGTTGGGGAAAGGGGAAGGGATTGGCTTACAGTCTGTCATGGAGAGTAATGGCACGTCGAAATGCTGAGAGGAAACTCCTAATGGGCTACACTTCAATATTTAATGCCTTCTTTCTGGTCTTTTCTGTTTTCTGCTGAGGGCGGGTACGAAAAGAGGTTCCATATTTCACGGCAAGAAGAGTTATTATATTGGTGAGCGGAACAGTAGCTCAATGGGAGTGTGTTTAGGGACAGGGCATCCACAGGGATGCAGTATGAGGAGAGCAAATAAAAGGACTACTGAAGACGAGGCAATTCAATCTGTGTCCATAATACGGCCATGCGCGTAGGTCTGGATCACAGAGATCTGGAGTATTTCTTGATAAAGAGAGGTGGAAAGAATAAGTTAGTCGCACACTGACATGAAAGCACAAACTCCTGCCCACACACAAGTAACCCTTTGTCAGCACTTTCCAGTTTCTTGAGGCTCAGCCCCCATGCTCCAGATGGGACTGGAAATTAAAAAAAGTATCCCTCTCACTAAGTTGTTTACTATAGAAGTCATACAATTAGCTCTTTGTGAGACAGTTTGAACAAAGTGGCAGCCGGGCTGTGATTTTTTCCCTTTGTCTTGTTGCTCTATTTTGAAAGAAGTGTGTCAGGTTGCCTCATATTGCATGAGACAATCATGGACAAATCAAGTCAGGATTTAAACAGCAAAAAGAGGATTCAAGGTCTTATTCAAATCGATGGCTGTTCGCTGTGAGGGAGGGTGGGAGCAGTAAGGGAGGAGAGGAGAGGGAGGATATCCTGCCAGGGCTGGGTGACCCTTGACCTGGGATATCCTATTTAAGATACCAGTCTGCTCTCCCCACCACGAAGGTCACGGCACTTCCCTCATGCTGCTGTACTGTGCCAAGGCCTCCTTTTGATAACACTACACTGTTACTGCAGAAGCAGACTTGTGGTGCTTCAGTGTCACATGTTTTTATGGTTTTTAAACCCGGCCAAGGCCTTCACTGGGGAGGTTTGTGCTATGTCCTAAAAAACCCACACGTCACACATTCTGTCTGTAGAAATAGAACATGTCAGCCCGTGATTTAGGCATTTATCGATTGTCAGCAGCTAGTTTAACGCTGGCAGGCTGTCCCCAAAATGTAATCCACGTAGCCGGGAACCAGGAGGAATAAAGAGCAACAAACACCAAGTAGGAAGGAAGTCAGGGTGGATGGGAAGATTGAGGAATAACTTTTAAGATTTTTTTTAATTACTTTATTTTCAAGGAGATTGGGATTGGTAACAAAAGACAAACAGGGATATCTGGCTGAATGTGGGATGATGTCAAAAGCTTGCACAATGATATTTGGACATATTGTTGTAACCATGTCAATCACAAAACAGAGAAATTAGCATGTATGTAATGTATGAAAATGCGACGGACCAGGGTAAAGTACAAAAATACCAAAGTACCCCAAAGCGTGTGTGGTTGGAAATACATATTCATAGAACTTTTATGTGCCAGAGCTTCATAATGTTCCGCCTGCCAGTTGCCCAAAGGAGTGGGAATGGGCAAGGCTCAGGAGGAATAATGGTCCAAGTCAAGAAACTGAGTTATGCTGTGAGAGGAAATGGTGAATAGTATTAGCTAATGTAACTATGTATGAATGATAATTTTCTTGAACCCAAAATTGGAAATCCAGAGAGAAATCCTACGCACTTCCAGCCTAAAGAGTAAATGTTTTTCTTTCTTATCTTGTGCCTCCGTCTCAAATTTTTAATCAAAGGCTGCTTGAAAGCCAGTTTTGAGTGGGTTTTTAACCAGGACTTGTTTGTAACATACACTTGTAGAACCATTTCACGGGCATCTATAATTTATTTGCAACATCTATTTTTCATTAGAAGAGAGTGCCGCGTGACCCAAAAGTATTGTTGTTTTGGCTCAGTCGAGGTGTTTGGAGAAAACATCACACTGGACCCTTTCACTTGCATCTGGCTGGCAGGAGGTTTAGGCTGGGGAAATAGATTAATCTTCATATTTGGGTTGTGCTTCTGGGCACTCTCCCCTTGTTGTGAGTTTAAAATGTAATCCTCTTTAGATATGCGACATAGCCTGGAAAAAAACACAGATAATAGTGCAAGTAAACTCAAGTTTGTCCACGTCATTAAGTCATTTCTCCACATAATAAGTGATATCATTGTATTAGTTTGCCTTGAGGAGTATGGCAGGTCCACTTGTTGAATTACACCAACAAAAAACATGCTCTCACCTCATTTACAGATTACAGAAAAAGAGCAGGCCAAATGATGATTCAGAGATTTGAGCGTTTGAGTTGGGAATTGGATGAACTGGTGGAAGTGGGTGTGCGGTGCCTCTCTCAGCTTGCAGTAGCGCTGGTCGTGTGTTAAAAGCTGTGTAGCTAAACTCTTCAGGGTGATGATTACTATCATGCTTGCAAGTCAGTGTGCGAGATCAGGTTCCCGTATTTAGGAACAATCAAACTGCCTCACAAGATTTTGTTTCCAAGAGAGATGATGAGAGTATGAGCATATGTTGTGTGCGTGTGTATGTGTGTGTGTGTGTGTGTGTGTGTGTGTGTGTGTGTGTGTGTGTGTGTGTGTGCTCTCCACATTTTCACTCCAAAATGAGGCTTTCTACCGTTAGAAAACGAGAGACACTTAATGACTTCTAGCTCACAATTAATTTCTTTCACATTTTGAAAACTCCCAGGTCAGAAATGTAGTGGTGGGTTAAAACCAATTTAATACATGCATATAAAAAACCCGGGAGATAGTATAAGATAAGATAATCCTTTATTAGTCCCGCAGTTGGGAGATTTACAGGATTACAGTGCACACAAGACATAATAAGATCAAATATTAACAATAGGCAGTAAACAGTAAACAGTAAATAAAATGTAAATAACTACAGTAACTGAATAATATATACAATATATACAATATATACACACAGGCAGAATAAATATGGCTATTTCCACAGTGTATTGATATTAATATTGCACAGGTTAGAGTGAATGAAGTGATTACAGTGTTTTAAGTGTTTTGTGGTCGACTTGGAGCTCAGCTCAGTGTGACTGGTATTGTACATGCAGACTATACTCTATGTGAGAGGCGGGTGTTAGAAACATTAAATATATGTTTTACCTTGAGACCTCAGCTCACTATAGAAAATGTTCTTATTGGCTTTCCCTGTGATCCCGGTCATAATCAGGAAGCAGGTTTGGAAGTCTATGAGAAATGACATTTCACTTGCTTATGTTTATGCTCTCAACCACTAGTCCCAAGGGTTCAATACAGCATGTTAATCATCATTCTGTAAATGATTGTACCATTTAGAATAAAATATGCAGCAGGGTATGTTTTAGGGAGCTGCTACCTTGTGATTGACAGGTTGCTACCATGACGTCTGGGTGTTGTCCTGGTTTTTGTCTTACAACTCCAACAGTGCATTTTCAGGTTCCCAGAAAGTAATTTGTAACGTTTTCATCACCTAAATATATCATTCAGGATTCGGTTGTACTTAGCTCCACCCTCTCGTGTCGCACAAAGCCACTTTATCTACAGTCTGTTGTCTCAATGCTAAGCTAAGCTCAACGGCTGCTGGCTGAAGCTTCTTATTTATAATACAGTCACGAGAGTGGTATCAATCTTCTCATGCAACTCCGCAGGAAAGTGAATCAGTGTATTTCCCAAAGTCACATGCAGCATATACAGACAGTGTCTACATTGTATTATGGAGTACATATTGGCTGGATTTGTACTGTGAAAGGAGGTGAGGTGTTATCAACTCCGGAAAGTACGACTTCCTCCAAATGAATTCCTGGAAGTTCAGACTGACAAAGACAGGAAGGCAACTAGTGACGGATGCTAAGGAAGGGAGGAAAAGATTGAAAGAGGGAGGAAGGGATGGAGGCGAAAAGGAAGAGTATGCAGACACATATAGGGATAGAGAGGTATGGAAGGAGAGACATGGATAGAAGGATGGACAAAGTTTATGTGTAGGAAAGCTACAAAGAGACTGGAAAGGTGTGAGAGAAGATTTTGGGAAGTGAACAAGGGTTCGCAGGAAGGCACGATCGAGGTCGGGGTGAGAAAGAGAGGAAATGGAGGCAAGTCAGCAGGGAAATAGAACAATAGACAAGGAGTTGAAGATGGATCAAGATTGAAGGCGTTGGCAGAGAAAGTGAAGAAATGATGAGGGTAATCAAGAGGAAGGGTGTGATGAACCTTATGCTTCCACTCTGTACAGCCGATCAGGACGTTTGTTTCAAGCATGCCGCTGTGCCCTGCAGTATCCAAGAATGATGGGGTTCAACCACTAGACCTGAAACTCAACCTTGAGCCGTATCTTCTTTTGTCCTTTCTCCCTGTATGGAAGCTCATTTATTATCCGGATAATGCAATATGTGGTTGAAAAAACGAGAAATCCGTGCAGTGGAGGATTATGAAGAATTTGTATTTCGTCAATAATCTTCATCAACAGGAATGGGGAACAGATGTCCGCACGCTGCTTTGACTTTCTGTTTCCATGGTTTCAAGGAAGAGGCCGCGCTGCCACCATTAGTGTCCCCGGTGGAATTGCGAAGGTCACGGTCACACACAAGCAAATGTACACACATTTTGAATGCATGCTAGCACCACGCAGACACCGCTATTAAAATGCAATGTAATACTATGAAGTCGGATGCAATTCACGTTCTGCAGGATTCTACAGGATGGAACTGGAATTCAATAGGAACTGAACCAGCCAAGTTTGGGATTAGTTTCTCCTGGGTGGTATAATCAAAAAACGATGTTTGATGATTTCAAAGTAAAATGCGTAAACAAATTGTCTCTCCCTCGTTAGTGGAGCTACTTGGAAATTGCAGTGTTTTAGTGGTTAGCTCATGTTGTGCCAACAGGAGAAAATAGCAATTCCAGTAAATAAAACCATCACAGAATGTTAAAACAACCTGCTGATTTCATCTAATGTAAATACCATGAACGTACAATTTATATCCACATTTCTGAATGATGAAATACAAACATTTCATCAAAACAGTGGGATTGCTCATATTATTCGTTGGCATGTCACCAGATTAGCGTCATAATGCCACATTGGCGGCTCATACTTACTACCACAAATATATTGATATCATGCGTACATTTTTTTGACCCCATGTTGCAGCTCAAGATAATTGTCAAACCACCATAAAAACAATATAACAACCTGAGGCCACCAAAGAAGAATGAAAGGGAGATTTTACTTTAAGTGTAAACAAAAGAAAGTGCATGAACTCGGCATAAAAATATACAATTACTGCTTGTTGCAGCAAAACACAAAAACTTCACTTAATTACGTCATCATTTTGCGAAATTATGATGACAATGCTTGGAAATCAGTTATTACAAGCCCTCATTTTCAGTATTCATTCATGCCACCTAACTAACCCAGAAAGAAAACGGTGTTTGCAGTGGAAGAAAGCCCTTCAATTGTTATTCAACCATGTCAATGACTTCCCCCCTCAACCTGAATGGGCCCCAATTATCCTGCAATTTTCAGGACACTTGTAGTCTGATAATTCTAGTCCTGTCCACGCAGAGTCCTCTCTATCATTTGCACATGATCTGGTTGCCAGTCAAAGAACTTAATTTATTCCTGCAAAAACCGAATCGTTTGAAGAGGGTTTTCCTCATTCAGAGTTGCTTCCTGTAGTAATTCATACCTTTATAGTTTGTTTTGGTAATGTTGGTAATGTTTGCAGCTCTGACCTGCTTTTTATTGAATTTTGCAGAACAAACTCATACTCATTGACCTATTATCTGAGAAAGTGGTTCTCAAATGGGGGTAAGTGTACCGGTGTGGGTACGTGAAGGCACTCCAGGGGGTACGTGAGATTTAAAAAAAATTAGCATCAATTAAAAAAAATGGTCACTTAAGTTTCAAGTTTCAAGGTTTTATTTGCCATTTGTGCCTAGACCAACAGTCCAGACACATTGGAAATCGCGTGCAGGGCTCTCCGAGTCAACAGTTTAGAAATAACACCATAATAAGAAAGAAAAAAATACAAAATATAAACGAAAACACTATACAGAAGGTGGTAGTGTATACAGAAAGGTGGTAATATATACAAGAACAAGAACAAGAAAGGTAAATATTATATTAAAATATATAAGTTTATAAACTGAGTTTTATATATTTTATATTAAATCAGACACTGATGGCACAGAGCTGTGGATTACATAGTTATTTCAACCAAAAATGCTTTGCGCTGGTTAGGGGTACTTGGCTGAAAAGAAATATCCACACGGGGTACATCTGATCGAAGACATGCAACTTTAGCCTCAGTCACATTAACCAGTTAGCTATGAGCTACGGCTAATTAAATCAGCGATTGAGAGTTGCCATTAAAGCTGACAAAACCCATGATCGCCAGCTAGAAATGAGAAGTTGCTTTTGCGCACCTGTCTGAAGTCAGTTGTTTCAAAACTTACAATGAATTCATGGATAATAAGCTGGTATTGTTATCCATGTAAACTGCAGGTGAGCAGTGTCAGAATGCTTGACAGGCGTAGTATAGTTACGGTAACTAAGGGGGACAATGGCAAGTCAGTCACTGTAAGGGATATAAACGGTGGCTAGCACTAGGAAAATAATATTCCTGAGGCTGCCTAATATATAGCAATTACACATTTCATGTTTTTTTTTACCAGTGACATTTTCATTGTGGAATAACTGACCGTCTAGCACACTCCCACCGCCTGTTATTTGGCATCACCTAAGAGCAAAAAGTAAATTAACAGGAGGAGCGTGGCAAATATTTTATTAGCCTATTCCTCTGTTTTTTTTAATCCCAGTAAAAAGGGGTTTATGTTTGCTTGCTCTCACCTTGTCTCCAGTGAGATGGAAAGGCCCGGTCAACTGAGTGTCCAAGTGACCGAGAGTAGGAACTGCCTTTCCCCTCCGTGCACCGCTAATGACAAGAAAATAAACACAGGAAACGGCCAGCCCCATGCTCCCTGCAATTAGGTCACCGTCACACATGAACACACCACGCACACCCACACACACACACACACACTGTGCTGCTGACTTCATCATGTTGTGTGCATGTACAGTAAAAGCTGCAGCTGTTACAGGACGGGATCACTGGAGAGACAGACAAAGACTTTGTCCCGTGGTTTCATAGTGGGGTCCACGGTGTGGGTTGGGAGGAGGACCAGCAGCAAAGTGTGCAAAGCTGGCCGTGATAGGACTGAGAATGTGGGGTTCATTAAAAACAATAAGCTGCTTGGTCACTGTAACAGTTAAATGATATCATGAACCTCCTCGCAGTTGAACTAAATCACTGAGACCCATCAGCCTCCAGACAAACAAACCATATAACTACAGCTCCTAATGGATCAGTATTTACACACTGGGGCTGTGACTAATACTAATATACAACATGTAAATGGCAAATATTAACAGGCGAGTATTTCAGAAATATTCATACAGGTAGCACACATAAATGCCTTTATTCAGTGTGTGATAATCAACCTTGTTAGCTTCAGCGAGAGACGTCACTTACGTGACTTTTGGGTTTGCAATCTTTCTAATAACATTTTCATACTTCAACAGTTATATGCAATTTTGGTTGATTTGCAAAGTTATCTTTTAATTGTAAAATCATCCGTGCATCATGTGTAATTCATGGGAACATGACCGTACATATTGTTTCTGAAATAAGGTCACATGGTGGTTGACTGGAAGGGACGGGACCTCATCTCACTATGTGAGGATCTGCTATTTTTCTACTACCAATATTAATGCAAATTCAATTTCTTTACTCTGTAGAATGTTGGTCAACCTCTTAAGGAGGTCACCAAGGGTTTACAATGTTTTTTAATCTTCAATCTGACTAAAAGATTAATCTAAATATGTATCAACAGATTCATTACAAATGAAAATAAACAACTGCAGCTTTATTGATCTTGGTCTTAATTATCATATTACACATAGTAGTAACATACATTCTGTAGTAAGAATGAGTTTGATATATTCATTAAAGCCCCTATCTCTAAAAATTAAATAATCATTACTAAAAAAAGCAACAATCAAAGTTAAAGTTAAAAATAAAAAGCCTTCTTTGTAATAATTAAGAGTTCAATAGTCAACAACTATATAAAAATTGAGGTTTCATTAGAGTAAAATTGACAGTGTTGGCAATAAAAACATATAAGTCTGCAACTGTCATTAGATTTTGTCTCAAACTTTGCTCGACTGTCATTGGTGCACAGTGTGTGACATCATCTTTGTCCAAATTCAAACTTTGAGAAAAACACAGGCAAAAACCCAAAAACAGAAGATAGAACCAAAACTTTGTCCAAAAGTGTTGTGTTCACGGTCACCCCATCATTCACAGTGAGAAGCCGGTTGAGAGGATGCATTCTTTATTATATGAGTTTTATAATGAGCAATGTCACTCTCTAGATTAGTAGGTGGATTATTCACAACACACCCACATCAGGGTCACCACTCCCAGTGTGGTGGTGTAGACCGATGCAAGTATAGTTGGCTCACGAGCCGGCGTTCACTACAGCGGCGTTGCACCGCCGTGAAAGTAGAGGACAAAGAGTGCATTAGAGAGCGAGAAGGAAGAGTGGACACAGCTGGCACCAGGTGCTGCTCCGAGCAAGCCCTTCATCTCTACACCCCATGTTTAGATTTGGCACTGTCACTCCAACCATGACTGAGCCTATTTTCAACCAACCAACTCACACGCGCACACACATGCACATGAAACACAAACACACACACAAGCACACACACGCACACACACACACACACACACACACACACACACACACACACACACACACACACACACACACACACACACACACAAACACACACACACTCATCGGGCAGGCCAGATCCGAACAGTGGGGCCAAAGCAGCAGTCTGATAAGCTGTGATAGCGATTAGTCATGTCTAAGGCCAAATGGCCATGTCTGAGATTCAGAAAAAGGGGTAAAAAAGGAGAAAAAAAAGAAAACAGGAGTAGAGGAGGGAGAGAAAAGGATAGATCTTGATAAAAGAAAAAGACAGAGCGGATTGATCAGAGAGATAGAACTGTTGCCGCGGAGAGAGATAATGAGCAAGCCACAGAGTATGAAATAAAAGAGAGAAAGAGAACAAGAGATGGGGCCTAAAGAGAGCTGTGAGAAGATGGAGGATGAACGATAGAGTTTTGGATTTAGGAGAAATAAAGTCAGCTTGATCTGTGTGTCTGTGTGTGTGAGAGAGAGAGAGAGAGAGAGAGAGAGAGAGAGAGAGGCTGTCAGTTTAATTGATGCTGTGACAGCCTGACCATTTATTTTAATGGTGGTGTTTTGCAGTGCTCCATCACAGCCCGACACTCACCTCTTATGTTGAACAAGTTGCTGGAGGTTTTTTCTTTTTTTTGGCAGATGAGAGACGGTGAAAGTCAAGTTACAAAGCAGTGAGTGCGTGTGTTTGTATGCTGTCTTTACGGCGTGTGTCTTCATTCTGGGAAGACGGGAATAAATGTCTTTGGATGTGCAGGTGTGTGGACGGGAAGCCGGAAGAAGTGAGTGTGGGTCTGAGTTTTACACACAGGCGTAGTTTTCATGTGCACTTTCACACGCGTGTACGTGTGTGTGTGTGTGTGTGTGTGTGTGTGTGTGTGTGTGTGTGTGTGTCCTTTGTGCTACATCCTGCAGGATGGATTGTTTCCTCATCCCTTTCCTGCTTCGTCTTATTTTAACCCGTCAGCTGGACACAGGAAACACAGTTTCACAGTTACACAACTTTCCACTTCTCACTCACTCACGCACACACACATGCACACACACATACTTAGAAAAGAGCACACACACCTACAATTCACCTTGACATGTCTACACTGACCTTCTCCACCACCCACATAAAAACCACAACCTTTCTTTAAATACATACACGCACCTCTGTCGGCAGCTGCAGTGACTGTGTGTGTGTGTGTGTGTGTGTGTGTGTGTGTGAGAGAGAGAGAATGGGTAAAAGATCACTCAGGACCACACATGGACAGCAGGGTGTGGCTGGTAGTAGGGGGTTTCTGTAACTGTATTATTCTAACCAACCCATTGTGGTGTTTTCTCAATGACATATCTGCATTTTTTACACACACGCACACGCGCGCACACACACACACACACACACACACACACACACACACACACACACACACACACACACACACACACACACACACACACACACACACACACACACACACACACACACACAGTGGAAAAAGCCACGCCAGCTAACCAGGTACCAACCTCCGACTGCCTCTGCCTGTTTTATTAATGGAGCGGCCTGGCTCTGTCGACTCCATAATAGCTACTGTCTGTCTCCACACACACACACACACACACACACACACACACACGGTCAGCTGTGAAATATAGTCTAGATTTGTATCGGTTTTGTTCACTGTGTTGTGGTATTGAATCTGACACCATTAAGATACAACAGTAATATACTGTATATTATTGATAATAAAGTGTTTATTTGAAGGCCCGCACACACTTCTGCTTGCACACACTCTATCGTATAGGTTGTGGCCATGATCCATAGAAAGGATTGTGTACTGAAGGGGAAGTGACTTAGAAACTGGTCAAGAAGAATTTCAGTTACGCATGAGTTGACACCTGCTTGCAGTACGGTAGACACAAGTTAGATTAAACTAGTAGTTACATTTGACTGCATTTTATAAAGGCAGCAATGATTTTGTTAAAGTATTTCCATAATCAAACAAACAGTGGTTTTGTCTTCCTCAATCATAGCCATAATGTTCTAGATTTAACACATCCAATTAATTACAAAAATGGACAACTTATTGTTATTTGACTGTTTTTGGGAACTAAATCTGTTGTAAATTAATGCGATTCTTGCTTCTCCACAAACCTTTCCTGTATGTACCAGCCGTAATAAAGAGCCATTGTCCTGATGTCGAATCCAAGCTCGTTGCTGGTGGCTATTTACTGCAAAGCAGATGTACACATTCTACAGGCCGCTGTGAGAGGCGTTGCATTGTTGGTCAGAATCAGACATGATGATGTGAACATGGGAAAACTTTCTTTTGAGAATGAAAATTGCTTGCTGGGTGGTCGAGGCAGACAGAAGTGAAAGTGAACGTAATCTATTGACAACACAAGGCGAGCTTATGGATCTATAATTTACTGGTAACACAGTGTTTTCCTTTGCACCCCATTATCTTACTGTCCTATTTATGCTTAACTCTCAATTTGCTGGCAATAAAATAAATACATGTCATATATTTTCATTCATGTTTCCAGCTGTGAAGCTACTATCATTGTAACTCTTTCTACCTTGTCCATGATATTCACATATGCTCTCTTCAAATGGGCTTGTGGGAAATGTATACCAGAAGCTGAACGTTTTGTGATTACCTCAGATTGACATTGATTGACATAATTGGAATCAGAGTTGATCAAATTTAAGTGATATGCCCTTATAATAAACTCCAATCGGCAGCCATCTTGCCACTCATCCACCATTAGCCTCCCTCCCATGGGACTTTACGCAACGAGCTGCGATGGATGTGCCTCTAAACACGAGGCACAAAAATTATCCAATGCACCCTAAAAGATCAAAGAGGAGCAAAGGCAGGGAGGGGAGGGGGGGGGGTCATTAAGAGTTAGCTTTCAGGAGGAACAAATTAGAAACTTTGTAGGGTAAGATAGACACAATGTGGGGGAAGATAGACACACAAAAATAGTGTGTGCGCATTAGGGTGGGGGGATTGCAAAGAAGCTCAAAATGACTTTTTAATCACATCATTAAAAGGACTTTGAATTATGAATTTGTCACAATGGATGTCTTTAGGCTTGGGAGCAAAATGAAATGAGAGAGGGATATTTTGTCTTTCTTTCTTGGAGAATGAGTCCAATGAGGGCCATAGCTCTGTGTGTGTGTGAGAGTGTGTGTGTGTGTGTGTGTGTGTGTGTGTGTGTGTGTGTGTGTAGAGGTGGGGCTCAGCTTATTAAAGGCAATCAAGGATGGTAAATAGACCGTTGAAGAACCAAAGCAGGAGAAAATTACGAAAACAGCAGATGATGAAAATTCTAAATCGCACCTCACTCACTGGTCAAAAACCTTGGAACTCCATTTAAGCATTATATTCATATAACAATTGAATGACAAATGCAAATATCTGACCATATATAAAGACATGTGAAGACACATCATCTTTGATGACGCAATGTTAAGAACAGTTTTTCTTTATATTTCCTGAAAATTATGTGTTTTTTTTAACATATAGGATTTCTGCACAACGACAAAGCCATGCTAAATTGGAAAGCCTCACAGGCGTAGCAACAGTAACCAAGGGGCGACGGGGTTTGTTGATACAGGCTGCCGGTCATATCTGCTAAAACACAGAAGACACATCTGTCAGGAGTTTGTGTGGTGGAGAGACAGAGCGAGTGAGAAAGGGAGGAGAGTTGGAAGGAGATAAAGAGCGGCTGAAGATCTGGAAGATAGTAGGGGGAAGCTAGATAAACACAGTTTCCGGCATTATTTTGTTTACCATGTCCCTTTCTCTCTTGTTGCTCTCTGTGCAGAGGACAACTCACTCAGTGGAAATCAAATGTTGATAAAGAGAAAATTGCATTGGATGGGGGCGAGGAAACAGGAAAGATACACCCAAAGAAACCCCACAGGATCAGGAGGGAGAGAGGGGAAAGAGAGAGAAGTGGACAGTGGGAGGATGAAGAGACAGAGAAAAAGTGGGATGGACGACAAGAGAGAGAAAGCGTAGAAAAGAGGAGGAGATGAGAAAATGTGGCTTGATCTCAGAAACGAATAGAGACCAGAGAGAACAGAAACAAAGTAACACACCAACGCACCCTCGTTCTCACTCACATGAACACATCGTACATTTGTTACAGACACACACACACACACACACACACACACACACACACCAACACACACTCCCTGGCTATCTCTTGATGTGTTGAATGCTATTAGGAGATGACACAAGGAGGAAACGGGTTCACGGGGGGAAACACAAACAAATTTGGAGAGAAGAAATTGTCCCTCTCGCTGCACCGCACTACTCCTCCGCAAACACCTCAATTCTCTCATTACACTCGATTACAGTGGCCGTCCACAGACAAAAGAGTTCCTCCAGCGCGGGTAATAGGAAATCAAGTCAGCGCTCCATTGTGCATTGTCCACCATCAGTCCCGGCGGCGGTGGACGCTGGTTGGGCTCAAAACAAGCAGACACACACACAGCAGAGATTAGAATCGATTCATGGAGCTAAATACAAGTCCAGTCAAAGTAGCAACGAGTCATGATTTAAATTACAAATACATTTTTCATTTTTCTTTTTTAAAAAGAGATAACCTAGAATGTGTTACATTCAAACATGTCATTTATAGATTTTACATCTACTTTTGTAATATTGGTAGTCAATATTGTATCACCTTGGTAATCTAAAATTCCTGAATTCAGTTACCATTTTGTGATTCAAATGATGTCTCTCTCCCTCGACTATAATATGGGAAAAGGTTTTCGGAAAGTGGAACTCTCACCCTTCTCGAGCATGAGGGATCTGTTCATTTGATCTTCAGCACATTAACTTTGCGAGTCTAAAAGGAAAGTGAGGTGTTGAACCGTGGGATAAGTGGATTCTTAAGAGCTGCAGGACTTAATTCTGGCTTCACAGCACTGCAGTGTGCATTAAGTCAATAAGAATCTTGTGGTCTGCAGGTGAACTTCCCTAATTCACTTCATCCTTGTGGCGGCCATTGTGATTTACAACAGATATAACAGGGATCGGAAACCCCACACAGAAGGCAAAGGGAAAAGACAGATTTTGGAAAGCTTTGAAATATAATTCCATGACTTTTATGCGCATTAGTTTCATCTCAGTAGTTTCATCTCGTTAGTTTCATCCTCCTATTGAGTTTAGTTTCGTCGACCAAAAAGAAAGAAAGTGGGAAAATATGATAGTGTAGAGAGAACGTCCTCCTCCTTCTCCTTCTCCTCGTCCTTCTCCTCCTCGTCCTTCTCCTCCTCCTCCTCCTCCTCCTCTCCCTTCTCCTCCTCCTCTCCCTTCTCCTCCTCCTCCTCGCTCTTCTCCTCTCGATCTCTGAACCTGATGGTTTGGGTTCTATTTATAAACTCTTAGAGCAGTGTGATGTAATTAAAGCCATCAGCTCTAAACTCTTTGAAGTGAGCAGTTTGATGAGGTCAAAGCCTTGTTCTCCTCCTCCTCGTACTTCTCCTCCTCCTCGTCCTTCTCCTCGTCCTTCTCCTACTCCTCGTCCTTCTCCTCCTCCTCCTCGCCCTTCTCCTACTTCTCGCCCTTCTCCTCCTCCTCCTCGTCTCCTCCTCGTCCTTCTCGTCCTCTTCGTCCTTCTCCTCCTCCTCATCCTTCTCCTCGTCCTTCTCCTCATCCTTCTACTTCTCCTCGTCCTTCTCCTTCTCCTCGTTCTTCTCCTCCTCCTCGTCCTTCTCCTCCTCCTCCTCCTCCTCGCCCTTCTCCTCCTCCTTGTTCTTCTTCTTATTAGTTAACTAAACTCGTTATTAGTTAACTAAACTTCTTATTAGTTAACTAAACTCATTATTAGTTACTACTACTTCATACTTACTCCTTTAGTTAACTAATAAGGAGTAAGTACAAAGTAGAAGGAGTGAGCCCAAAGCATAGCTCGCAGATGCGTCAAAATACATCAAAACGTGCGGCCTGATCGGGAATCGTGTGCTATTATGTTTCTAAGAGATCGGACCGGCGCTTAGCCCCCAAAATGGGGAGAAATTGTCCCATTCACTTGAATAGGGTTTCGGAAGAGAAAATGCTAATCAACGCTAATCTTTGTGCCAACACTGTGTCTCCATACATTAAGGTAGAGAAATACTTTTAAGTTTAAAACGTTAACAAAAGGATGGAGCTTGTTTGCCCAATTGGAAATTTTTTCATAGCTAGCACAGTTTAGACGGAATCTTTGTTTGGGTTTCGGAAGATTTCTGGGCTGTTTCAGAGTTTATAATGGGTGTGTATGGCACGGAATGTTCAGATCTAGAGTGAGAGGGAGAAACCGAAAGTCCTACAAAAATAAAACGTATTTTGCCACAAGTTTCTCAATTGTCACTCTTTTTACACCATTTATGAATCAAAACGTAGGGATTCTTGTGCTGGTCCTCACATGTGTCGATGGGATCCACAATGTTTCCCACATGTGTCAGGAGAAACCTTAACGAGGGAGCAAGTCCACCTCTCTGCCCCATCCGCCTCCATTATATCTTTCCCTCCAAAACGTCTTCTCACAGACAGTCGGACCTGATTTCTAAATCGCGACTACAGACACATTCCATACACGACATTCCCACCGGTCACAGTATTTGTTTATCAAGTCATCCTTCCTCTCAAAAAAATATTGGCTAAAAAAATAGAGCTACGGTTAACTGACTTTTTGAGATAGTTTGATAGGTAATCCCTCCATGTTAAGTCTGGCAACTGTCGTGCCTTTGAAGTTATCGCTATGGCAACCTTAGATGTTGGCACACACACACACACACACACACAAACATACACAGATTCTCATTTATAATACTTAGTGGGGTCATCGCTGGGGAGGAGAGATATGGAAATGTGGGTGTGTCTCTGTGTCCACTAATACACACACAGGAACACAAGGAAGGAACCTCCCCTCATGTTATAAACACCTCTCGGGAGGAGCCACACCATCTACATTTCTTGCGAGATTTTCTAGTTATTATTATTATTATCACTACTATCACTTTATGTTGGACAAGAGAGAAACATAATTTCAGATCTTTTGTATGTTTGCACAAATGAAAGAAATGACAATAAAGCTGACTGACTTTGATGACTCAAAGAAAAGGAGATGTTGGCCCAAAAACATTTGATAGCTATCTTCACTACCATCATCAAAACGCCAAATGAGGGAATATTTTCTGGAAGAGTGGTGTTCATCCCCCAAGTAGAGTTTCACAGGCTCAAAACTTTAGCCTTTTTTATTTTCATTTATTTTATTTTTGTTCGTCACCAAGCTAATAATGTCCTTTAAATGTCTCTGTTTCCTCTGCGTTGCTATGATTTACCAAAAAGATTCAGCATGTGGGCTGAATGTTTGGCGGATGAAGTATTGTGTTCACTTTTAATGGTCTCAACAAAAGCTTAAAAGTCAGCTGGAAATTACATTTCCCCTCTCCGTCCCTCTGCCTGTCCTGGGTATAATGCAAATTGAAACACAAACCTGAAACTTCTAAAATCCACACGCGTACAAGGCAGCAAAGAAACAAAGTCTATTGCAGAAATATATATAAATGGGTCATGGCTAAAAGGGAGGTACATTTCAGCCACTCTGTCACCATCTTGGCAGGTGTTTATACGAGCAGACCCTGATAATGCGTGGAAAGGCAAGGTATAGAACAAAGAGAAAGAGTTTGAGTGTTTTAGTGCAGAAAGTGCTTGGTGAGAGAGTGGTTATGAAAACAGTGCTAAAAGCTATGATATGGCCCAGTGTCCCACAGATAACAGCATCTCTCTCCAAAGACGAACAGCTTCAACCCTGTCACCTTGTTGAGCAACATAGCGGAAGTCAAGTACGTAAAAACATTCTCCACGAGTCTTCCCCTTAACTTTGGTGCTGTTGGGTAGAAATAGTGAGAATTCTGTGTAGGAGTGAGTGTGTGTGTGTGTGTGTGTGGGTGGGTGGGAGGGGGTATTAGGTGGGTATTAGAAGATAGGAAATGGAGAACACTGAGATTTGGTTACAAGCAACTTGAGAGCATTGAGAAAGAGAGAGAGTGAGAAAGAAAGAAGATATAATGGAAAATCAAAGAATGGAGTGGGAGAGCGTGATGGTAGGCGGGTTGATTTTGACACAAGGGGAAAAGAATAAAAGCTGGAGATAAAGAAAGAAAGAATAATATAAATGTGCCATGGACAGCTGAAGGAACACAGAAAGAAATAGGAGAAATAAGCATGTGAGGAAAGAGAGAAATGGATGGTAAGAAAGCAAGCAAGAAAGAAAGACACACTGGAAAAGAATAAAGAAATAAAAGTAGTAAGGAACAGTGTGTGGCCAGCAGCTAAATGAATGAGTCATAACTCAGCTTCATTAGCGAGTATATGTCTCTTGACCTATCGACATTCACGTTGCACCATAATCCCCGCACATCGATTCGCTGACCTGCTCAGCTGCAGCATTGCTTCCTCTCCTCATTGTTTTAGCATCCAAGCTCCTATATAATCCTAAAGCCCTCTCGTGCTGCTTCTCAGAAACTGCCCCCTTTTTTGCCATTAATATTGAGCGTCCACAAATGAGTACAAAGGTCAGGATTTGTTTATGCATGCAGCAGGACTGCAGAGTGCATATATATCCAGGAGGAACAGCAAAATGTCGATTTGAAAATGCTGAAATTTTAAAATGAAGTTGCACTGTGTCAAACGAGAAGATATGTGTTTGACCCCTTTTCACAATATGTGATTGTTACACCATGTTTTTCGGATACGGCAGTCACTGCTGGCTTAAAATCAAGTTACGATGCCCTATAATGTATTTGCTAGTAGAAGTATTATAAAAAGGAAAACTCTTCATTTAGTTTCTGTAAAAAAGTAATAATTTTGTGTTAACATTATTGGGTAAAGGTTGAATACAACACAACAAACTAAATGCACCTCCCACCAATCCCTGATAAAACCCCACCAACTTCCTTCCTCAGACTGCAACCTTGGTCTCGGAGGAAGCATCTCTGAGAGTAGAGAGAAAGATTATAAGTTATACAAGACAATAGTGAGGGTTTCATGGCCCACTCTCTGACTCCACAATGCTCCAAACAAAAGGCAATGCATGAGGTCAGTGTCTGAATCAAGGTCCAATCCCTACAGTACATTATATTAACAAAGAATAAGTAGGTGCATCTTTATGTGTATTAACAAACAAGCGGAGTAACCAATCTTCTTCAGACATGATCTAGAAGGTCACTATACTGTTACCCCCAGAGAGCCACAGGCGTGATATCGAGCATATAGCTCCATGCCGGCTTTCACTGCCACTGTGAGGGATCAAGCTGCAACAAACTCATTGTTATTAAAGATCGTTATCAAACCCAGTGTATTACTCTCCCTTTACATTTTTTGGCCACTTGACAGCAACATAAACATCTGTAAGTACAACACTTACCTATTATCACCTCATTAAAAAGGTTATTATAAACAAACAATTGCCTATCTACACATCCAGCAGACATGGAGAAACAATGGCACCCAGTTGAAGTGAACTTTTTTTAACAACAAATTAAGTGATCAGACATCATGTCTAAAGTATTGTGCTCCACAATGTTCTTCATTCCTACAATCCTTTTCAATACAAGTATTTTAACTTAATTTTAGTAAACAAATGGTTTAATATGAAATATACACAATACTGGGATTTGAAATTGCAGGATCTCTTCGGTTAGTCGTCTTAATGTCCTACCATAATCACATTTATTTTGGAGTCAAAAACATTTGTTAATATATTGTTAAAAGTATATTCTCCTGGAGAAATATCTGAAATATTCCTTTTCATCTCAGCCGGCTGGTGTTTTGATTGACATTTATGAGAATAGTTTATTATGGATTCAATTAAAATGTCTTACAAACATCCTACAAAATTTGACTCCACTCCACTTCTTATGAATATTGTGATTTTAAGTGATTGACTTTTCATTTCATCTAAGAAAGGAGGGAAATGTCCTTTGGAAAATCGGAGTAAACTTCCTGTAGAGAATACACATCGCAGCTGTCTTCGCAGACGTCTGGCACACCCGGAGCATTCTTATTTAGGCTTTAGTTTGTTCCCAGCAAGGAGCATCCACATTCCCTCCACTTGTATGCCACTTGTCTCCAACTAAGTGGGAGAATCATCCTGCTTCTGAATCAATGACCAATTCAATTTCATGCACCATGCTGACATTTAACCAACAGAGCCAGAAAGGTTAATGGATTTCCATATGCACGCACAGACTGCCTGTACAGTGGCCGATTGTATCGCATTACTACTTAGCAGAAAAGCCAAACTAAAGAGTAAGAATCCTCCACCAGCTAAGCCCTCTATCAGCACATTCTCACACAAGGCGCACATTGGGAGTGCATTAGATTAGCCTCTGTCTGTCTGTCTGTCTACCACCTACCTTTACACATACTACTCATGTTTGGTTTTCAAATCTTTTTCTCCCTGACTGCCATACTTCTTCTGACTCTGCCTTTTTGTGGTTTGTTCTTGGTTCATCTTCTGTCTCTTTCTTCTGCATATCTTTTTTCCCCGCTGCCTTTCTGTCTGCTTGTGTATCGGCCCGTCCTTGTTTTTAATGTGTCTGTCTGCCACCTCCTTGCCTTCCCTATCCTGTCGTGTCTGTGCAGCAGCACAAGAAGACATAACACCACCCTATTTGATACAAACCTTCAACCAACCTCCTCCTCCTGCGTCATGTTAACATCTACTCCAGTTACATTCCTTTGCTATAATACAGACTCAATAAAGCCTCAGACTCATGAGAATGTCTTTTGGTTATACCCAATATAATTTCAGCGTCAGCTCACAAGGATGGGTTGAATCAGCATAGCGAGATGGGAGCAGTGTTTGTTTGCCAACTTTGTCGAGCCCCAGTAGCCTCGCTGATGAGAGCAGGGTAGACACTGGGTCCTGGCTTCTGTAATGCAGCCGGACAGTTTCTACAAAAACACAATTACCCCAACACAAGAGAGGGTGCTCGCCCTGTTGCTCTGATCCACTGGCTGGCTGGAGTATAGACAGGACACAGCCAACAGAGTGTGAAGAGGGGGATGCACACAATCACATGGGATGCACACAAGTGAGGTAGAGTGGTCATTTAGCAACTTGAACTCTGGTACAAGCTCTTCAAAGTTACACTAATGAAATATACATTTCTGTCAATGTATGACACCTAAATCCTTCACATCGGACCTTTAGTCAAATATTTAAGTCTTGTGTGCCGGTCTGTAGGTTTGGACCCAAACGCAGACAAGGGGAGTAATATATGGGTAATGTGAATGGCAAGAGGTTTACACAGAGAGACAGGCTAAGTACAGGCAAGTGGTAACATGAGGAATACACTCAGAATTCACCATTACTGAGCGGCCAAGAACGCCTAACCACCACTGTGGTTACAATGATCTGGCCGGGGTCGGTATACTGCTGAGTTGATGAGAAGATGGAATTCAGCTTAGCAGACTGGACAGGTGAAGGGAATGAGCTGTAATCAGAAGGAAACCAGGTAGAAGCCACGCCCACACCTCACACACACAGATGGGAAAAACAAGCGACACAGGGGAAGAGGGAAACACAGGAGGCACCGTGACATCTTGTTGCTTACAGTGGCTTTAGTTCGGCTTACATGAGAACACGAAAGGAGATGGACTCAGTTATATTGAAATTATGCTAAAGTTATATTTAAAGACAAAGCAAGGACAAGGCATCAACATACTTTAACATCACAATAACCTGATGACTTCTTACACAGTTATACATTAAGAGTTATACCCCAAGAGTTATACCCCAAGAGTTATACCCTCAGAGTTATACCCTCAGAGTTATACCCAAAGAGTTATATCCTCAGAGTTATAAGCAAAGAGTTATATCCTCAGAGTTATACCCAAAGAGTTATATCCTCAGAGTTATGAGCAAAGAGTTATATCCTCAGAGTTATACCCCAAGAGTTATACCCTCAGAGTTATACCCCAAGAGTTATACCCTCAGAGTTATACCCAAAGAGTTATACCCTCAGAGTTATATCCAAAGAGTTATACCCTCAGAGTTATACCCAAAGAGTTATATCCTCAGAGTTATAAGCAAATAGTTATATCCTCAGAGTTATACCCAAAGAGTTATATCCTCAGAGTTATAAGCAAAGAGTTATATCCTCAGAGTTATACCCCAAGAGTTATACCCTCAGAGTTATACCCAAAGAGTTATATCCTCAGAGTTATACCCCAAGAGTTATACCCTCAGAGTTATACCCAAAGAGTTATACCCTCAGAGTTATACCCAAAGAGTTATATCCTCAGAGTTATAAGCAAAGAGTTATACCCTCAGAGTTATACCCCAAGAGTTATATCCTCAGAGTTATACCCTAATAGTTATACCCCTGGATTTCGAACCTACATTATATGACATTGCTGTTTCAGGTTATTTGTTTTCAGTGTAACCAGATAATCAGTGAAGACTGAAGACACTTCTGCTAACGTATAGAATTACAAAGAATTTCACAATACATAATTACCAAATAAAGTTTCAGAATTCACCTCGCTTGATTTCTATGGCCTTTCCGTTTCTGTCTTTTGCTCACTCTCCCGCTGTCTCTCTCTCACTGTCTCTCCCTCTGTTTGTCTCTCTTGAAAGATTCAGTCAAAATATGTGACAATGTTATTAAATCAACTCTTTTTGAGAGTCTTCAGGACGAGGGCTGACCTGGAATGACCCTTTCCCATTGCCTGCCAACATAATCTGCGTCACTGCAGCTGTCTGAATGGTGGATCAGTGATCACTGACCAGCTGCTTTCCCTTTTCCCTCAACTGAATTGGAGAGTGTGGGGAGGCATTTAGAGAGCATGGAGAGCTATCAATGCCTCATAGTTGTAAAGTCCTGCTGAATGGACTGTTTTGAATAGGCTGCCGATGACTGTGCACCCCCTGCTTTCCAAGTGCATTTCATGGCTTCATTAAGGGCAGTGGCCTTTGGGAGTGTGATTAGTGAAACAAACGTTTGTAATGAATCAGCCTGACAGTGGCATGTACAGGGAACAGCTGTTCTCCACACATTTACAGAACATAACGTCACATACCTACTGACAGCACACAAAATCAATTGTAAAAAATGGTGAAACATTAATGGAAACACATTAATCATATTATTCAGACGTTACAGTCATGTCCTCTGTGTCAAAATGGATCTGTTTCCACTGGATACTGTCAGTTTTACCAGTGTGCCACCTTTTATCCCGTAGCTACATGGTTGTACAATTGGTTGCCATTAACTTTGTATAGTTATGGTACGCACCCTAATGACTTAAGTGATCCATTGACTTTTTCTTTAGCGCCACCATGAGGTTGACATTTGTTTTTTGTGAAACGTTTGAAAACCTAGAGGATGGATCACCGTGACATTTCAAAGGTTTCAAGGTTATTTATCGCCCTAAATGGACAGACAGTCATTTCTATCACAGGATAATTAGTGATTCCTTGACTTTTCCATTCAGCGCCAACATCAGGGAAAATGTAATTTATTTTTGCCCAGAAATTTGGTTTATGACCAAATAGTGACCAACGTTGATGGCTGCAGGTCAGCTGTTGCTAATGGGACGATCCTTCTCTTTGGTTCCTCTGCTGTGTCCAGTGTACCACATGCAGAAAAGCCTGAGCAGTAACTCATATCCCTATTTCATGGCTTTTGGTTTTGTTTCCTTTGTGTTGCAACACAACATCCATGCAGCACATTCTAGCCCACCCACTCCTACAGACTTTACCGATTCCTCCCATCCAGTTGTTTGAATTATTTTCACTTACTTTTTGATTAACAAAACACTTGATTAGTTTTTGTCACAGTTCTAGAGCTGCGCTTTGATGCTAATGAATGTTAATTCCATGAGTCACTTGATTACAAATTTAACTTGGTAGTTGTCGGTACCGGTGTCTGTTCTCACGAGTGGACAAGTATTCGTAGTGTTCAACAAATCCATTTAATCTTAATTGAGTCTTCAGCATAGTGGCTCTCGTAACTTTCATGAGTGGCATTATCCCAGTTGAACTTTGGTTCATATCATACCAGTTTAATCATATGAAGGTAATATGTTTTAAACTGGACCAATTTTATCAGTCAGTTATTTCAATGTCTCACATACATATTTTAGATTGGTCTTGGCAGACATTCAATAACATGTGTCTTATACTTTGTCTATTTAACCTTTTCTGTTGATGCGTAGACTTTAGTTTTTTCTCAATAATGTATTGTTTTTTAATTTTTTTTAATTTACATGCACTAGACTTTTAACTTTGTTGCCTTATGACCAGATCCATCCCAAAAGAGTTTTTATCTCAATTGATTGAACTTGAGTTTTAAAATATATTAATAATAATACATCAGAATGAATCATGAATAATTAATCATTCTATAGCCATTACATTGCGCAATCAACATATACTTCATAATGGTAAGTTAACGTTGAACTATGAAATCCATAGTGAGAGAAGGTTTCTGAGGCGCAGTGTACAGGGACAGGTAGACCTATTGTACAGTCAACTCCCTCTCTGAGTCACTGACTCAACTTAGAGAAAACTACAAAGCACCTGTAACAAAAACCTGGTTGTTCAAAAAGAATGGATGAAGAGAGGGCTACAGGCCGATGGGGGAGGAAGGGAATCGGAGGGCCGTTCCCTTTTAGGGGAGCTTTTCTGTTGATACTCTGTTCCATCTGTATCGTGTGACAGCGTGGTGCCTGTGTCCGCCAAGAGAGGCTTAACTAAAAAAGTCAAAGAGAGAGGGAGAGGGGGAGGCCCAGCAGGGAATACCGGGTCACAAAAGATTTACTTCACCCCTGTCCAGGAACCAGTTTTTCATGCAAGAACAATACATCCAGTAGAAAAAGAAATGGAGCGAGGTAGGCAGGGCCAGGTGGGGGGTGGGGGACCGAGGATTGATGACACAGTAAGGAGATATATAGAGAGGAGAAGGAAAAAGGTAAGGAGTCCCAGAGTTGAATCCCAGGGGGGAGGAGGAGGGTGTGTGTGTGTGTCTGTGTGGGGGGGGGGGGGGGGGTATTGCGGGGGGCATTGGCTTCAAAGGCATTTTGAAATTGAAAAAGCGAATTGAGAGCAGGATAGGATGAGATGGAAAGGCGAGAGGGAACGAAGGAGAGAAGCCGAGAGGAGAAAGACGGAGAGAGAGACAAAGAAGAGGGAAGAAAGGTGAGGGTCCCCAAGGATGAGTTCCGCATCTGAATTTGAAATTGGAAACAGAGTGGCAGGTCACTGCTCAGCATTGCAGCTAATGCTACAATCTCTCTATGAGAATGTTCTCCCTCTCCCCCTGTCCTCCCCCCTCCTCTGCGCTCTGAGCAGTGCAGATGGTGCAGTGTTCGCCCGCAGATATTAAGAAACCCAGGAGACCATGCGTGTGAGAATGTACTCTATTCTCTGTTGCATTTGCAGCCATTCAGCGGCGCACTCGTATCCACCAGAGAGCCACGCATGCAGGCTGCAACTATCACTCAAATTGCTTGGGGGGATGAATCCCATGATCTCCACTGTTTTACACACATAATGAACATATGCTGGCGGACCAGTATTTGATCACAAACGTGGATACACAGAGAGCACTCTCATGTGGGTTCTGTCACACACGAGCTCGCCAAAGGCTCCGGACTCTCGTGCCTCTGCTGGTAACGTGCAATTATGTGGCTATGATGTCATTGATTTTCTGCACTGGTTGGAGGCTGCACGATGCCAAGCGATTAGAAAGTGCTGGAAAGTGCCTCGCTGTGTGGAATACTAATATGCTCATTTGTGAGCAGTGGCTAAAAGGGAAATGTTTTTCCATGTCCCCCGTCCACCCCCTCCCCTCCACCCCCCTGCTAATGTTTACCTCAACAGAGTTGAGACTGAAGGAAAGACCGATGGAATGAATGATGGACTGAGTGAGTGGCAGGCTGACTCAGCCCTGACAGACATGTTGGATCCTGGCTGTCTGACAGGCCGATAGACCGGTACTGGAGCCCTGAGTGGACAGAGAGGAAGGGGAAATAAAGAGGGGGAAGAACAGGAACGATAAGCTTGTTTTCGCTGAAAGGCATTTATTCATTTCAAATAAGATGTCCACCATTTGGAAAATAAGTCACAGCTACTCTCACAAAATGATTGATTGTGGAAAAGGAAATCAAATAATTGAATGGTAGCAGATAAATAAAAGTCACCGAGTACAACACTTTGCTTGAGTGTATGAGGATCACAGTTTGTCAGAAATGTAAGCATTGGTGTATTTTATCAGGGAATAACATATAGGACGAAAACAAGTAATACAAAGATCACACATTTTTTTGGCACCCATAAACATGCATATTAATGTTAAGAAGAAATCGACATCCATCCATACAGAATGGTTGAGGATACCTGCAGCAGGCCTAGATGCTGCTGACTCTGAAAGCAAAATCATAAACACACAGACTAAAAACACATGAGCTGATTGAGTCTTGGCACCCTATAAAAAAGACTTTAAAAGGAGCCACGGCGACCTTGACAATTAGTGCATTTCTAATTAGTTGATAGCTGTTCCTGTTGGATTTCACCCAAGCACTTTCTGGCTATAGCAAGCCTTAGAACATTGTATATATATATATATATAATATGATTAATTAATTAATTAGTAAGCTTATACCTTTGGACCGATGCAGGCTAGCTGTTTTCGGTCTTTATGCTAATCTACGCTAATGGATGATGGCTGAAGCATCATTTCTACTGTACAGATATTAGCAAAAAGCCAATAAGGAAATTTACAAAAATTATATTGAACTTGCTTTAAAAATGATGTTCTCTTTTCTTTAATCACTTGTTTGGTCTAAAACATCTCAGAAGGTTTTGACATCTTGAAATTGCTTGTATTGGTGGACAAATAATGCACAATAGCAGACAAAACAAACAAATTAAAATTCACAATTTAGAAGCTAGAATTTAGTTAAAAATGACTTCAATAATTTGGAGCATTGCTGATACGTTTGCCACATTCACAATTCCTCTCGCATTTTCCACCAGCCAGAAGTACTGAACATTTAGAAATACTGTAAAAGCCTGTCACAAATGGCAGGAAGAGGAAAGGACTACTAAGAAAGGGCCGATGACAACAGTCAGGAAATAATTGAATGAAACAAATGGACCCAGAGGTAAAGAGAGAAGGAGGATGCTGGGAAGGTGAAACAGACATGAAGCAATGGGAGACAGACAATGATGCTGTACGAGAGGAGCAAGCGGGGTGATGAAGACCAAACGTCTCCAGTGGTGATGCAGTGGATGAAAGAAAATAAAGATCTTTTTCTGATCTTTGAAGGAGCCCGGTAAGGGACAGAGAAATAAATAGAATGAGCCATCCAGAGAAAACCAAAGGACAGAAAGCAAATACACAGTACTGCTGTTGTGGCGTCCAGCAGAGTCTCTCAGTTGCAACAATTCCGTGATGAGTTGGTAGGAAGGAAAGAGAGACATAGGAAAAGGTAGAAAGACCAAGACAGCAGGAGAGCAAGAGGAAGCAGTGGTTTCAGTGAGAAGAGTGATAATAGAGACGGTGAGAGATGTTAAGAGAGAATGGAGAGAGTTAAGTGAGGGAGTAGGCCAGGTTAAGAGACATTGATAAAGAGACAAGGAGAGAAGTTAAGTGTTAAGTCCTTCACTCTCCATTACAGAGGAGCTCTTTGTGCCTGAGAACGCTGGAGAGGAGCGTCCCTGTACCCGAAGACTCTGAGCCATCTAGGTTTTCTCAAATTTAGAATGAGAGCGATTGCCAGCGAATGTGAGTGTGACCAACCACAGTTGGAAGAGTAAAGAGGCACAATGCTTGAGCAGCAATGTGGAGAAGAGGATGAATACATTAGTATTTTCTCAGCCTCAAGGGGGGATCCTGTTTTCGGTTGCGTGTGTGTGCGTGCGTGCGTGCATCTGTCTGTCTGTCCACGGTTCATCTGGCATACTACTGGACTCATTAGCCTAATATTTTGACTGTATTTTAAAGAACCTCTTGCCAGGATTCACAATTTTTGAAAAACATTTAATTTAAGTACTCGTACTTTGGTTACAAAAAGCTTATGCCGCTGTTAAGTGCTTTACATGAAATATAAAAAAATGACTTTTGATTTTCTGGAGGGCGAGCAAACTAAGTGTAATTGTTCATTTCCTCAAATTTTGATATTTTTATTATTATGCTAACAACAACTATCAATGATGCCATGATGATATTGAAACGTTTTACATTCATTTCGGGATAGTTACATTTGTTTTTCAGGGCGATGGGGAAAACAAGTTAGTCGAGAGCACTGCTGGTTAAGAGAAGGAATTCATAGCAGAATGAGTCAGAGCAGGCTTCCATGATGTCCAACCTCATCAGCTCCTGTCGACCCCTTTAAAAGCATTCGACAGTTTAACGAGAGGAGAGACCAGGCTGGCTTGTCTGAGGAGAAAACTAAAGAGATCCAATTATGAATATAACGAATATGTTGGTGGAATGGATGTCGATTAGGTCAAAAGTCCAAAGGAAGGTTAATTGATGACTCTAAATTGCCTGTTCACATTGCATGTGAGCGTGAATGGTTTTAAAGAACGACATTTTAAAGAAATGTTCTTTAAAAAAGCAGCATTGAAAAAGATACACGTTATATGCAAATAACAACAATACACTACAAAGACACTATGAATATTAAACATATCCACACATGTACATACAACACGCACACACTATGAATTATTGAACAGAGCAATGGACTTTGTATGACAGAGATAAAGGTAGTACCGGGAGGTGAGATAGTTGAACACAAAAAGAGGCGTGGTACTTCCTGCAGCCTTAATGTCCTTTACAATCTGACAGTGGGTTGGGAAGAGGCTGTTGTGGAAGCACGACCTGGTGAGTGGTGATGCTCTCTGGCCCGTGGTGTCTCCAGCTGTCTCCTTAGTCCATGTCCATGGAAGGGAGGTCAAAGCCGACAAAGTCCTGTTAGGATCCAAATATCTTTGAAATTCCTTTTTGTGTATTTATGCTTTCAGTATATTTTTGAAGCTCTAACTGCAAATTTAAAACATCGACCGTAACTTGAGATCAAGTTCCCAGGGAAATAGATGCCTGATTTATATTCTTATGGCTGTGAGTTCTGGTCCGAGCACTTGTACACACATAAATAATATGCTGCTGGATTGAGCGTTGCATGTTAATACTTTTTTATTTTGACCTGTAGTTTTCCAATCAGTTTTTGCTTTTGTTTATTGGCGTAATTTAATAGTTTCATATATGTTTGACCCAACACAAAAGAAAAAAAAGAAAATTAGGGATGAGGAGGAGGAGCTAATTTGCTTACAACACATAAGGTTGTTGTTGCAAGTTCTTCCACAGAAGTATAAATTAGAAACAGTGAGGCTAATTGTGTCGTTGTTCAATTCACAATGGAGGATAAAATGATTGCTGCCGAGGGAACTTTCTAGCCTGATACTGTTATAAAACTCTGTGCAGTGTTTTGGTGTCCAATAAGCTTAAAACTAACAAATATTATAGTAAAACTGGATTTCCTGGATCGTATTTATTCATCCAAACATCAATATTCAAGTAGCGTCAACACTTAATCCTCATCCATTAAACAGCTGCCTGCCATCACTCCTTTACACAACAGGTCAAGAAGGTCATGATGTGGCTTCAAATTGAGAAAATGAAGTTCACTCTAAATGGATCTCTTAAAAAGAAATTTGATAAAAATTGGTTTCCTGTCATAAATTATGTGGATAATCTTTCCTTTTGGTTGCTAATTAAATTACATTTATAATTAAATTTATTTTGTCTAGCCCAAAATCACAAATTGGCCTCAGGAGGCTTTACAATCTGTACATACAGTATATGACATCCTCTGTCCCAGGACCCCTCTCATCGGTACAGGACATACTCCCCCCAAAAACAACTTTAACAAAAGGAAGAAACCCCTTCAGGAGAGCAACAGAGGAGAAATCCCTCTAGATGTTGTATACATAATAAACAACATAACAGAGTTACAACACATTCAACCCATGTGACAGATGTTATATAATGATAGCAGATTAATGACGGAAAAAGGATGATGACTAATAATAACAGCAGCAGTTAATAATATAATAATATTGGTAATAAAAGCAATAATGATATTGGTAATGGTAATGTGACTTATAATACTAATGAGAGTAGCAGTGTGTGTCAGCAGGGCCATGGCAGGAGGCACGGCCATGTTCTCGATAAAACCACGATCCATTTGTGAAAGCACAAAGATGTCAGTCACTTGTTATTTTATTAATTATTTTGTAATATCTCATAATGTTTGCGCTGATCATTGAATCCTTGCAGTATACTTCCAAACTAAAATACTTGTGAGACAATACAGTATGATGCTATTAAAATGTAGTAATATACTTTCTCTTATATATATATATATATATATATATATATATATATATAATATGTCTGAAATTGTTAACTGTAATGTATTAATGGATTTAGTTTTGTTGTTGTTGCTTGTATAGTTTAGTTAAAAATAATAAAGACTAACATTATGAAAACTATGATGATCACATCATCTGTAATTTCTCATGAATATTTTAGTTTAGGGCCAATTGTGTTAACCTATAAAATTGCCTTTTCATTTTTGTCTTTAATTCTAGAAAGTGATTTAACAGATTGTGATCAGCTACAGTCACATCTAAATGCATATATTAATCTGCTGCTGCACATACTAGCCAAAGCAATATTCTGGTCATTAATGTGATAAGAGAAATTCCTTTAATAATCTCTTTTGAGAGTTTGATTATTTAGAAGGTGTTTGGGGACTTGACTAAAGTTAATATGTCTTGACATCTTTGAAGTGCTTCAGTTGGACTGTTGGTAACATAATGGAAGATTAATATAAATATATGCAGCTATGCCAACAGTACCTGTGTCACTTGTGAATGGGATGGCGAGTCTTGCCCAAACCCACCCCCCCAAAAAATCCACAACTAATCCAATTCAAAGCAATGAAATGAAAACATGGGATAATTCCACTCAAGGTGTGCCGTGCCAATCCCCCTGACATCACAGCCTCAGAGAAACAAGCTTAGTCAAGTGTCTGTAAATGCTGACGGAGGCCCAGTGCAGACTCCACGCTCACAGACAGATGCTCTCATCAGCACGTACACACGCATACACACACACACACACACACACACACACACACACACACACACTGGAAAATAAGCCATACAAAAAACAAACAAAGCACTTTGAAGTACATGCGCGCACTCATTTGATACATGCACGCACACATTTGTTCATTCAGCACTTTAAAGCAAAACCATTAGTCGCTCAATCAGGCAGACCCCACGAGGGAGATGGAGCTAATTAACGGCCGTATCGAAACGCCAGGCCTCGCATTTCATCAAGGTTTCGAGAAATGCGAGGGGCCCCCGCAAATACCATATTGTTATCTTTCTCTGCCTGAGAAGAGTGTTAGTCTCTCGCTCTCTCTGTCTATCACCCGATTCATAGGTCCTAATATATAGAAAAATATAATTACGAAAAATATAATGAATATATTGGAGACTGTCAGAGGTTGATATTGGATGTTTACATTTTATAAAAAGCAGTGGTAATAAATATATGTTTATGTGAAGTCGACCACATAGGTATATGGGAATTATGCAATGTGTGCAGGTGTGCAACACAGACTAATTATTTTCCATTATGGAATAATGCTAAACATTATAAATAACGCTTTATAGTGTCCTGAAAAATTCAAATCTTTAGTGTTGCTCTTTAACATTACATGTTCATGACTGCAACACAAAATATTTAGGTATGGTTTAATAAGAGTTCAACACAAACTCTTCAGCTTCAACAGGGCTGTGTGGGTGTGGTTTTATCAGTTATGATTGATTGGTACGGCTCCTTTTTCTAGAAAAAAGCTGAATTACAGAAATCTTGTTTGCGATATATTCATCGGAGGTACAGAAACACGACTCCAAAGAGAGGATCATGTTGACCTCTGTCAGCTGTAGCTAACAGATTGGCTATAACAACTTGATGAGACCATTATGTCAGACCTGGAGTTGGTTTCATTGTTCAAAAATTGATTAATAGTAAATTTACCATCACTTTTATGGCTCTACCTTAACGGACCAAGAGCTTCGCAAATCAATAGCAACTGACTTAAGTTTCAGTGTCTTATCCAAGGACACTTGCCCCGCTCCACTTCATGAGCCCTGTTGCCTTAAACTGGACTTATTTAATATTAATAATGCTATTGATAATATTAATATTAGTCCACATATATTTGTCCATAAATTATTATTAGTAGAGAGCCATAGTCCCGACCCACTCCAATAAATAAAACTCCCACACAGTGTTCTAGTACAGTAATACCTATTTAGCTTAAATGTGGACAGAAAGTCAAAGACAGACCAATTAAAAAAAAAACTCAATGAGTAACTTTGCTGGGTTAGGGTTAGGGTTAGGGTAATTGAGAGGGAGCTGGCTCTCTATAGTTGCTATTTGAAAGCTCACAATATTAATCACTTGTCAATTGACACAATGACCCATTAGATGATGTGTCTCCTCCTATGAATCGCCACCTTAACGTGGTGAAGGAGTTTGAGTGGAGCTCGTCGGCGAGCGTCTGGTGGCCGGGCTTTCGCCCATGGGGCCCGGTCGGGCTCAGCCCGAAAGAACAACATGGAGCAGCAGTCACCCTGTGGACCCACCACCCGCAGGGAGAATTATCGGGGTCGGGTGCTATGTAGACCGGGCGGCGGGCCAGGCGGGAGACCTGGGCGGGCCGATCGCCGGCAGCATAGACTAGCTCTAGGGACGTGGAACGTCACCTCACTAGCGGGGAAAGAGCCGGAGCTGGTGCAGGAGGTGGAGCGGTACCAGCTAGATATAGTTGGGCTCACCTCCACGCACAGCATGGGCTCTGGAACCAAGCTCCTGGAGAAGGGTTGGACTTTGTCCTTTTCTGGAGTTGCCCAGGGTGAGAGGCGCCGGGCGGGAGTGGGGATACTCACGAGCCCCCGGCTGAGCGCCGCTGTGTTGGAGTTTTCCCCGGGGAACGAGAGGGTCGCCTCCCTGCGCCTACGGGTTGCGGGGAGTAAGGCTCTGACTGTTGTTTGTGCTTATGCACCGAACAGCATCTCGGAGTATCCGGCCTTCTTGGAGTCGGTGGGAGGGGTCCTGGAAAGGGCGCCGCCTGCCGACTCCATAGTTCTCCTGGGAGACTTCAACGCTCACGTGGGCAATGACAGAGAAACCTGGCGGGGCGTGATTGGGAGGAACGGCTTGCCCGATCTGAACCCGAATGATGTTTTGTTGTTGGACTTCTGTGCTAGCCACAGTTTGTCCATAACGAACACCATGTTCGAACATAAGGTGGCTCATAAGTGTACCTGGTACCAGAACACCTTAGGCCGGAGATCAATGATCGACTTTGTAATCGTATCATCTGATCTGCGGCCGTATGTCTTGGACACTCGGGTGAAGAGAGGAGCAGAGCTGTCAACTGATCACCACCTGGTGGTGAGTTGGATCAGATGGCGGGGGACTCGGCTAGAGAGACCTGGCAAGCCCAAACGTGTAGTGAGGGTGAACTGGGAACGTCTGGCAGAGGATCCTGTCCGGGAGGTCTTCAACTCCCACCTCCGGAAGAACTTCTCACAAATCCCGAGGGAGGCTGGGGACATGGAATCCGAGTGGACCTTGTTCAAAGCCTCTATTGTGGACGCGGCTGCTCGGGGCTGTGGCCGGAAGGTCATCGGTGCCTGTCGTGGCGGCAACCCTAGAACCCGGTGGTGGACACCCGGGGTGAGGGTAGCCGTCAAACTGAAGAAGGAGGCCTTTCGGGCCTGGCTGGCCCAGGGGTCTCCTGAAGCAGCTGACGGGTACCGGCGGGCCAAAAGGGCTGCAGCGACGATGGTCGCGGAGGCTAAAACTCGGGCATGGGAGGAGTTCGGGGAGGCCATGGAGAAGGACTTTCGGTTGGCCTCAAGGAAGTTCTGGCAAACCATCCGACGGCTCAGGAAGGGAAAGCAGGGTCTACCCCAGGCTGTTCTCAGCAGGGGGGGGGAACTGCTGACCCGGACTGGGGACATCGTCGGGCGGTGGAAAGAGCACTTTGAGGAACTCCTAAACCCGGCCAACATGTCCTCCGGAGAGGGGGCAGCGCCGGAAGACTTTGGGGTGGATTCACCCATATCCCTGGCAGAGGTCGCTAAGGTAGTCAAAAAGCTCCTTGGTGGCAAGGCGCCAGGGGTGGATGAGATCCGCCCTGAGATGCTGAAAGCGCTGGACATTGTTGGGCTGTCTTGGTTGACACGCCTTTTCAGTGTCGCATGGGGGTCGGGAACAGTGCCCATTGACTGGCAGACCGGGGTGGTGGTTCCCATCTTCAAGAAGGGGGACCGGAGAGCGTGCTCGAACTATCGTGGTATCACACTGCTCAGCCTCCCGGGAAAAGCTTATGCCAGGGTGCTGGAGAGGAGGCTCCGACCGCTTGTCGAACCTCAGATTCAGGACGAACAGTGCGGATTCCGTCCCGGTCGTGGAACAGTGGACCAGCTCTTTACCCTCGCAAGATTACTGGAGGGGTCCTGGGAGTTTGCCCAACCAGTTTACATGTGCTTTGTAGACCTGGAGAAGGCTTTCGACCGGGTCCCTTGGGGGTTTTTGTGGGGGGTGCTGCGGGAGTATGGGGTGCCGGACCCGTTGGCACGGGCCATCCGGTCTCTGTATGCCTGCAGTAGGAGCTGTGTTCGTCTCCTCGGTAGTAAGTCAGACACGATCCCGGTGGGTGTTGGCCTCCGCCAGGGCTGCCCTTTATCACCGGTCCTGTTCGTGACCTTCATGGACAGGATATCTAGGCGCAGCCAGGGGGCGGAGAGGATCCGGTTCGGGAGTCTCGGGATCGCCTCTCTGCTGTTTGCGGATGATGTGGTCCTGTTTGCCTCCTCTGACCGTGACCTCCAGCATTCACTGGGGCGTTTTGCAGCCGAGTGCGAAGCGGCAGGGATGAGAGTTAGCACCTCCAAATCTGAGGCCATGGTGCTCTGCCAGAAACTGGCGGATTGCTCCCTCCAGGTGGGGGCAAACTGCCTACCCCAAGCGAAGGAGTTCAAGTATCTCGGGGTCTTGTTCACGAGTGAGGGTAAGGTGGAGCGGGAGATCGATAGGCGGATCGGTGCGGCTGCAGCAGTATAACAGGCGCTGTACCGGTCCGTCTTAGTGAAGAGGGAGCTGAGCCGGAAGGCAAAGCTCTCCATTTACTGGTTGGTCTACGTTCCAACCCTCACCTATGGTCACGAACTCTGGGTCGTGACCGAAAGAACGAGATCTCGGATACAAGCGGCCGAAATGAGCTTCCTCCGTAGGGTGGCCGGGCTCAGCCTTAGAGATAGGGTAAGGAGCTCGGACATCAGGGGGGAGCTTGGAGTCGAGTCGCTGCTCCTTCGTGTCGAAAGGAGTCAGCTGAGGTGGTTCGGGCATCTAGTTAGGATGCCTCCTGGACGCCTCCCATTAGAGGTTTTCCGGGCACGTCCAACTGGTAGGAGGCCCCGGGGAAGACCGAGGACACGCTGGAGGGATTATATCTCCCGGCTAGCCTTGGAACGCCTCGGGATCCCCCAGAATGAGCTGGAAAGTGCTGCGGGTGAGAGGGAAGCCTGGGTCGGCCTGCTGAACCTGCTGCCACCGCGAACCGACCCCGGATAAGCGGGTGATAATGGATGGATGGATGGATGATGTGTTGAGCCAAACATGCATAAAAGGAGTCAGTCAGCCTTTCAGCCTATTGTGGCTGCTGGAGAGTATGATTGACTTGTTGTCCCTCGCTCGTGTCATTATTATGAGGGCTAGTGCAGTGCCTCTTTGGGAAATGGACCTTCGGTGTGGGACGATTGCCCGGCTCAGTATTGCTGGCGGGCGGGTGCCTGATATGGAAGCCCAGCCTTCCACTGCTGTTCAAAAGTTCATGACTATTGGAAGTGTTGCGTGTCCAAATTGCAGCATACTCACTGCACATCCAGGGCATTTTTTTAAATTTGGGAAATTAGTTTGGAACATTTTCAGCGGCAACTCCCTAACAAATGTATTGACTCTCATGTTATGAATGAGAGTAATTGTTATTAAATGTTTCTGATTGGTTAAATTGCTGAATTGCACCTGTGCAGGTTATACAGAAAGAGAATATATGAAAATGACAAAAAGGAACGACGGACCAAAGATTAGTATGCTCCTTGTATTTTCTTACGGCGAGAAGTTACATATTTCATTCACACCCTTCGCTCCGCCATCTCCATCAAACCTGAATGCAGCTACGACTAATTTGCAAGAGCTACAACTCTATATGGCTCTGTATATGCTTATTGATCAGTTCAATTGATTCTTCGTACCAACATGGAGACAGATTTTATGACTCCAACCTTGTTGTTTAGTGGGTGCATATTTGACAATGCAGGAGCTTTTTTAACAAGGTTGCAGTTGTTACTTTCAAAGGCAACTTAAATCTTTTTTTGGTTGTGTATTCTGCTTTGCTTGTGTGAAGACCAAACAGCCCCCTTTGGCTGAGAGGCCCAGACTGTCTGGTTTGACGTCCATGCTTGGGAATGGGTAGGAGATGATTCCAAGTGTCTGTACACAGTTGTAGCTGTAGATCTGTCTGTGTACACTAAGCAACGCCTACATGCTCATAACTCACTGGGTGCTTGTAATTATGTGCTATGTGCTGGATAGAGAGTGATTCCCTCTTGGGATATAGAACATTTTACAACCATCAATTGAGATTTGTGTAGTTCGCCACACAACAGCTCCTTGTGATGATGCTCTAACCATAAACTCTACGCAACACTGTCTGCATTCACATCTTAGGTTGCATCATTGGAAATTTGAAAAGCAAATTGACAGTTGTAACATGTTTCACTTTTACAGCAACACCATAGACATGCTATAGATACCAACAACTGGTGCTTGGAAGAGGCTCTCAGAGTAGACTAAAACTGTTGCTTTTGATTAGAGCCTGGTCTAAGAAGGATTTATAATGCTGAAATATTGTCATTATTGCTGCAGTCAGAGGTCACGGTCGATGAAATGTTGCAAGTGAATTGCAACTTTATTGAATTTTGACCCGTGAATTTGGGCCATTGTCCTATTGCAAGCCATTTTTACAGTGGTGGCCGCCGAGGGCTTCTTTTTTTCTTGGTTATTAATTTTTTTGTTTTGTTTTTATGGTTATGTTAATTTCGTGGTCTCAGTCTTTTAAATTATTTTAGGTGTTTAGCAAGAGGCCAGCTGTCTTGTTTTATAATCTATTTGTTTAAAGGGAATATAAACCCCATTGAATTTATGTATTGAAGGATAGCCCCTCGAGATGTACCATCTCATTTTTGATGGGGTCCTATTATCATTTACTTAAAAAAAAAAAAGCTTGGTCATCATTGAATTGATGACATATTCACAAACCAAGCTAAGATTGTTATAGTCTTGGGGTTTCCCGTTTTATTTTGTAACTTCACTCTTCCAATGTGTCATGTCGGGTTTGTGTGTTTTCCCTCTCTTTGTCTGCCCTGTCGTTATAGTTTTCAGCTGTTCTTTGGTTCGATTTTGTTTTCTTCGCCTAGCGTGGACTTTTGTTTTCCTGTTACATGCATGCATCCTGGACTCTCAGCTTTTAAAACCTTTTATGTATTCAATAATTTAACAGCACCAGTCAACATGGTTTTGTATCTGCATTTGGGTTCTGCTCCCGCATTCCAAACTACGGTAAAGCTCATAAAACTCACCTTTTATTGAACATGTTGCCGTGCATTGGTAAACAAAATCCCAGAAAGAAAGTTAACAGAATAGTTGAGAGAAGATGGAGGAAAGCTCAACGAGCTATTGTGTCTGACTAGTGCCACTATTGCCAGTGAGTTAGCTTTCAAGCACATCTCCAACTAACTCTGTGAGTACTACATCACCTAGTTTCCAGCCGCAACCCTTTCATGTGGGTGACATCATGCTGTGACGCATATTCATACTGGTTGTGTGCAAAGAGAAAGATCACGATCAAGCAGCCCTCAATCGTCAAACGTCTGTGTCATGCACTTTGCTCTATCATTGGCGTACTGTGCTTTTAATGCTTCTATCAGAATATACTTCTTCTGCAGTTACTAAAATGGGAGAAGCACGAGTCACCTGCTGCTCGCCCTGATTCAGTCATGTGGACATGAGTCAGAGCTACTTAGCCTAACCAAAGATGGTTCCCTCAGGAAATACCCACCACTCAGGACGGGCCACTAGTGAAAAAGTGCACCCGTCAATGACAAAACAGTGAGAGAGATCAAGTAATGTGCTTCCCTAAAATAGTTTGACTTAACTCAAGTGGACATGTAAGCACAGCGAGTAGGCCTATAGACCAACGACATCGTTCAGAAAATGTTATGTAAATCAGGTTTCCATGACCGATAACAATTAAATAAAATGGCTGTCCGAAAGCCAATTTACTGTGATAGCATTAAATGTCTGACTGAGCGTTTGTTCAGATTATTAGGAGAAGAAAAGGCTCAGCCATTGACTAAATTAATCTTTGAATTATCATTAAATTGACTTTCCCACATGGCCCACCTCTTCCCCCCCAAGTGGATTCATTAATTATATGTGACAGCGCAGACAAGATCTTCCTGTATTCTTCAGAGTTAATTTGGCTGCCATTATCAGGAACATCAGTCGAATCCGGCGAGTCAGGTCCAGAGGCAGCCATGCATGCTGCAATCATGACGCTGCTTCCCACACGCTTCACAGGTGAGAAGATGTGCTCGGCTGTTTCAGTCTTCATTTGTAATTGGCTCCGCTCTTGCTGCTGATGAAAAGCTTGCAACCTGCTGTGGTTTCTTTGTGCTTCTCTTGTATTAAAGCCTCTTCCAATGATGAATTACGACTTGGAAATGTCTGTGTATTTCTTTGGCTGTTTCTGGTTGCTTTGCTTACAGCTGTATAATATGTTTTTCTTTCATCAATTGCTGTCATCTTCCTTGGATTCCTGGCCATTGGTGATTACACTCCAGCAGTTCTTTCCACGACATTCAATGAGATTGATTTTTCTAACGTCTTACTGCTCTAAAGTCTGTAATTGGCATGTTTTGATAAAATAAAGACTTGCTTTCCCAAAGACAGCTCTCTTGCTTTCAAGTGTGTAGCATTGTTGCTGGTAGCAGATTTAATAAAGTATTATCAATTAATAGCAAGATATGTAACAATCTAATAACTTCAAAATATGATATTAATCAATTCAATCTTAATCTTAGAGTGTACAGGGAGCTATTATTACATATACACACACATCAAATGATTAGGTTCTTTAGAAATGTGAGATTTATTAAAATAACTACACAACTAAACAGAAAATAATTGAAATAGAATAATTAAACAAATGAAGTGAATGAATATATAGGACGAATAATACAATCAATAATAATGAACCACAACTAAATGAAAAGGATTACATGGGGACAGATAGAATCAGTGACTCATATCATTAATAGATGTCTATCAATTAAATCTTAAATTTGTCTCAAAACAGAGTTTGAAAAGCACAAGGGAAGATTTTGAAGCACCTTTTATATTAGTTTATTTTAAATTTAATTTAGATCATTAGGTTTAAGATATTTCTATCCAAGATTATTTTATCATAACTTAAATGTATTTGGCCTCGGAAAACCAAACTCACACTTACTTATGTGGAAATTGCATTGTTTCGCCTGATGGTTCTGACGGGCAGATGGGAGGTTAAGCTGCAGGCAATGGCGGCTGCTCATCTGTGGACGTCTGTATCTTGTTGGATGACAGTAGTTTGTTCTTCCACCTCTCACTTTGTGGCAGTTGGTTCGGCTTTCTCTGATATCTTTGAAACGCGGTCGTTTTCTTTGTTGAGATTCGGCTCTTCCTCGTCTCCATCTTCTCAGCAAGCTGCTGAGTCTTATTATTACCCCCCTTTGTAACTGCGGGGGTTATTAAAGCATCTTTGTCAGTTCCAAACTGTCTTTCATTTTAAAGTCTTTTCTTTTAGAGTCTCTTGCCCTCAATTATTGCTGAAATAAATCTTCAGCGCGTTGGTGCATCGCAGGTCGGAGATGCATGGCACATTAGACGGAGGATCCGTGGTCATTGAGTCAGGAACATAAAGCTAGAGAAGAGGCGGAGCCGGCAGAGCTGAGATGGAGAGATCGACGCGATAAAGCATCAACGTGAAGAGTCGAAGTGGTGTGTAAAAGACAAGAGAGAGTTTGGACTTCTTCTTTTATGTTCCTGAGAATTTAGAATCAGTGCCTTTTTTCTTTCGGTAGACATTGTTTCAACTATGGATGTGTACAGCAGTAAGTGCAGTACACAGAGCTACTAGCATTTATAATGGGGCTTTTATGTGCTTAAAATCATTTATTTCACCCTGCACTACCTTACAATACAACAGCCATGCAGGGTATAATGTTGAGATGGAGAATTCAAGCTCCAATAATGAGGCTATTGCCTTCTTAATGATGGTTATAAGTTATGTATTAAAGCTAACAAATGCTATTAGGTATTTGACTTTTATTCAACACTTTTTTTTATGCGAGAAGCTGTAAGTAAAACATGCATTAGGCATAACAAGAAGAGTGATTTTATCTCCCAGTGCAAGACCACACTTTGAAGGCCAAGCCTGTGATGTTTACAGAGTGGAGGTCATAGTTCACCCTCCTTTTGACCACTACAGCAGTAAAAGGAGCATGCAGACATCCTTAACAGCACACCCATCCTCATCATGCGTGTATCGTTCTCTCCGTGTCACTGGACTCTGATGTTAAGGGCTCTCAAAAAAGTGTCCTCTTTTAGACAGGCTGGCTAATTGGGCTGCTGGTAAAACCAGGCCAATGTCGCCGCCGCAGCAGCCGAGAGAGAAAACGTGGAGCGGCGAGACACGCATGAAGAGACTGAGAGAGAGGGTCATTCACTAATAAAAAGGCGACGAGCAAAGCAGCAAGTACGTCTTGAGGGAGACATCTTGTATGAGAGCCACTATATATGGGTATTAAAGAGGGAGTCACAGTGTAAGAGAGAGAGAGAGAGAGAGAGAGAGAGAGAGAATGTGAGACAAAGAGAGAAGTGGCAAAAGAGAAAATCTTCATGACATAAAACAGAAAGCTTGATCAATAGATCCTTCAGTCACCTCGTTAATAAAGACCAGCGCTTTTATTAGACGCAGAGCCTTGCAATATTTATACCATGAATATTTCAGAGTCCCCGGCAGGAGCCCAGACACAGCCTTTCTGCAAATAAGAGTCGCAGCCTCCCTCTCCACCCAGACGGCCAGAGGAAAAGGGTTGAGGTCCTTCATCATACTTTATTATTTCAGTGTAGAGCAGGAAAAAGTGAAGAAGTATTTCCTCTGAGTGAAACTAGTTTGTGCCGTCACCACGCTAAGGCTGGGGAAATGCTCCTTAGGAAAGCATGTGACGAGGCAGTGAAACGGCATAATTAAAAATCAGCCTAGTTGCCAGGAAGAAATGTTGTTCCGTGACTTTTTGCATTTGGTCATAGCAAGTGACGTAAAATAGTGAAAGTTGTGAGAAAGTTCCACTGAGGATGAGGGGTAGGGGGGTTGGAGGGGGGGGGGGGGGGGGGGGGAGGGGGGGCTGGTGGATGGTTCAAACAAACAGGAGCCTGTTGTTTGTGTCCCATGTGAAACCAAAAGTAAACGTTGAATGAACACTTTTTAAGATTCGTTTTACGTTACATAAGAGAGTCCGCTAAGGGCGGTTGTTAATCATTCACGCTAGGTGTGTTGTTAGATTCCGTTGTTACCTTATGTTGTTGGTTTATTATTTTAACAAAAGACATTATGTTTTTCTTTAACTTGAACAAATTAGTTTAGTTGCCTAAACATAACTAATCATTACAATGTTCAACATGGCATTAAGTGGTTTTGCATTGTGTTGCACAAATGATTTGAAACAAATTTATGAAATGTATTTTTGGTTCAGAAACGTTGACATTCAAGGTATCCGTGGTTTGCAGCAACGTGCAATTCTAAGACTTTGTTTTACTGGTGACTGGTTGTCTAAAAATATGTTTAATATACTTTACATTGGACACAGACCAATCAAAAAGCTACCCGGACTCAACATGCACAAACCCATTCTCAACCAAGAGGTCAGCTCTAATAAGACTACTGTAAAGACTTTTGAGAGGATGTAACTATGGGGCTTGACTACATGTAAAATGTCCAAACACATATGCAGTGTGTGTTTTGAATTGGCTTCTCACACTTAACTTGAAGCTTCGTGCCACGTTGCTGCTGCTCTCAGTGTTAAACAGAGGTCAACGCTTCCCTTCAACGTCTGCTATGCTGGCAGAACATTGATAATAGCTCCTTTTCCTGACTATCCCTCTCGTCCCACACAGCCTTATCCTGGAGGCAGCTGCACAGCACAAAGGACATCAGCGTGACCTGCAACTAGACTTGCAGGTCATCCAGCTGATGTCATAGGTGTTGATCTGCCAATCTCTGCCAGCACAAGGCTAGTTTAGCCTTCAGCTGCTTTATGTCATCCTCCATCTTCCGTAAACACCTCGTGAAGTAGGATAATGGCTGACCTTTGAGCCTCACAAGTTAATTTTGAAGGATTTCTCTGTGCAGATTGAACTGCAAGATGTCACAGGTCACAAAATGTACAGTAGTGCTCACACTGAAAACTTAGATGTCCCTTCATTCTCATCCCAACTCCCCAAAACACTTAGTTATGTATCGGAAAAACTTCATGATTGGGCCTAAAATAAGTAAGTTCACTAAGCGAAATGTAAACACCTCACCAACATGACAGCTGATCAGCTGTCATTCACCCTTAGTCCCTCCCACCCGGTGTGCATTTTTGCCAAGGTTTAGATCAGAGAGATGGCACCGATACCATTAGAAATTCAGAAAATGTCGAACGGTAGTAGACAATTTCAGGTCAGGCTTTAATAATGAATAGTCCTGTATATTGCTTCCCATATTTACTTGTATTATCCCTCTTTGAAGTTGTTATCTAAGAATAATGTGAGGGAAGATGCGTTGCCTTTTCACTCAAGATTACATTGTTGCAAACGTTTTCAGTTGAGTTTGTGGAACACCCTTAGAATTGGGACATTCGCATTTGAAGATTAGTGTAATTAAGGGGCAATATTATCTTGTGGGCCATGTTTGTGTGATTGTTAATGTGTAACTTCATAACTATTTATTGTTCCTTTCTCGGGGCGAGACACGTTGCCCAAAATGTCTTTGACATTTCGCAATAACTGCGAGGTGGAGAGTATTTGGAAAGGTCACGGTGTTGTATCGACATGGTTCAAGACACAACCGTGGCAAGCGTGGATTTAAACAACCAACTTTTGTGGGACAAAGTCCAATCAGAAAGGCCCAAGTACAGAACCAGCAATGTGATGGATCGCTCACTGCTGACGGACTAATGCGGCTCGGCACTGAGATGTGGAGCAGCTGCCTAACGGGCTGTTCAGAGGGTTCTCCAGTGAGGGACACCACAGTGATGCAGCAGGGGTTGTGTTATTTATTTTGCATAGTTGTTCACTGTATATCTGCCTAGCACACACATGCAGTCCAGTTTTCTTAAAACGAATAAAAACACATTACATTTCAGTCTGTGTGAGAGTTTTACTGATACATTATGTATCAGCTTGTTTCAGCTCTGTTTTTTTTAAAGCTACAGTCGGATTAAATGGTCCAAGCAAAGACTTCTGGTTGTAGTTTCAATACATGCAAATATTTTATACATTTCCCTAAAGGTCAGCGTGACATGTTTGGTATCTTTTGAAACCTCTGGAGTGTTGTCTAAACAAAGCGTGGTAGCAGTCTGTGTTTGTACTGATTGACGAGGTTAAGAAATAAATGTAAAAACATGTGTGTTCAAGTGTGAATCATTCAAGATTTTTTTTAATGTAATGTGTTATTTTTAAATACTGTAAATGGTGCATGTACACATATTTACCCAAATACTGTTGCACGGTGCAAAGAAATAAATCCCTTTTTTTCCACTCAGTATGAATAATCACTGTGAATTACAATCTGTGTCCCTATCGTCTGCACGCATCTCCTCACAGATCTCTGCCATCTTCCCTACAGGTCATCACCATTCCCAATCTGTCTCTAGCTTTTTTTAGTCATGCTTTCCATCATTTTACAGGTTTTCCATGTCCAGCTGCAAAATTGTACAGCCGCTATTCTGGCAATCATTATTCTGGCAATCATGTTTGTCATTATGAATTGGCATAGAGACATATCAGCTGCCTCTTGAAAAGTGTTGGTGTTGTGTTTTTGTCTGTTTACACTCCACTGTCTGTACAGCACACTCTTATTTATTGCTCCCATTTCACAGCATTGCCTTCTGATGGTTATTGTGCTTGTATGAGTTTTTCTTTCACCACGTTTGCACAACATTGTTATGTGAAAAATGAGACTGATCCTTTTTCTGTAACGCTTCCAGTCACCCTTATTTTTGAATAGGTCCTGTGTGCCACGTGTATAGACAACACATTCTCACATCAACTTGGGAAATAATCACAAAAGTGAATTGACAGACATTTTTTTTTAATTGTTTCGGGTCCTTCAGCACTAAAACAACGCTTAAGTAAATTTGGATAATTTATTTCATGATGGACACACAAATTAAACCCATCCACAAAACTATGAAGGTAGTCACGTAGTATTGGATATTGAGAAACCTTACTTATGGTGGGTCGGAAAGGTGAATGGGCCAAGCAAACTTAAATACAACTTTCAACCTTTCTGTAAGCAATATTGTTAATATTGCGTTCGTATTGTCCTCACTGAAAAAATATACTTCCAATTGAAATACATTAGTCTAAAAGTTGTGCTGAGCAACACGAAAAGAAAACAATTGTGTTCATGTACAGGAAGCAATAATTCAAACTTGACTATTTGAAAACTGCATTTAGTGTTAGAGGACTGTGTTACTGGGGCCTAATGGTATGTGGTGGGTGGACAGGGAAATGGAACAGAAACACTTCTAGCAATTGGTACATGCCGGTAACCCTAAATATGATGGAAAAAGTGATATTTATACAAGGCAGACATAGACCATATTCTTAATGATACCGTGACAGAATCAGGCTGAACTTTTAGAAGCAGAAGATTTTGTGCAGGAGAAAGTGGTGAGGGGTTTATTATCTATAAGCCCGGGAGGCTTTCTGTCCACGACTATTCTCACATACTATGGGATCCATCTCCTGAATATATTTACTGCTTATTTATGACTGCATGCTCAAGGACCTGTCGCGGTTGTAGTGGTTCACATATTCCAAATGACATATTTCATTGACTGCGTTATACTGCCATTTACATCTGATTCTTCTCTCCTCTAAACCCGCAAGTCGAGGTCACAAGAGGTCGACAACTCCCTCGGGTTCAAATCTTGTTTCTGCTCCGGATTGGAAATTATTCGTGTCCAAATGTGAACGTCTTGGTAAGCTTTAAAATAGTATTCCTTATCTATTTTTTCACCAGTATTTTGTGTGTCTGCGCAGCGAGTGATTGTGGTCTAAGCAAGAGCGAGTGGTTCATTTGAAGCATTGATTACAAAAATAAATAGATTTGCATAATGTGCGACATTGGCACTTTGCAAGTGGCTGCACACGGTCATCCCCCAGAAAACAAGAACAAGCCAACTGCTATTCTATAAAGTGTGGAAGTATTTTAGACAGAGGCTCAAAAATGTTGTGCTCTGTAAAGTGCAAATTGGAAATGGCTTATCGCAACAGTACATACAGCGATTACATCTATGGATCACAGTAGTCCCTTTGAATTAGAGGTCCGGTATTTTCTGATCAGGCATCTGACAAATAGGGTCTATTATCTTATTACATTTATTTGTTTATAAAATAAAGTAAAGCAAGACAGCTTTGGTCTAATCTGCCCCTGAAAACCACCACCAGGTCACAGTTATACGCAGTTGTCGGTGAAATACATTTAGCGGAAAGAGTTTCCAAATAGGCTTATTAGTTGCTTGCTTTGACATAACCACCATGGTTATACAGTAAAGCATCGATTTACCGGTAATTGTTAATGTTATTGGTCGTTTATGTTAGTATCAAGTCATATACCGTATACAGTCTTACTCTCAGGGTAAAAACACACTCAATTTACAAAGTACTGGTGAACTCTGGTTCTTCCAGTTGGCCATCTGCTGGTGTTTACTCCGGGGAAGAGAAGAATACTCTGGTTGTAACATTAGTTCATCCAGCACCCATAGGGACAGGAGCAGGCTTCACATTACCATGTAATTATTTTAAACCACATGTGGCTGTGTATTGTACCAAGTGACTTTGAATTACAGTATATTGTGTCTGTATATTTATTGGATTGGATTGCGGACTGTGTATCCTTTACAATAAAACAGCATTTAATTATGACTTATGTTGTGTTGGAAGTGTTCAGACAAGGTCTGAGTAGGTAAGACTGCTATCCAAAGTTTTACACAGTGACTCAATGGCGTATTCAAAGCATGTAGAATAGCCATCACATTGAATTAATGAGGTGCATATTTAACAAAAGACTTATGTCTTTTACTTCTGAAGATCTAAAGATTCGATCTGCCTCCCACTCATACAGTCCAGGGTCATATAAGAAGCTTCAGTATGTAATTGTGCAACATTACATTTATTCTTCAGAGAAAGGACATGTACATTAATAAAGAGTCTCAGTACTTGCACTAACTTTCTAATGGAATGAGAGTTAAACTAGACTTCCTCAATCAGCAGATTTACTGTCCATGTCTTTGAGTATTTGAGAGAAGAACATTATTGCTCCCTTCATCCCTCAATAAAAATTAGGGTTTAATTGTTAAAGAATGGTTCAACAGCTAGAATAATGATATGGAAAAATCTCATTTAAGAAGCAACTGTATATTGATTCTTGCTTAATTTGTCATCTTTTTGAAGGTGTGATTTTAATTAACGTTAATAAATAATAAGTCCCCCTTTGGTGTTACCTTCAGATAGTAGGAAATGCCTTAAAGATAATCTTAAGAAAAATAAGCTAATACAAAGTTTCCTATCTCACTTGTTATGCAGAGGAACCGACCGCTTTGTGGTAAATGAACTGTTGTGAGGGGGAGAGCGCTCACGGGTCCCACGGACAATCTGTGGCCGCTCCTTCACCTCCACCTCATCAGCATGCACCCCGTCTCCACTCTCTCGCTTTCATTCCCTTCGTTCTCTGCAGACCGCAGAACGACCTGCAAGGCTGACCGCTTCGTTTAGAGCCGAGTCCTCAGAGGACCAACTGCTATTTAGGGCCCAAATGGACGAACATAACGGTCTTTCCAACTTAGCTCCGTCTTTATCTCCTTCCCTCCCAATTTCTCTTCATTAATTTAGTCTCTCACTTTACCCTTTAACCCACCTCTTTCAACCTTTTTTTCCTTGTTCACCTCTTCCACTCCCTCCCCTTCTCCCTGCAGACCATTTCAGGCCTGTTTAGGTATGCATCATCAAGTGCACATTTGGAGATGTCAGTGAATTGATTGTTTCTCCCTCGCCTTCATCTCCACCTCCTACTCTTTGGTTGGTACTCACATATCTCACAGTCTCTCTGCTCTGCAAAAGGCGGGCTCCCTTCATTTTTTTTCATTTGTCTCTCTCGTTTCCCACAATCCCCTGTGGCGTCGCAGTTACTGCTGACACCTGTGACACCCTCCACGGTTGTCATTCCCTGAGGAATGAGCCGACGTGCGCGTGTGTGTATGCATGTGTATTATTTTCAGTCGGAAAGTTAATTTAAGCGATTCATTGTGTGCATGAGTCATTTTGTTTAAGTGTATATGGATGAGTTGATGTCCTTGTTTCTGCGTGCGTAATGATGCATCCCCTAAACCGCATTTGCATGCATCTGTTTACGATTCTATGTGCATTCATTCAAACACACATGTGGGCGTAATATCTGTATACACTGCTTCGGGTTGTATGCTGCATATGGTGGATAGATACTGTATATGTGCATGTGTGTGGCTTTTCAGTGATTGCCTTTTTTATATTCCTACAATTTTTAAGGGCAATATTAAATTGAAGCAATGTGGTGCTGAAGGAGATGGACAAAGAGTTTGCTCTTTGTCTCCTGTTGTTCAAACCACTTAAGACAGAGAGGGCCGGGTTGACAAGTCAGAGTTAAGGCTTTAGCAGTAGCACTAGAGCGTAAGATCCAAACCTTCAAGTGATTGTGCAATCACCTCTAAAATGCAGATGTCCATTTTTATTTCATCACGTTTGAGCACAGTAATTTACTGGGTGGAGTGAATTCTCATTATCTTCAACCCTCAGCCTCTAACTCATTTAATTGCAGTGTGCAAGAGATGAAGGCACAATTAGTTGCAAGAGGCAAAAAGGGACAGCAATACAAATTGGCCATTAAAGCTGCCATGTATAGTACTTGCTACTTTGAAATCTAGGGTGTTTGTAAAAACCATCAAGTTAATCATCATCATTTTATACATTTTTATGTTGGGAACATCATTTTGATAGTTTATGATATGTGATGGGATATGGGAACACGGTGACACAACAAATACAATTGATCTTATCCACTTTATTTCAAGGAAAAGTCGCGAGTACACCTGAAATGCCTGAAATAATACTAACTACGGCAAATACAACTTTGGAGGTTGGTCTATACTGGAATACATGTTTATCAGTTTGGGTAAAACCTTTCTGTTTGTCTTTGTCATTCCTGCAATTTGTCTGCCCGTCTGTTAGTTCTAACATTCTCTGTTATATCTTTTGTGATTTATTGTGGGAATACTGCCACAAATTATACACATCAGAGTGTGTTTACAGGTCCATGGGAGCCGTTTGAGCATTATCTAAGCCAATAGTAATAATAATGGTCCAAAATGCTGTGAAATTGCATAGATCTAAGTCAAAAACATTTTTTTATTAACTGAAGAAATTCAGAATGTAGGCTTACATTGAATACCAGCACTTGTATTTTCCCACATCAAGCATTAGGGCTGAAGATTACAGTTTGAAAATGAAAAAATAAATCAGCGGGGTGTGGAGTTATAAAAACCTGATGTTAGCGACTCAAGGCTACATTAGCCAGTACTACGTAAGAAATCTCCAACAGAACTGTCAATAATTGAGTTGTGGTCAGTTTTTAAGTTTTGACCAGAACACTGAACAAAGCATCCTTTGTTTTTGTTTGCTCGACAGCGAGCTATGATTCTTTTTTAAATGCCTTGAATCAAGACACAATGGATCTAATTGTATTACTGCCTTTTGTAGTTTTCCCAAAACAAAAAAAATAAGACCCAATTATAATAAAGTTCAATATTTTTTTTAATTTAATATATATAATATCAACAAATAAATATGTTAGCCTTTTTAAACTGCCACAGGGCTTTAGTGATTTTGTTTCAAACAATGGTTTGGGAGGTCAAGCGAAGGTTTGAGTCAAAAGAAATAATTGTGCTGTGTCAAAGGGCTCATGCCATGTGGCATTTGAAAGTAACACTTTTACAAAACGCAGAGAAGGAAAAAAGAGAACTGAAAAAAAAGGCTCAAAGGGAAAAAGTAAAAGCCCCAGAGACCAAACATGCAATTCAGCCTCGGTAAGCATCAGCTTGACTCCAGGCTTATGGCAATTTTTCAGAAACAAGTACAGACTGTGTCCAGTTAAATGGCTCAGTGCGAGGAATGGGAGTGATGAGACCAGGAAAGTAAGTGATTAGAAATACTATCGAAGGATCCTCTTTTTATACCACTGCAAACTTTTGTTTTACTCTATCTTCCTGTTGAAAACTGTCATAACTTTATCTGCATGTATTTAACAAAAAAAGTATTTCCCTTAAATATTTTGTAAGTGTGTTAATATAGTGGAAGAAGCAAATGCCTTGCTAAATGATAATAATTAATAACAATTTCAATCTCAACTTCATTTAATGTAGTTGCCTAATTACTTTACTACTAATAAAATATATTTGTTGATTGGTGAAAAATGGCTGATAACATCTCTTAGTTCCAAAATATTCTATGTATAGATGTTTGCTGTGAGGATAACATTTTACTTAGCTTCCTATTGCTGATGTAAAAATGTAACTTCAAGTGGGAAACAGTTTGCTGATCCATCTCAACTACCCAAATATATGTCAGCATATTGTAGGGTTCTTGATGAAAATCACTGAGATGACAAAAACTTTACCACATGCTGACATTCCTACATTAGAAAAAAAAAATTCTGGTCCGATCTGTTTTGAAACCACCAAATAGTGCAATGGATTCGGAAGTAAATTAAAAATAAAGTAAACAATTTCTATCAAAGTCCATTTCAATACATTTACCCAAAAGCATTCAAGTGCACACAAAAGCTATCCATCACCGGAAACAATTCAGTATGAAAGATGCTTACAAAATCATTCTCAAACATCTTGTCTGTATCACTGACAGGTGTATGAGTGTATATAATCTCTATTTGGTGTTTGTTTTAAAGAATAGTAAATAGGATTTACTTGTGTAAGTGAGAAATTCTTTTTTGGCAATGGCAACCAGAGAAAGAAGTGTGACTAACACACACTTCCTATGAAAGGCAGGCTGCCATGTGTGACTGTGTGCCTCCTGCCCATTTAGGTGGACTTATGACAAACAACACTTACTCACAAACCAATGTGTAAACATCAACACACACACAAACTGTATATCTTGAGATACATGAATAATAAGGTATTTGGTTTGAAGACGATACATACAAAGCAATGAATGCAAAACCAGAAAACCAATTTAGTGAACAACTCGGTCAATAACGGTCAAAGTAAACTCACATTTCCAATTTCTTATACAATCTGCTCAGGAAATGTGTTTATTTAAATGGTCCAAAGTTGTTCCCCTCCGACTTGTTGATGCAAGAGTTCTTAAAACATGTTCTCCGAGCCCCACTGATCTATGAGATACCTCAGGGCTCAGTTCTTGGGCCTTAGTAATGTTGAGTCAAAGCTGTGTATGCTGAGAGGAAGACGTACACTCCTCTCGCTCATCTGTTCAACATTCCTATGTGATGTTTGAGAAATGCTTGCTCACTTGTGTTGTCTTTCTGCTTATGCTGGTTTTCTTTAGGTAGACTTTAATTATCTGACCTGCCTTACCCTTTAAGAAGGAGTACGCTTCCCCTTTGAAATGTCTTCGTAGGTGATTTTGTTCGTCAGTTCCAAAGAAAGAAATGTTTACGTGTTTCTCTACCTCCATTACAATATTTATGTTTTGTTTCTGCCTCTTAACATTTTAATTTATATATTTCGTTAAAGTACATTCAACCACCATTTGGCTTCAAGCTAGCAAGGCGGATGCCAACTGGGTTAAAGTGGCACTAATTCCAGAGATCCTCTCTGATTGGCCATAAGTATAAAGGTTCATGTCAGACAGCACACTGGTTAGTCTGCGTTTTTCCACTCTTCAGGACAATAGAGGCACAATTGGTTTGCCTGCTAAGTGTCTGCAAAGGACACTAAGTGATTGTGGTGGCATGGGGCGTGGTTAGGCCCATCTGCAGGGGGCAGCGGGGGAGTGGCTCAGGGAACAGGTGCCGGGAAGAGGCTTAATTAGCCTCAGCTGCTGTGGATCAGGGGTAATGTGTCTTGCCCCTATATCAGGTGTGTTGCGGAGGAAACATGGGACCGGCAGAGCAGGATCAAAATAAAGAACATTGCCAAACGTCACACAACGTGTCCTCATTCCTTGCTGCTGCGGGGTGGAAACCAGGGGGTTGTGACAGGACGTGTTACAGTGATATACCCAATTAAATGGTTTACATCTCTCCTTTTTGTGAGTGTTCTGAATAAATGTTGGGGATCTGTAAAATCAACATCTGGATGCTGGTCCATTCTTCCCACTCATACTATAAACCATCCTCATGTACAACACAACTATTTTAATGCTTTCTAAATATAACATGGGATAATTTGGAAGAAGGACTTACTTAGGGTCTGCTGTGTTAAACAGCATTAGTTTGATCTAGGTGGACCTATTACACTAGAAACTGCATAAATGTGTGCATTTATATTCAAAGGGACACAAGTGTCAAACACATCCTCACTCGTCATTTCTAATGCAAAAATAGGTTTTAAAATAAGACATGTAATCTACATAAATACACTTTACACATCCTTTCCTGGTGAAATGATTGCACTATTACCACATTATAGGAGCAAAGGGAGTCTGTGGCAGGGTTGAGAGCTCATTCCTGTCATTGCTGCTTTTTCTCCAATCTGGATCAAGCACTGCTGTTCTTTCACAATCCGACAACACAGGAGTAACAAATTACCAGTTATTCAGCCCCAAAGCAAATGCCTTTCTGATTACACTGCCTACATTTTAGTAATCACACAGCATGACAATTTATATAAAAGGAAAACAAAAAACAATATTGAGGTAAATTGTTATTAATTGCTTAACCATTTGAGTAAGCTTATCCTGACAATAAAATCTGTGCCCTGGTATCACAAACCTACCCTTCCGTCTCAAACCATCTGCCTTCTTCCAGCGTTACACAGCGTCCCAGTTTCTTCATTTTCTTCAAGCACCGTTGTCCCTCCTGGTTTTGTCTGAAAGATCTGTTTTATCAGCTCAACAGATTATGACAACACTGAATTACAGTGTCACTCGTCACAAAGTATACATCTAACAAGGCTGAACAGGCTGGCCTGGATTTGGCTCTGTCTATCAACAGTCAAATATATTGGGTTGTTCCTTGGTCCACAAGGAGCCTCTCCATAGTTAAATAAGAATATGTACACATAAATTAGAGCTGCAACCAAATGTGCTCACAAATAATAATACAACTATTATTTTTTCCTTCCAGATATTTGTTTAGCAAACTAGTTTCAGACATCTTCATCACCAGGAATAGCGGATGAGGATGGAAGTGGTGATTGAGATGTGCCTGAAGAAAAGTGTTGTATTCCAAACTGCCTCCTAAATACTACTGACTAAGGCAGCATTAAGTAAACAGTACATTCTGCATACTTTATTCATCAGTAGTACGCAATATGAATAGATTTATTTGGCAGTATGCTAGACCAGGCATTAGCCTTTAAACTAGCCTTTAAACTAGCTTTTAGTACAAGATCAAATGTGCTCATATTGCTTTTTCAGTTACAGGACCATAACAGTGGAATGATATCCCAACACATGTTAGAGTGTGTATTAGTTTCAGTCAGTTTAAAACTAATGTTAAAAAGGGTGATGTTGTTTTAACAAGTAGTTCTCCCTTCAGAGGCTACTCTAACCTCGTCACTGCCTGCTGCTCAGTCGACCTGTGAGCCCGGCTAGCCAGCTAGTGCTAGCTTGCTGTCACACCAGTTGTTAAGCATATTTTTGTTTTGCCTTAAATTTTTGTAAAACTGCCAATATTCTGAATCAACAAATGTGATTTATCACCTCAAAAGTAATGAGCATACAGATATTTTTAAAGCTTGCCATTTTTGTTGTGTAACCAGAGATGTAGATGTAAGATAATGAGGTCGATGGATCTGATCTGTTATGCAATGTAGAAACAAAAGATTTATTTTCAAATGTCTGTTTTAACAAAGAAAATACTACTACTACTATCCAGTACTGTGGATCATTTCTCATTTGTCTAATCCAACTCATTGAAGGTCTTATTTTACACAGTGCTCTTCTCACAGATGGATAACTTCTCTCTCACCAGGTGATAAAATGACTACATAACATTGTTTAAATCATATCATTTGATGGCCTCAGGTGGTCTGATTCAGTGGTTGGTCATTAACCATTTGGGAAGTTGACCTTCATATATGCATCCTTAATAATCAGCAGCTTGTAATTGTAATACTTCTTGTGGTTTTCATACCGCATTTTAAATACCATTATGCCATCTAAAAAATTAGCTATAGAGAAAGACAACAGGACATTTATTAAATATCCTTTCAATGCTAATTTTTGAATAGCCTCAAGAACATAAAAAAATAAACGTTCACTCTCAGATGCTCTCTGATGGATTAAAATATATGTTTAGAACTGAAGCTCAATCTCCCTTAAACTGTATGGCCATTGTCTCAAATCAACATCAGAGTAAAGTTTTTAAATGTCTTTAAATGGGCTCTGGAAATGAGTATTCATGAATTTCCATTGTGTGTCTTCTGGCAATTAATTCCTGTTCAATTTGGGACAATTGGTTGCACTGCACAATGCCTGCATCATTCTCACAGGACTCATTCACACTGAAGAGATATTAGTCAGGGGACTGTAACATGTACATGTTTTTTAACATCTTAAAAATTACATTATGGAAACTTAATGGTTTAAAAATGAAGCCCAAGATGACATCACATGTGTTGAATACCGTGAACTCCAACATTACACACAAACTTTCCACTATCTGACACACTAATATCATTGAATCTGACAGGAGACCAGACCCCAGCTTTGGTAGTCCTCAGCATATCCATGTGGCATATCTGTGTGTGCAGTAGTTGTGGAGGACCGTATCCCGCATGGGGAACTTTCCTATGTTGCATAGGATCTCATTAAGAGGGCTTTATGTTCCCCAGTTCTGCCATATACAGTAGCTCTCACTACAATAGGCCTACATTTGAGGGAACTTATCAAATGGTTGGACTCATGGAATCACTAAAGGTAATAACTAATACAATGCTTTCTTAGGTGAAAACTAACCTGCATGTTATTGATCCTCTCACACAATACACCTGTCCGTCTAAACATGACATCATGACTTAAGAATCCAATTACAATTGTGTGGATTCAAACAGTCAAGTGCGAGTATACCCACAGAACCACCTCTTGATATTCTTTGACGAGTCAGATTTGACTCGGATTAAAACAGACATTCAAATTCAAATGAAATGATCAAAGCTTTGGTTTTGTATATATAGAACTGCATCGCCTAAAGTAAGCTGCACTAGTTGAGTGACTCTGCGACGACGTTCATGATTGTAATGTTTTCACCTCGAACAAGGTCACCTCGGTAAATGAGAACCAAAAACTAATTGCCAGGAGATTGGAATATAGGCATCATATTTATTGGAGCATTACAAATGTAAAATATAGATCAGGCCAGCCAGATAGCTCTTCAAACAGCTTCTGACATTTCACACCCACTTCACTCTAAATTTGAATGCCTCCTTCAGGCAGGTGCTCGGGAGCTTCGTGACCCACCAACTTATTTAAATTACTGAGTCTTACTTTGTCCTCTTGACTTATTCTACCTACATTTTTTACTGCCTGAAAATGTAAGTGTTTGTGTCTACTTATGCAATTTGTATTTGTAAGCAGATATTTTAAGCACCTTGAGTGTATCTTTAGTGATCTTGTAAAAACAGTACTATACTCTTTGAGCCATATGTAGCTAGCTCAGAAATATGTTGATAATCATGTCAAGTCTCTTTCTACACGTAATAAACACATTGATGCCTTCATGTTCTCCTGATAATTGCAGCATTGTATTTTCCTCATCAGACCTGACATGTAACCCCCCTTTTAGCTTCTCTGCATTGGTTGTCCTTTGAATTCAGAATACATTTTAAGACTCCTTTAATCATCCTCAAGTTCTTAATGACATGTCACTTCTCTTATATAACGGACTAATCAACTCTTTGCTCCATGACAGTGTAGCTTAGATTCCCCCAACCATCCATCATTTCAAACCAAAAGCTCTAGTAGTCAGTTATCAGCTCAGTTCATACTGCTGAGTTATAAAAAGGGTTTTGCAAAACATGTCCTCACTATCTTTTTCTATGCTGATTATTACTTCTTATTACTCTGGTGATAATCTTGTCATTTCAGTTATTTATCCCGTCTTTACTATGTCTTATTTTAGTTTTTCTATATATTGCTCTGTCGTGATTTATCCCGTTTTGCTGTCTTTGATAAAGTAAATCCATGTCTTTTACTTTGCTTTATAAAACACCGATTTTTTTGTCCACTCACCAAAATACACAACTTCTTATTCTCATCTCTCTCACACAAACACACTGCTTCAGGCCATCTGTCTGCCATATAGTGAAGAAAATACAGGCAATAGTCAATGCACTAGAACTGTATCATCATATAGAAATCAAGTTTACAAAGCGAGATGCAAAGCAGTGTTTTTGGTTTGATGCCGATGCTGCCGATGCTTGCATTATATCATTTACACAGCAAAGACGTAAAGGTTTTGTTTCCTCTATGTAGTTTTGCAAGAATGGATAAAGCTTCTTTAACAACATAGGCAGCCTTGGGGCATTGAAACCCAGAAGAAGTCATTGAAGGCAGTCACTAGACTTGAAATCTCTGCTTGTGCTGAAGAATCTTCTTGTAAGTTGTCGCCTGCATGACAGTTTATTATAATAATGTATAAGTCTTTATATGGTATTTGCCTTCAGGTTGGATTTTAATAATAAAAGGAGCACATAGATCTGTTTTGGAACCCATCGGCTATCTGTTCAATGACAGATAAGGGTCTATATTTCTGGGGTTCTGGTATCACCAGAGGATATCAAGGCCAAGACCTTTCTTTTCCATGCGCTTCTCATTGTTTACAGTCCCGAATAGTAATTTGAGATGCAAAACTGAAAGTTGAGACGTCCACAACCGGATTGTTTCACAAGTGGTCAGTTAACAGACAATGCAATGTGCCTGAAGAGTTTCATGGCTGTGCATCCCAACTCCGATGTGGTAGTCTCTGCTGTAGTTGGTGCAGACAAATGAAGAGGGGTCTGGAACCGGAGTGGAGGCTTGTTACTCGCAGTTTCCTCGTTTTGTCCCTTCTCCTGCACTAAGGAGGAGCGCTTCTCGTCAGCGAGGGGAGTTCCTGCAGTAACAGTGTGCCTCCAAACGCTGCGGTCATTTGTGGTATCCTCCTAATCGTTAAGGTCATACAGGAACCCTCTGTGGAGCCGACCGGAGTCTACCTGGTGGACGCCGACTGAGGCGATGCTGACTCAGCATGGCAAACCTGCTGGTGGAGACAACAGCACCGAGGATGCGTCGGGGACTTTCTCTTGCCACGAGATGCCGTAAGGCATCACAGTTGCAAGCTGTTAAGGTGGTTTTCTTGTCCGGTGTACAGGGTCTAGATCTTCTTGTTAGAACTGGAGTTTTATGCCTATAGTTCTTGTTGGTCCATACTCTTTTTGAATGCAGATTCATGCAGATCATACATACACATATATATATATATATATATATATATATATATATATATATATATATATATATATATATATACTGCAATTTAGCAGCCAACTTAACAACCTTGGATGATCAAGCAACAAATATCTGCTGTTTTATGGCCAAAATACGAGATCGTCATGAAACAAACCAAACCAACTGCTCCCTGGTCAAAATATTCTTCAATCCTCCAGGCTTCATCATGAGGAACACATGGATGTCTGTATATAATGTTATGTCAATCCATCCAATAGTTTTTGAAAAATGTCCAACTCGACCAAAGTGAACAGACCGACATAGCCTTCCCTAGAGCCACTGTGACAGAAAAAGACATTATTTATTATCATGTTTAAATCTTAGGACAATCTATCCCATTGTTTATATTTACATTTTTCTTCAACCTATTTCAAAACTGCATCAAAAGTAGCTATTTCACAATTCTTGATTTTTCCTTCCCATTGTCTCAGGTATTTATTCGTCATCTCTCCTTTTTTTTCATCATCCCATTTTCTACTTAATCAGGCCTCCACCGGAATTAATTGAGTATTTGTCCAAACAAACAGATACACTAATTAATCTGTATTTGGCCAGGATTGGTGCTCCACATCTCTGTTCCATGTGCTCCTGCCTCTTGAGAGGAGCACTGAGACCTCGCAGAAATGTAATAATGGCTGGAGATGATACCAGCCAACCGGGCCTTGAGAGAGAGATCCTGTTTTTTTCCGCGGTTAATAGCCCCCCAAAATAAGACGAAGGTGGGTTTTTTGTCCCCGTGGAGAGAAGAAGAGGTTGATTATGATGGAGAGGGTGGTGAAGAGGCCACAGAAGAGAAAGTTGACGTTGTTAAAAAAGTGATTGAATAATCTTGCTCTTGGTCTTCATCCTCATCTACCCACTCACAGCTGCCTCCACTACAGGAACAGAACATGTTGTGCTGTAAAGTGACATTTCAAATGTCATCTTGACAGCAGAGAGGCGCAGTTAACTTTACAAACGCAAAGACAACTTTGGATATGTCTGAGGCCGTATTATTATTACGAGCATGAAAATCACTTTCCCCCTGTTTTACGTTTTCTTCCTCCTCTCCAACTTCATCACCTCCATTTATAATTTTCTACTCGACTACTCCTTTACATTTCCCCATCTTCTCCCTTCTCTTCGTCGTCATCGATCTACCATGCCCTGGTCTCATGTTATTCCCTCACCTTATCATCTCCTCCTCCTCCATTATAGTACTTCATCCTTACCGTCTCTAACAGTACCTCTACTCCTGCATTAAAGAAATCTCTACTCCATTCCTCTTACATTTCCTACTCTCCCATCACCGCCATCGACCCCTGGCTGCATTCCTCGTCTTCATCATCCTCATCATCAACCTCATCATCTCCCCCACAGTCCCCGAGGTGCAGTATTTGTATGTGCAGGATGGACCGTACTCTATAAAAGCTGTATGCTAATGCTGCCGCGGACTGCGCAGCATCTTGGTGAGTGGACCAATTTCAGGAGTGCTTGGCCACGTTTTATTACAGCTCATAAGCCCAAGGTCAGCTGCGTAAGATGAAGAGGCAAGAGCGTCCCGTGAAGCACTCGAATCATTTATCACTCCTCTCCAGTCTCCTCCGCCTCTCTTTCTTGTTTCCTCTCTCTCATGTTGGAGCACGGTCCATATGCTGTTCTCCACCTATACTGTAATTTATGTCTCTCTCTTTTAATCACCTTGTCGGTTGCTCCCCGACATCTATCTTCATCTTTGTATCTTTCTCTCATGTTTCTGTTTAAACTCATCATATTTCTACTCAACCGCTTCTATTCACCCAAATGTTGCCATCGTTTTTCCCCTCTGTGCAAAAACACATTTAGTGCAGTTACATTTCCCCATCCTGTCAATTTTGTATTACTTGTTATCGTCATTGGCGATATTTGTTTCATCAGAAAATGTATAGCCAAACCATGATACATACTATTAATACGTGTGTTGGGATGTTGCATTAATACGTTTTAAACAAAATGCTATAGTTAAGCAGATGCACTGAAGGGTCAGGCTGTTTTGACCCTCGTAGAGCCGTAAACTGTAGTGGATAAATGGAAAAAGATAAGTGCAAGTTAAACAAGATGAAGCCTTAATAGACTATCGCACTTCTTCTGGACAGTTTTACAGTTTACAATTCACATGTGCTAAGGGAGTAAATAGCATGGCGTCTTTAGGGTATGAATTAAGTTTATTTGTGTGAATTCTAGACTAACTAACCTAGTATACTTCAGAAAGGGCTTTGAAAAGTACGGGGTATTTTGGGTGAGCAGAGTATGTCTAAATGCAATTGTATTTGTTTTAATAATATAATAATTTGATGAATGTAACTTTGTTAATGTAATACATATACATTATTATTTTCGGTTCCTGACATACTTTTTACGTTAAAAGAGAGATGGAAGAAACACATTTCATAATTCCTTGTTTTAATGATCCCAGGTTGTGTGTAGGCTACCTAAACACTAAACACTTCTTTCTAACGGAAACACTGTCGTTGCTAAATGCTCTTCATTTTTAACCAGCTAGTTATTAACTTTTTTTTTGTTTGTTGTTTGCCATTGAATATGTAATGTGGAGTTGGTTTATTTACCAAAACAGCTGTCTAGAAATAAGTTGACGAGAGCTTTGAGAATGAACTAAAACGGTCAAGTTGCAGGTCATAAAAAACTAAAGAATGAGCTGAAAGACGCCATAACTTCAGTTGGGGGTTGGGTAATACAGTAAATCTCTGTGGGTTTATCAATGTGAGTAATAGCTTTCAACATCAAATATAATTATTTGATCTGTTATGAATAGAATATTGATTAGCTCAGCTGCAACTATAGTAGTTGTATTAGCTTAAATTATAAACAAATTAAACATAGGATCTCCCACGTCAATCTCTCGTGTGCCGTTTGTGTGTAATTGCATTTTGTGGACAACATGGTTGCAAATAATAAACCATATATTCTGGTTAAAGTGTGCTGCATCTTTGCCCATTACAGCTTATTTCTCTGTTCACACTACTCTTCCCCTCCTACTCACTCTCTTGTTCTGTTATGAATCTAAGTAGGGCATGCAAACATCTCTCATCTTTTTTCGCTCAATTTGTTTGTCTCCCCTCCCTAATTTACCCCTCTTCTTCTTCTGGTCTGTCTCTCTCTCTCTGCATGGGGTAGTTAGTGTGATGCTGCTCCTCTGTAGCCACATCACAAGATGAAGCAACACACTGTGGTTTTACACCAGGGAGAGAGAGAGAGTGTGTGTGTGTGTGTGTGTGTGTGTGTGTGTGAGAGGAGGGATGTGAGACGTTTTGTTTTCTTGTTGGTCACATCATCATCGGTGTGTCCTCAGAAGTTGGAATGGACAAGAATACGTCTCTTCACATGTGCTTACATATTGTAAGTTCTAGCGGAACAGAAGTTGGAGCGTCTTCGGCTTCTGTTAGAAATTGTATTTGAATGAAATAAGACTTTGGACTACAGCACGTGTCATATATCGCACATTAACGTGTGTGGATTGTTGCTAACAGTGCAGTATGGGAAGAAATGAAGAAATGTCTTTTGTGAAAGGAGTTGGCAAACATTTGTTTGCGGTGGAGGAGCCGGCGGCATGCAGGGAAGCCGGACTCCGTTCATCAGCATGTACTGCACACGCTGCAGGGACAGAGCTGGTTGAACATTGGGGAAGCTTCCTCTTTATCTCTTCCTTGTCCCAATCCAACAACAGGTGAGGAATGAGTGTGGAGCCAACAGTTCTCTGTAGCTTTGCATCGCACTGAACTATAAACCTGCCATCTTCCCAGTGATCCAATCAAACGCAAAGGATTTGATATAAATCCCTCTTGTAACTGTGCAAATAGTCTGTTTCACTGCGAAATACGTCACAGTAGAGAAGCTAAAGACGCTCTAACTTCTGTGTCACTCGGACTTTAAAGGGATTACGTGTACGCATGTGTGTTAAACTACATGTGTGTCTCTGTGAGTGAGTAAGTGAGAAAAAAGTCCTTTATTATGACTGCTCTAGTGTGAAGAATGTGTCTGTGTGTGTGCGTGTGTGCGTGTCATTTCTTTGGTCTACCACTTTTCAAAAGTGAAACTGAGAAAGCTTGACGCTGAATGTGCAACAGAGACGGAGAGGGTGAGAGAAACAGATAGAAAGTCATGCTGAAGAAAGGGAGAGGGTGAGAACAGGAGAGAGAGAGAGAGCGCTGACACGTTGGTTGGCAATGTGCCATTTATTTTTCTTTCAGGAGGTCGTTTGGAAGCTCATCTGCTAAATGGATGCTTCGATTCTTCAGCTACAGCCGTTTCGTAATTATTATTATTGTCACGGCTAAAGCTCAGGCATAATGGCGTGTAGCCTTTGCTGCTAAATGACTTAACACAGGGTGAGAACATTTCATGGTATGACCTCCCCAGCCTCTTCACCTCCTCTTTGGTTCTCTATTTCCCAACTAAGTGAAGTATGAGAACACTGTTTACGTGTGGGAACTTTTGTTTTTTTAGGTAGTTGGGCAAAAATATTGGTTTTTGCAGCCTAAATGATATTTTATATGCTTAATCTCTTCGTCCCATTTTTACACAGTCAATTACTATATTTACCTTTCACTTGATGCGCACTCTTTAAATTGCAGCTTGTTTAGTGGCTGCCATCTGCAGCGTACTCGCTCAATTCTGGACCAATCTCAAAAATTGTAAATCCATTACTCACTTAGAAACATTAAGAAGTAGGCTCCTGGTTGAAAAATACCCTTTAAGTGGCGATCACACTGGATTTTGTTCCATAAAGTATGAGAAGCTTCCATTTTAATCCAGTGGCATCGTCTGCATTGGGCTTGCAGGACGCATTTGACTAGCCCTGAATCCTTCTGAGTAACAAATCTAATCATCATAACCTGTAAATAGTTTAATTCCCCTTACAGTTCCATACACATGGAATATTACCTGGAGACAAACACTGTTTTTTGTACCAAGCTGTAATTTCTGCCGTATTGCTTGGCCCGCTGGATGAGAGGTTTTACCCAATATAATATACCCAATAAAAAATACTTTCCATCAAAATATATTAAAGTACAACAATAAATGGCACATTTAAGTACTCTTCTTTTATTTTCCCCTATACAACATCTACAAAATGAAAAAAAAGGTATCATGGGGGGACCACTATATACTGTATACAGTACCTATACTGTCACCCCCACGTTATAGTTCTAGGGTTGAGGGACAGTAATGCTTGGAAACACCAACATCTTCAGTTTCTTAGCACATCTACGAATGTATTTCTCAGCAATGGAGGTTTCCACTTGCTGGTTGCGTTAGGGCAGAGCGGAGCAGAGGGAAACCGTAGCAGGGAATAATGGCAGTAAATGTACAGTGTAGGTTATAGTTTGCCCATGAATACACCTTGCAGTAACCCCAATACCCAAGAAGTTCCCTTTTCTTGATTCCCAGCTGCTGAGCAAACGTGAAGGAAGAGTCTGTCGGAGAAGAGGTGGCATACTCTGCTGCGGTCTAGTTGCGGAGCAATTGTTTGTATACATTCCATCACACATTACTGAGTGCACTTTTCTAGTTGACAGTAACTGCTTGCAACTTTTGTCTCAGCACGACAGTACATTTCAAAAAATCCGTTCTGACCAAAACATTACTTTTACTCTCCCCATCTCTGCATCTTCCTCATCAATTTTTTCTTTTTTTTTCTTGACACAACCATTCCTTTACATTTCCTTCCACCTCCCCTCCTCTTTCCCACCATCAGTCAATTTATATTACTATTTTACAAGCGTAACATAGCAATCTAATATGAGCTCTGTGAATGAAAAATGATTTTGGTGACTTGAGCTAAAAATAAATTTAGGGTTAGAAAAATTCTTGGTAACTTGACATTCAGAATAAAAACTGGCCCGGTGTTTTAAAAAAATGCAAATTGGTTGAGGTTGAAAAGATAAAATATGGAAGGGAGTTCCGATCCATGAGTTTTACTAAGTTATCACTTTGATAACGGTTTTTAGCTTTTGTCGAAATTAAAGGGTGAATTGTCTATATATATATATATATATATATATATATATATATATATATATATATATATATATATATATATATATATATATATATATATAAACTACTTTACAGGAAACTTATATTCTAGCCAACTCCAGGCCCTATCAAATGTTGCAATGGGTCTCTAAAAAAGTTGAACCAGGGTGAACTTCTTTGTTGGACAACTTTTACTTCTTGTTTTTTCCCAGAGCCGCCTCCGTCTTTCATACATGTGGAGCGAAAACAGGGAGGAAAGATGCACTGTCAATATCTGTCTGAGTACACACTCCTAAGTTCCTCAGTGAGGAGCCAATCAAATGTTGCCTCAACGTCCAATGTCCTCGCTTTTCTGACCAGCCGTCAAGCCGCAGGAGATATCCTCACAATCTCCAACTCTGTAGCCACACACTCTGCCACATAGCCATACAAACATCACCTTCTCACAAACACACACACACACACACATATCTACTTCAAACACATTCAGCCTAACTAATGTACCTCTCAGATCTAAACTCCCCTTCCCCGGTGTCGCCGCCACTGGCGATGCCCGGTCTTGTTATCTCTCCACGTACCTCACCCTGTCTTCTTCCACCTCCTCCCCCTTTTCCAGCACCCCTCAGAGACTGGAGCTTTCGTTTGATGGCACAGCGGGGGAACGACCGCACCGGAGCACCGGGGCTCATACCGATGAATCCGGTGTATCTAGGCCACTGTAAGCACACACACTCATCAAGTGCTCTCTAATTATAATTCACTGATACTGTAGGTTTCCAGGCGAGGGGAGAGAGGAGCTTGAAGGAAAGTCTTCTATTGATAGAACAAGAAGAATGTCTAATTAAGGTCTCATTCTTCCCCGAGTCTGATTGCATTACATCCTCTACTCCCACTCATTCTCTCCAATTATGAGAACCGTGCTGGCCTTTCTTCAGTCCACGTGGAATGGGGGTTTATTCTCGCCAGTATTGGGATGTGAGGAGACTGACAACAACACTGGTGGAAGATCTGCAGGGCCAAATGCGTGGGCAGGTGAGAGGAGTGTGTGTGTGTGTGTGTGTGTGTGTGAGAGTATAAAAGAGAGAAACTAAATGAGAGGGGCTGCTTGTGTTGTGAGTGTCTTTAGAGAGTTTGAGTTTGTGTTCAACTCATACTTAGTTAACTTTAAATATGTAAAATCTATTACTGCAACTAGCTCGCTCAACGAGCCACCGCTTCATTGAATGCAACTACTACAAACAACAGCACAACGAAGGAATTATTGCCGTTGGTGAATAACTAATTAAAAACAACAGCACCGCCCAATCAATGGAATTACTACCATACAAGCTTAATTAGTCAGTTAATAAGTCAGTTTGTTTCAAGTTATGATGTATACTTATATCCTCCTCCGCTCCAAGAAGGTCTGTAAGGGAGAGATTTAATTTATTTTTCTTTATTTTTATTTTTTTTATTTTTTATTATTTCATGTCTAGCTAATGTTTAGTCTCCAGAATAATCAGCCAGTATTAAATGGGAGGAGGAGACAAACCTGAACGTGCAGACCTTGAGAGACAATATAGCACTTATAAGCACTTTTTGACGATAATAGTTCTTTAAGTGCGTCTCTAAAAGCAGCATATTTCTGTTCTAAATCAGCTAAATTAATACTATTCAAAGTGCACATGAGATGCAGCACAATAATTGAGACTCCTCATGTTTTCAACAACGTTGACATTTAGCCACTCGCTGTGTCATCTTCCTGCAATCAATCAAAGTGCCTACTACTTTACTCAATTCAAGAGTACTTCATTGCTCCATTCAGCTGATGAACATCCAGAATGAATTAGGAAGATGTGACCTTTTTGTCAAGCAAGCGTTTTGATTGATGTGTGTCACTCAAACTTTAATTATAATAAATTCTCAAATCATTGAACTATTTGTCTTTCATTTCAGGTATTTCTTTTTTTTCATATATTAAGTAGATGTTTTCTTAATTAAATGAAGGTTGTTGAGTTCAATCAGGAAGACTATCCTCCACTTCTTTATAAATTACTCCTCGGCGCCATGCCTCCCTTTCTTATATTTAAAATTCAATTGGCAACTCTCTCCTGGTTCACAGCAGTCATTAAAGCCTAACATTACTGCTCTTCATCCTTTACTCAGTAGCCAATCACAGGGGAGCACACTCAATTATAAGCCCAGATGGCTGCACCTGTGGCATGATCTGTCCAACTCCTCATTGGATAAGCCACGAGTTAGGCCGTGTCATCACTGGCACCCACTTTGATCTCCACAACAGCTCTTCAGCAACCTTCAGGTGACGAGACACACTGGTTGCACTGAAGGAGTTTCTAGTAAATTGTTCTTCGGGAAACAGTCCTGATGAGAATAACTCAATTGAGAGTAACTAGAAATATCTATATTCTCGCTGATTCTTGTTTGCTTATGTAGGTCATTTAAAAGCATGGGCATTTTATTGAAACCGTTAACTTCAACGTGATGGTCGAGCTAAGTATTGAATGCACGCTGAATAATTTGTCCGTCTATGAGAAATACAGGTCAATCATCAAAATTGAGTTCCATATCTTGCCAGAATTTTATCCTTTTTACCACGACTGCTGGAACTGGGAATTTAGCTGTTTCATAGCTCCAAGAATGGCAATGTCTATCTAACAGTCTGTCAACCACTTTGGTTGATTTAAAAAATGGATTGAATTACATGACACATGCCTTTAATGGTCGCCAGAGAATTGATCTAAAGTCATTCCCATCAGCCTCTTCGCCTTTGTGTTCTGAATACTATTATAAGTGCTGATGCAAAACCTTTTTCTCAAAACTATATTGTTTTAACAATGTAAGAAGAACTCAATAATCCTCACAAACATCCTCTGTCTATTTTCTAGGTATAAAAAGCTCTAAATGCCCGGGCTCCACAGTGTTTATGAGAAACGTTGATCTCTCAGGTTTTAAGGCACCTACTGTACCTCTTTCATGTCCCTTGAGTTTACTCCAAATCTGGTGAGATTGTATTCGGCATGTTCATACCTTAAAGCAGCTGATCTGAGATTTACACCATACTGTTCATTGAAAAGCAGCTCCAATACATGTTTATCACCTTTTAATAAACCCCATTAGCATGTCTGTCTTAATTATGGTCGCCTGTATCTATTTTCATAATCCTGCTGTTTTTAGTGCTTGTGCCCTTCTCTCCTTTTCTTGTTTTAATGAAAGATGGTTTTAATATTTGACTATAACTTCAGATTTATAAATTGGTGCTACACAAATGCATTTTACTTGCCCTGGAACAAAGTGGGACTGACTGTGAATTGCATTTATTTCAGAAATAAAAGTGGATCAAGTTTTGGATGAAGATCTTGCAACTGTTTCTTCCAGTCACTTTTTGTATCCTAACATTGCAGGGTATTCGTCACCTTTGAGGCTGAAGTTGGTTAGAAGCAATCGGTTCTCAATCCCAGCTCATCAAATACCTGCTGAAACTAAAGTCTATTTTGTAAAGAAGGTATTTGACAAGTTGCTAGTGAGAATGTGTTGTTGGAATAGATGTCAACAAATCAAAGTGATTTAACGTATGGTTTGATCACATGTATTCTTCCCCAAGGCCAGAGCCAATGGTGGAACATTGAGTGCCAACATTAGCCTCAATGCTAAAACAAAACATTTTAGAAAAGGTTCCTACGGTATACCTGAGACTGAATGAATATTCCATAATGTCCAAAAACTTATGAGCACATTTTTAATTTGGCACCTTCTGGATAAATTTACCACATATTCTAACTTTAAATTGTTACTTTCAAGCCAGACAAAATATGAACTAACTATAAAATCAAACATCAGTGAATAAAGTCTTTCATTCTGGGATTCTTGGCTACACAAGGACACACGTCGTCTCCTAAAGTATCCTAAAGTATCTTTGTTAAAACAGGCATTCAACAACACAGCCGGTCATTTGGACTACGTACTTGGCTAGATGCAGACTTTGAATTGGAACGGTACTCGGGCTGTGACTGATGTTTTTTCGTCCACCAATTTAGAATACTAATTCATCATTACAAAAACTGAATTGAATTTAGGTGAATCTTAATAAGTAGTGGCAGGATTGCATTGAAGTTATGTGCATTCATAATCCCCAGATGATGAACCTAACTGTTTTTTGTCATCACTAGCTCAAACTTTGAACATGTCCTGGCAAAACATTCCAATCACCCTCAGTTAGTGCACATTTTAGCATTCTTACGTGGCACGGCTCTACTCTTCCGACTGAGTCTTTTTGTTTTTTTTCATTAGCAAAAGTTGTATTTAGCACCTGGTACCTGCTACTTTTTGTTTACCACCTCGGTCTAGCTTCCAAGTGAGCTGAGCCGATACTAGTTGGTGGAGTTAAAACACAGCTGACCACTTATTGGTGAGAGTGAATGGTCACTAGCTATTATCACTAGCGCAACACAGCCCATTTTGCACAAACATTGCATTGAAAAATAGCCAAACTACCTCCAATAACAGCTGCAATTGTTGTATTTACTCCTCACAGATTTCTTTTAAAATACATTTTAAACATACATTTACGCTGTACACATTCTACACCGTACAATTCGGGAAACTTGTTTTCCCATGATGCGATAGGATAGAGCAAGTGTCACATCGAAGATTAGATTGGATAAGAATCTTGCCTACATGGAGGGGGTTCAGAATCTGCAGTGAAAAACAATATGCAGAAAAAGACCTGCTCCCAAGAGTGTGTTGATTCATGCCAAACATGCAATGGAAATTTTAGATTATTAGTGAGTATGGATGAATCTGTATCACAAACAAAGCCAGTCTATTGCCTTGACACCCAAATGAGCTTTATGTCATTATTGTGGTAACAGTTATAATTACCAAGAAATCGCATCTCTATGAGTATAAATACACCCTTGGTCCCCATCTGCATCTAAAATCACAGCCTCCAATCCATATTTTTATGACTGATATCCAACTTTTGATGCTTTGGAAAAGACTTGTTCATGTTCACAAATGTAAATCTGAACTGAGATCTTAGGAATAACACTTATATGAATTTCTTTTATGGGTGGCTTTGTGTTATAAATTCAGCAGCTCTTATCTGTGTAAGGAGCTTTATTTCTTTAGTAATCATTCTATTAATACATGATTACACTGTATCCCCTGGAGTTTTCATTGTAAAAGGCTGATAGTCTTTTAATTAGACCTAAAGGGGATTGGAGCAGTGCTTTTACATATTCCACTAGTGCAATGAATTATACAACACTGCTGTATGGACTCACATTGCGTAACCTCATGCCAATTATTGCGGTCTTTATCTGAGCTGTGAACACTCACACTCGTGGCTTTTTCTCCCACTATCAGGTGCAAAACCACAAGCGTGTACATCAGGCTGAAGAGAGAATACAAAGGTGCTCTCCACTTGACATGCTCATCACACACTGTAGTCAATAGTGCCGGGCTCAGGTCGCTCTAAACCAGCAGGTCATCTGTAGCAAGAGGGTTTCTGTCATGAATTCTGGACCTATGTTTATTTTGTATTCCTATTCCTTTAGGTATCTTCGTTTTGTTGCTACCACTGCTGCTGTCCTGACAAGCTTAGGCTTAGACGTTGCTCGAGTAATGCTGTTGTCCTGGTAACAAAGCCTAATGACAAGATGTGATATGATCCTCCGATTTAGAACAAAGCTGCAGTCTGCTGCTGGGCATTGTGAGACAATCGGTAGACAACGACTTTTATTCATGGTTTCTGTCTGTGTACTGTACTGTACTGCAAAATGTTGACCCTCTCTCATTATGAAGACTAAATGCCCTCACAAGAATGCAGAAATATCCTTCAACTGAGTTTGACAAGGCTATGCCTTACCAGCAGATCCCTTTAGAGGGAGGCTAACATTCTCTAACTGTAAAAACTGCATTAGAATAATTATTCTAATGGTATTGGTGGCTTCATCCTTACATTTCAGAAGGATTTGTCATCTGGCTAGAAGATGACTAGAACTATTCTAAATATGGTTGTAAGTGGAAATGTGTTCAATGGGGTCCCAAACACCCTTTGGACAACACAGATAAGAAGGTCGAAGGAAACTAGATTTGTTTTAGCAATGTTTTTAATGTGGTTGTTCTCAACTCCGAATCCCTGTTTTGCTTCTAAACCAGATTATTATATTGCAACCTTGGATTAACATACAAAAACAGTTTAGGACTGTATGTATGATATTCTCCTCAGGTGCCTTTCAAGGCAGTCCATTTAAAAAATAAAAAAAAGATGTTCACATGTTCTCAAGGAAGCAAACCTCTTAGTAAAGTCATTCATCCGATTCAATGCAGGGTCACTTGCTGCATCACTTACAGGGTCAGTAGAGTCCTCCTCATGTGACAGGAAGCCACGGTGAAGTCATTACCGGCAGTGATGGAACAATGAGGGCACAGTTGGCCTGAAAGCACTGTTTCTGAAATAGCTCACATCCTGTCAGCCCCCCAACCCCAATATCTCCCTAAACTCACTCCTTTTCTTGCCACAGCCATTACTTTGCACCCCGACCAGGAGCGCAAGCACAACTTTTGGCTGCCACATCTGTTCGCTCCTCCAGACGATCTAAACTCGCGGGTGCAGAAAATGACAGGGTGCAAGGCGGCAAGTAAATGCAGACAATCTCAGTCTCATAGGGCTTGTCTGCGCAAAGGAGCGGGACAAGACGAACGGTGGAGGAGCAGGTCACCAATGGCAACCAACACATTTAAAATTGACACAGAAAATGAATGATTGACACATTCAGCAATCCTCTAATGTCTCATTGTAGCTGGCTAGTTATGGATGAAGTGTCCTAAAATGGGCTGTAAACAAAGTCTGGGAGAACTCTTAGGGGGGATTAGAGAGGCCTTAATGAAGACCCAAAGAGCAGAAGGTGGGGCCCTGGTCCTGACAGAGGTTCCTTCTCTGCCAACCAGGTCCCAGGAGTTAATGTGATCCGGCACAGGCAGACGGTGCTTGTTCCCCGTCTTCACTCCCTCCGGTGACTTAATTTATGCAGCATCTTGCAGTGCCACTGAGCTTGAATAGCAGCCGTGGCACGAATTAGAATTTGGGAGGTGTGGGGTAGTTTTCAGAGTTGGAAATCATGGTGTGCTTGCGGTTGTATGTGAGTGTGCGCAGAGGGCTCTGCTCCAGTAAATACAGACTGAGGACTTCAATTGGTGGCGCTGTGACATGTCTCTATTCCCTGATCTCTTTACTGAGATGGGACTTAATTTCTGTTGATGGTTTGGGGTGGGGGGTGCCATCCGGACGTCTTTCACCTCAGCTCCCAGAGGCTTTAACCGACACCCCAGAGAAATAATGGTAACTGCCTGTGTTATATATTTCACCTTTTACACTCTGTTCCATCTCTCGGAGAGAACTGCTCAGTATGGCCCTGCTTCATCCTCCTCCTCCTCCTCCTCCTCCTCCTCCTCCTCCTCCTCTTTTTCTGCCTTCTTATCTTATTTCTCCCTTTCCTCAGGAAGCAATTTGAAGCAAAAGATGCTTGCTTAAGGGCTACTATGGCTCAGTCTGCTTTGATATGCTGCTTTGCCTTTTGAGCTGTCAAGACACGTGGACAGGAATGGGATGGGATAGGAGGAGTGAAGAGGGGGGAAGGGAAAGGGATACGGGGAAAGAGAAGAAGTGGCATCTTTCCAAGCGAGTCCGTGTTGAGATACACTAATTAAGAAACCCATAATTAGAGTTAGGCCTTACACAGGAAAATAAAAAGGTCCCACCATGCTGGTCCATTCATGAGCTTTTTCAGCACTAGTTTTATTTGACTTGAGGTACAAACTAATGGAAGGCGGAAAATCACAGTTTAACTAGGCCAGAGAATGTTCTTTCTAGCCAGCTCGTCCCCGGTTCCTCATTACTCACCTACAATCTCCGAGTTTAGATTGTTTTCATGTAAAGATTCTCCACCATTTCATACCTGACTAATGATAGTGATAATGATAACTCCACCACTCTGCTCTGCCTGAGGAGGACAACGCTACGGTGAATAATGTTATTCCACTGTCACTTGTGCTTGAATGTAATCATCAATCACGTTCCCTCATAAACATTGTGTGTTCACACAAAAGATGTGATGCGTTTGTCCTAAATTAGATTGTGCCCCTCTGTCATTTATCAAGTCTTTCTCATATACAAAGGCCACTGTACATAGCAACACACAACACGGGGAGCTTGGCGGCGTCCTGCAGCTACGTCCTTTCTTAAATTACATTTCTGGAGATGTGAGGGAAGGGAAACATTTTTATTACGTTTGAAACGACCAATGTTTGTTTAATGAATTCCCGGCTCCTCTCATGTTGAGGAGAGGGTGAGCATCAACGTGTGATGGCACCGACGGTGACATAACGCTGGCGTGCATTTCTAGTGGGTGTGTTTTCACGTGTGTTTGTGCTGTAGTTTGGGTACACTTGGCTGTGAGGTGGGAATCCTCACCTGAACAGTGCCGTTGAGTCATCAACAGAGAGACTACAAGCTGTCTCTTTCAATCTGGGGGTCTGGCTCCTATGTAGGAGGGATGGGGGTCTGTTTCCAGGGACCTGTTGTCCTCTGTGTTTGTCTATGGCCATAGGCAGCTATTTATTGATATATTTGACTCTTTAATGTTATGTAATTGGCATGCATTTACTACACTGAACAAACAATCTCCCAGAAGTAGCAATTGAGTCTTTTTCATTATATTTTACAAATGTGCTCTGCTTCTTTAAAACTGTGCACCAGTCAGGTTTGCCCTTAAAAGTGTACACCACCCCTGGAAATGAGGGGAGCAGAAAATTCTCAAAGACCAGGAAATGAATCAAACACGGGGCACGTTGTTATTTCCCATTACAAATTCACCAGCGTACTGTGAATCAAGATGCATAATATGGGGTGTAATTTAAATGCAAAGTACACACATCCCTCCCTCTCCCTCTCACATACAACAGAGTACCATGGGTAACAAGAATCATTGGTGTGCATTTGCTGCAGCAATAAGACAGAGGGTACCTTTGTTGTTGGCCAGCCCAGTTGCTCCACCTCCTCCTGGTATCGGCACATCTCCTTCTCTCACTGCTTGGGGCAAGGGGCAGGGAGAAGGAGAGAGCTACGTGTGTGTCACTGCGTCTGGTGGTCCCGTGGTGCCTCCGATCCCACAATCCTCAGAAGTGTGTGAGCTCAGGCATTGCTAGTCATACGAATGTCCCGGCCCTTGATGCCAAATGCAAACCTTCAAGCTCAACATATAGAGAGGTGGAGGAAATAAGGCAGTTGCTTACTGGATTGAGTTTAAACAGGGGAATAATGAGAGTTGGCACAGGCAGAGCTGTTTGTTAATGTGAATATGTGTGTGAGTGGTTAGAGGGGAGGGAAGGGGCGTCTGGAGGAGAGCAAGAGATGACTATCAGCCTGGCAGGTTAGGTAGCTGTTTCCTGAGTGCTGATGTGGCCCCTGTGATTCAATTGGCCTGGCCGCTGAGTGATTGCAGGGCTACCGGCCCTCTGGTTGGTCAGCTGGGGTCTGCTGCAGCACGGCAACGCCATCCTGTGGAGAGCAAATGAAGTGCAGCAGGAAGATGAGAGGACAGTGACCCTGCCCATCCTCCTGAGGCTGAGCACGGAGAGAAAGCACACAGGAGTTGTAACTGCTACTGGTTTTATTTGAGTAACAAAGAACGCTTCCCTGACGACCGTCACTCAACAGGTTTGCACATTTCTGGGACAGCCTCAGCCTTTTAAAGTACAAATCCACCTTCTTTATGAGAGTGATGTGCATCTCAATTTTATGAATGTGAAGGGTAACATTTTCTCAATCATTTTTGGGACGCTGAAAATGATAGTGACTAAAATCATGACAGTCACTAACAAAACATGTTTGGTAACACTGTGGTATACACAATTATCTCATGTTTCAGTTATATACATATTATATTGTAAATATTTGTATTGAACTTGATATAAAATGCTCTTAATTTAGAAAAGGGGAAAGCATGGTTTGCCCTTTTCGCAGTGAGTTCAGGATGTACTGACTCTTCAGTGCTCCTGACATTAACACTCTGGAGGGGTGTGCTCGCTGAGAGCCCATTCCCAAAGCCCACGGCCCCCCGCTGAGACGCTGATTCCAGCACTTACAGTAGATGGCGACAGATGTCTGAGGCAGGAGCGATAAGAGCCTCTCGGCGGGGTGGTCTCTTTGAGCAATGCAGTCAGAACCTGTCACGCCTTCCACTCTCCGAGAAGGAAAGGAGGTTTTCTTTTGATCTCACACTCTCAGATGTAAGAATATTTCCACTGAATCGCAATGTGGCTGTGACGGGCACAAAAACCTGATCATTTCTATTTGAGACAGATAATTAGCGGATAATTCCTCTAAGACCATTGAGAGACACCTGGTAGTTGACGGATACGTCGACTGCTAAAGACAAGGATTACACTCATGACGGCCCAATAATAATATCATCGTGGCATTTTTCACCCGCTTCTGTGGGACCTGAAATGTAGCAGGTGTTAGATATTTTTACTAATGTGGCTGGGAGTAGGTGCGTTTACTGTAGGGATGTGGGATAACAAATTAATACTCATAATAAAAGGCTTTTTGTACTCCATTCCATACAAAGCCTTTTGTGTGCCTTTTTTTTTTAAATTGATTTTCTGAATGTGACTTACTGGTTGCAGTTGAGAACAACAGTGGGCCTTTTCTTAAAGACAAATTGAATGGTATTGTTGTTGATTTTGTTAGTGCAGCAAGGGAGGGCTATTCAGGGAAAATAGAAATGATTGAAAAAGGGACAGTGGGTAATCTTCTTCAGAAACATTTGCTATATTAATCGTTAGACCCTGACAGCAACATAATTATGATCCAACTCTGCATGTCCTCTCAGTTCAGAGTTTAAGCATCATTTAACCCATTATGTTTGGCTTTATACCCTGCTGCGTTGCTGTTTTGGTTCATTCACACCACTCAGTCAGTTGGCAGCTAGCTGGCAAAGAAAGTGAAGGTTTAGAAGAGCCACATAACTTTCTCATAATCCAACCGGAACGGAAAAATGAAACAATACTCCTGTAACTCCTTGATTTGTAAATGAGTAACTTTTTGCTAACAGGTTAACTTTGAATTAGTGTTCGGTGATAACATATAGTGTGTTGATAAGACATCACTCTTCCTGATCAAACTGACTGTGTTACAAAGGACATATTTTCTCCCTATGAGTATTAAAGGGGACATTTATTAGTAATTGTTTGTCAGTGGGAATTTCTTGCATCTTCCACATTTACCCATTGCATCATGAATGGGAATATAGTGCTTTTGAATGCATCTTGGAAAGAATTAGCAAAAAAAACTCTATTTGGTTTTAATTATTAAAGATTGCTTTTGTTTGGACTGCTGGTCCTTTAAACCTGGGAGAAATGTATTCAGTTGTAAATGTGTAATGTTTTATTTCAAACAATCTAAACACTGAAATATAATTAGTAAAATGTTCGCATTTCTATTTACTGTGTGAGGATTTAAATTTCACTCTTAAAGATATCAACTTAATAAATGCATTGATTTGCAAAACATTTTGACGATGTCCACAATGTTCAGTGTGAATAGTCAGGAGTAGTAAGTGGAGGCTAGATGAGCTAAATATTTGATTGTGGTGCTGAACACAGAGTTCCTGTTTTGTTTATTTGGCAATTATAATGTCTGTTCTATTCTCATTGTTCCGCCCACAGTGTCATTTGTTTCCCAAAACACTGTTTTATGCTAATGTTCCACTGCATGACATCAGTTCTGTGATTCTTTGAATTGACAGCTACAGAACATTTGCTCAATGGGTTGTCTGCAGAAACACTGGTTCTTTTCAGGCATGCTGCTCTATTTATGCATGAGATTTAGACATGACAAAGCTGGCAAGTGATGCCCCCAAACACACACACACACACACACACACACACACACCTCCCACATAAACTGAGAAAGATTAAGGTTATATACTGTATAAGGAGAAGAACAAGAGATGGACACTTTTAGTGCCTTAGATATTTATTATGTGAGAAAACACACACACAATTGTACAAAATGCTAAATCATTTTTTTCAAAGAACAAAACAGATGACAGTGTCCCCTGGTCTCAGCATGCGATCCCAAAAACAACCATTAACGCTGTAGAATGAAGAAAGTATACGAAATAAACTTTTTCTTAGGATTGTGGAAAAGTTCTTTGAACTAAGATATGACATGTCAAGGCCTAATCTGTTAGTATTAGGCCTTTTTTTAATGACCTGTGTTTATTCAATTTGACTAAAATGAATATGCATTACAGTCAAGAAACTGAATCAAAATCAGTAGCCATATTGAACACTGAGCCCAACTAGTGGTCAAACACTCCACATTGCACCTTTAAGTCTCATTCACCTTCTGAGGCCAACTTGCCATAGGTCAGTTAATACCAGTTAATACCATTTTCATCTCCGCTTGAATACTTCTCTGATCTACATATTTTTCCAAGCAGACCTGAGCAATTGCATTGAATTCAATGCAATTCATTTTGCAGCAGCACTTTGAAAACTTTTCATCATACTTTTCTCGTGCTGCCCATGGACTCCATCTCTGACTCATTGCGTAGACACGGTATCAAGATCTCTTGACATCCGGGTTAAGTGGATTCATAAAGGTGCAGTCATTTTCGCTCTTTGGCCCCAATTACTCCAGGTTTCTGATAAATACATCACAGATAGCATTAAACGAACAGTTAGGATTCATGTTTCAACTCATTTAAACAAGCACATACGAGAAGCTTTCGCTTTGTGTTGATCTTGGAGTAGCAGTGCAGTGAGGCGAAGCTCTGCTCCTGAGGAGCCGGATTTGGCCTGGTCGCTGCCAGAGGTCCCACTGGAGTCTGAGCTCCAGGAGTTTCTGGCTTTCCTCACAAGAATGAGAATCTGAGTCCTGTATTTACAACTCGGAAGCTGGAATGAAAGCCTTTTTTCCAAACTTTAATCTGCCTCAATTCCCATTTGAAGTGAAAGTACAAGTTCTCAGTGTGATCATTGCCTGGAGCTTGTATCGGCTTCTTCATGATTACCAGCCAATACGCCCAATTCCCCCCTACCCAAAAATCTGTCACCACCAGCTGGAGTCATTACCCCTCCTCCTCCCTGGGTAGGCGAGTGCCACTCCTCCCTCATCTCCTCGTCAGCCAAAAGGGACAGATGTTCATTACAAGCCCAGTTCCTCCCTCCAATATTATATATATTAGCAATGTGCCAGCTAGCAGAGCACATGCCTATTGTCTTTTATAACTTTGGCATTGCTTTGGGTCGTAGCAAGTGAATGGGATGAATGCATTTAATGGTCATCGGCTGGCAGATCCTTGGTCAGAGCAATATGCTAAATGTAACTGTGAAATGATGAGACTCATTTGCAGCTGATGGCCATGGGTACTCATTCCGGTTAAAATGAAGATCAGGAGCTTTTTTGGGGTCACTTCTAGTTTGAATACCTACAGAGCGAGGAGGCCGCATGGAAAGGATATAACCGACTCATCGAGTAAGAATCTGTGTAAATTCAGAGAACATGAAACCTATTGAAAAGGAAGTTTGTTGATGCTGATCCTGTGTTTATGTCAAATGTGTGACGAGATTAGTCACACTGATAGTCAGCTCTACTCTAAATATGGTTGATATGACCAAACATGTAATAATGTTCACATCAGTAAATATCATTATATATATTCCCTCAGGCATGAAATCCCTCTTAGCAGCAGATTCAACGAGTCAAAGATTTGTATAAGCTGCAAAACAAATTATACAAAAATAAACAAAAATCCAGGGTGCCGTGTAAAATATATTTTATCCATGGAGTTTACATTTTGGGACATTAAAGAAAATTATATTTGTCATTAAAAAAACTAACAAATGCCTGATGTGTCTCTTAAAAGGAGAGAAAGGTCTAATGATACTGTACAGTTTGCTGCTGGGTGTTTCCCTTAGAGCTTTGCTACTTGTTTCAAGGGATGGGTGTAGTTGATGGTGCTTGAGACTGTATGTGCTTAAATAAATGACACATAGAGACATAGTCGAGATGAAGATACTGGCAAATGCAATCATTTCCTTCCAGATATTAAAACAGAGTTAACAGTCTGTCTCTATAAATGATCCCAGTGTGCTTTATCTTGCTTTATATTCACAACAGGAGTGAAAGACCCGAGGTACATGAAGTCTGACACTCGGTATGGGGACACAGGTGTTCAAGCAATCCTGGTCTGTCCATATCACTCAGAAGAAGGATCCAGTGCACCACAGGAGGGGATCTGTGGGTTTGTATGGTGCCAGAGAGAAGGCCCTTGTTCCTGGCCTGCTGACAGAGAGCCCTCTGCTGGAGACCCTATTGTGTGTGTGGGACCTGGACATCAGGGAGGAGTCACCTCCTCTGACAAATGTTTCATTCAGAGCTCCCTGTACTACCCGGCACGGCTATGTCCACACACAATGTATCAGGTAATGCAGCAGAGCTCACCACATGTATGTGTTGTATGTTGTATGTTTTGCAGAGTGACACCCAAGTGGCACTGTCTCACTTTCTCTCTAACTTCATGGCAAGATGAGCGTGTCTCTGCACGTGTGTCTCCAGTTTCATTTCCACACTGCCCTCTCTGTGATTGTTTTCTCATGAGTTGGTGTTATTGCTCCACAGGGACATTCCTTCTTTGAGTAGTGATTCCACTTGTCTGCACATGTAAACGATATGAGACGCTCCTCAAAGTGAGTGTAGTAAAACTGTCAATAGTGTTGCACAAAGTAATATTTTGTGTCTGCATTTGTATAAGCCCAAACTCCAAAGGCAATATGAAATGGGTATGGCGGTACTCAAGGCAGGAGGCACCGCCGTAGACTTCTTCTGACACGATGAAAAAGAGTCCATAGTTTATATAATCTTACATTGAATCAAAAATCGATAATGAAGAAATCTGATAGCACTCTACTCATCTTTAGCCTTTCACCAACTCCTACTTTGCCATGAGCTAATAGCACTATATACTACACAGCTTAGTTTAGCTTAACATATTAACAAGCTGCTTTACAGGTGCTGGGAGGTGCATTTTGTTCGCCTTGGACAGAGCCAGCTTAGCTGTTGGTACAACCAATGCTGTCTCGTTAATGCAAGGTTTTTCCCTTATAACATTGATACTTTCTTGCTTATTTAAGTCTATCGAACAATTTCATTTGCATATCGGATTTTTTTTCTTTTACTTTGGGGAGGTGAAGCATTCTGAGAAGTAAGGCCAGCGATGGCCTGGAGAGATGATAATCTTTCCAGTACATTTTTCAAACCTGGCAACCCTATACCGAGTGAACAGCTGACGACGGTTTATTGCTGGTAATTGCTGCTTTTCTGGCATTGGATCAGCCCATCTGTTGCAGACGATTGGAGCATGTGGTGTAGTACTATCCAAACACACACACATACACACCCAGGAGAATGTATGCAAAGCCAGTACCCACAAACACGAGTGCACACATATACATTCAGCTCGCATTCATTCACCCAAATGTGCGAACCCACCCACACAGGTGGACAAAACACAAACATGTGCACACATCTGTCATCTGCGCAAACACGTGTCAAGACTCACGCCACAGATTACAGCCTGCAGCTGATCCCTCTGCTAAACATTGCATACAAGTCCACATATCATTTAACAGATGATCCATGTCTACAGCAAACAGATCACACACATGCACACGTCATACATTCTGCAACATGGGTGCACACCGGCACACAGAAATCATACTCCACTTGGTGTGTGCACTCTCCTGGAAAGAACATAAACAAGACACCCGCTATGTCCCGATACATAATGCATATATGAATGCAGACACATTTACGTAGACACTAACACACGCCCACACTGTTGAAATAATAGCCCGTTGTATGACTTTGATGAATGGATTTTGGATATTGTATCGTTTTAGGTAGGTTCAGAAATGGTACACACACATATAAACTGACAAGGACAGATATATAAACAATGTATGTTGCATGTGTGCATGCAGAAATATATAAATACACACACAGGGATCCTGTCTCTGTGCTCGGGGAAGCCCAGTCTTTGCTATGATTAATAGGGGTTGTGTGGTTCCCACTCTTTACCTCATACTATCTCTCTGCTGGAGCTGGAAAAATAAGCAAGCAGTCAGCTTCCATGACGCTGACATGAAAAACTCCCCGGTCCATTATAGTATGAGCATGATAACGCTTAGCATGCAATGTTCTGGGCTCAATAATTTGCAACAAGGCTTTAAACACTTTGCTTCTATTGCATTGGCCCATATTTGTACTTTTGCAACTACCTTGTAATGCAGTATTGATGATATTTCTTTTGTTAGTTTTCTGATTAAACGTGACATTTTTAGTTGTTTGGGGAATCATTCTAAACGATGTCAAGTTAAACCATTTTAGATTTCTACCAGTAGAATCTCTTCACTTGAGAAAAGAAAACTCTCATCTCACTCAGTCACTGGATCCTCACGGCAAACAGTTTTAATCCACAGCTCTGTGAGGCTGCAATCAATCACGTTTTCCTCACGTAATGTTTACTATAGTCACCATCTTAGTTTCATATATATGCATATACACATTTGGTAATCAGCGATAGACAAAAAGAACAGCTGAGAGTCATTAGAAAGTCATTATAGGGATCAAGAAAGTACATTGCAATTCATCCCGAAGGAGACATTAATGCCCATGCTTAATATTGAAGTCTGGACCAATGACGTATAGAGCCGTATATAGCAGGACTAAAAACAATGAGATCTATATCTTAGGCACCGAGCCCATTGACAGACACAGAGTTGGATCCAAACCAAAAAGCTTGAGAAGCCTCATATTTGTGGTTTTGTCTCATCATTAAATGTGACATAGTATACACACACCAGAAGGATGGGACAGACATGGATGAAAGACATTGGTTTGAATGTAATAATGAGACTGATTTAAACCCATATTACGACAGCTGCTTAGGCTATTATTGTGGAAAAAAATCTGAATTTATTGTGGAGAATCTGACCGCTGAGTTCAGGGGTTCAGCAAAAGAAGAGAAAAATAGTCTGTTTTTGGTTGATTCCCAAGCCTACCACATCGGGAGAGCTCTGTGGAGCAACTCTCTATAGCATCCAATCACTGAATCACAGCCCGATTTAAGCAGAAAGCATGGCTGCACTTGTGATTTTCTACGGGATTTCCAAACTGTTCCAATAGGAACCTTGTGAACCTCCCACTGATCAGGAGGTGAGATCATAAACTTGTAGTCAAAAGTTCATGCATTTCCAATTGCTGTGACAGAAACTTTTACTTGTCACAGTTGCTTATAAGGACCCAGAGAATATTTTCCTATTGGTATTTCTTGGTGGTCTGCCCCACTTGTGTGATTCCATGATTCCATTTTGGTATTTTTATTGGATGTGCGGAGGACACATTTCCACTTCGCTCCAGGTGTTTGGCGTTTCAGCCTCGGCTGTCAGTCCTGGCCTTCGCAAACACATGACAAGCCGCTGAACTGTTTACTTAACTTCACCCCATTAACTGGCAGTGATTGACAGGCTTTGGAGTTTTTGGGAGGAGAAGGTGAGGTTAGGAGAGGTACATTTGGAAAGTAAATGTCAACATTCAAATCTTTCTTCATTACTAATGCGTATTTGTAGTTAATTTAAAGTCTTTGTAGAGTATAGAAATTACTAATGAAAACTTTTGCATGCGGGTTTGACTTTATGTCTAGATAATTACACTCTGGCCCGGTGCTCACATCATCATTCAACACAATGAAATGTGGTTTAAAAATAAACTCACTACTTTAGAATCCCTTCAATGAAGAGTAAATTCACACACATTCAACTATTTATCTGACATGCTGTCGACCAATAGCAAACAGAGCTTTGACCGGACCGACCTTTGAGGGAATGGAGAGCCAACATAACACCTGCTGTTACTCAGTCTGCTGCCCTCAATATGGTTGTTCTTGAATTATTCATTGTTCTACATGACCAAACAATAAATTTCATGCAGTGGTAGTGCTGTAATCTTTTATGCTGAAATATCAGGGTTTAAAAAAACCTTTTTGAATATATATTCTAATTCAGATTATACTTTGACAGCCCTCGGACACATAGTTGGCCACATTGTATGAGCAGGTGAAGCACATTGGTGAGCCTTTATTTGATTGTAAAGAAAAGGTCCATATTGTTGTGATATCTGCATATTGACATGGGGATTCAATTACAATTGGTATCTACCAAACAACAAGTAAAGAAATACAAGTATTATCAATCTCGATGATACTTGTATTTCTTCGATACTGAAGGAGAAAGCAGAAGTGTGTTAAGAGGTAAAACACCTAAGTTTGATGATGCTCACTCCTTCAGCCCCAACCTGGCTGATTGCCTGGTTGACTGGCTGCCTAGAATTGACCAGAGGGGCATGATCTGTGTGCGTATGTGTGTGAGAGGTGCAGTGACATGGCCAAAGAAGTGCACACTGCACCCTGACACGAGTCTTTGTCCTTCCAACTGATTGATGGATCCATGGCCCGAGTTTTAGAGTGGACACACATGCACACACACTCACACACACACAGAGCTCTTGATCTTATCTAGTAGTCACTCATATAAGTGCCACTGACCGCCAGTTATGAAGGCCCGTAACCTGATCCCCTGTGGGCAGGTAAGAAGTCCTGTTTAGTGATCAGGGAGATGAACAGAGAGGCATTTCTTTTATTTAGTCCCCCATGAAAGTCAGTGTGTTTCAGTGATACTACGCATTAACACACTCCATACATTCAGAACTGGGAACTGACCGTGCAGTAAAGTCCCATCCAGTGCAGTTGGAGGTGAAGTTACTTGCTCAAGCGCATGTGGCCAGTAGTTGCTGATGGACTGGAGAGTGCTATCCATTCACTTTCCCCATCGACATCGTCCCAGGCAACACGGAGATTCAAACTGCTTACAGTTCCACTCACACTCTTCCTCCATTGTTCACCTCTAGGCAATAGCCACAGCCATCTCTACCCTTGTTTGATAAAACTCCACCATCCAACAGAGATGCATGCTTACACAAATCCAAACTCCTGCAGTGACCTCCAAAATGATTCGCCGGCGGCAGTAGTGGCTCAGTCTCTCCCCCCCCGGTCGCTGTCAGTCCGCTGTCAGCTGCCATCCATCACGGTCCAGCTATTTGGGTTCACCTGCAGCCGACTGGGCCAAGACAAGAGGGCTTGTCAGTCTGTCAGTCACTGAGTAATGACACCAGGCCTGGGTGACCTCCAACACTCACTAACAAAGGACAGGCTACCTGTAGTGGAGTGGAGTAGAGTAAAGGAAAAAGGACTGGACTAGATTAGAAGAGAAAGGCATGAACATGCTGTGCTTCTGTCAGATGAAGCGCCATAAAGTAGAGAAGTGTCAGACAGTGACAGGCAAACGTTTGGGGATTTATGTAGTTGAGTGCAGTAGGAGCTGACTAGGCATGCTGAATGGAAAGGAAATGTATGACAAACCCAGGTAATTGCTCTAATCCCACTTGAGACAGTGATGGGAAGGAAGAAAAAGGAAATTGCATCATAAGGCTTTGTGCTGATCAATAATCTTTGTATACTTAAATCGTGACTAAAGCTAGAATAGGACTGTATACAGACCCCTCCCCTTCCATTGTACCTGGCATTAAGCTTGAGAACTATCTCCTCTCCTGATAGGGCCGTCGCCGGCATCCACAGACTCATCCTGCATGGAAAAATGATCAGCCATGGAGCTGAACGCCAGTGGCCTCATAAATAAGACAGAGGCAACGGTTGAGAGGGTGTCCTGACGCGAGGTATCTGCCTGTCCGTCCAGTTCCCCCGATGCAACCACAGGGGTGTAAATCATATGTCTGCTGGTCTGGGGACGGCAGGCCCGAAGGGTAAAGTAAGGAGAACAGTGTTCCTGGGAAGTCCTCTTGTGTTCTTTAGCTCCCATCTCCCCAGGGGAGGATTTACTCAACCTGCTGTGTGTCTGCCACCCAACATGAGATTAGTACAGGTATGCTCATTTACACCACAGGGCTGCTGGGTAAAACCACGGTCCTCTGCTTTTGGCAATTGAGCGGCACCACAGGCAAAGCTGGCGGTGAAGGAGAGGGCAGCCAGCGCTTATCTGCAGGCAACAGACACTGAAAAGCACTGCTGGCAGGCGCTCGCCAGGGGAATTCTGGTTCCCTCCTCAGCGCACACATGTAGATAAAGTACAACATCTTATAGTTTCTGAAGACTTCCTGCCCCCTCTGCTTTGCTTGACTACCATCTTTCCTGATTTATATATCCCCTGTTTATCATCAATAACCACACACTGAGAGTTTATATTGTTCTACTTCATGCGCGCCGCATTTAATCCAAACGACAAGTTACACAGCAGGATTTGACAGTTTGAAGGCCAGTACAGATATCTATTGAAGTTGTAAATATATGACGCTGTGTGCTGCACAATACTCAAATCTGACCATATTAATGTCAATAAATGCCAAAAGGATTCATTGAAACTTACCCTAATTTCTTTCAGTTAATCATAACATTGATTAAACCTTTAATACCATTTGTTTTGCAACTTGAAGGTAACTGAAACTTAAAAACACACTTTTATTATCATTTAAGTTGACATGGTGAACACGTTGGCAAACAGTTGCCTCTGTGCACATCCAGCAGGCATGGAGCAACACTTTTTTAGAGGGGGTCACCTGATGAATGCAAATGCAACATTCAATCCCCATTTAGCTGTGTCTTTGGTTTTTGCCAACTCCTGAGGCAAATATCTGGCTCTTTAGCTTTTAAATGCTCCACTCTGTACACAGGTGGCTAACTTTGCCTATCCGCTGTTTGGTGCTGGGCAAGTAGCAGACAGACAAATTGTTTTGCAGAAGAGCCATCTGCTGAGGCCGATAATGATGCTTATAGGAGTGAGTTAACCAAGTTGCAACCCCTAAGACAGAAGCAATCTGTTGAAAGTAAAATTAACCCGTTACGAGCAACAATTGTACATACAAGCAGCTATGTGATCCAATTTTTTAAATCAATAATATTATTTTTGCATATTTATTTGAAAAGTTGTCATTTGAATCAAGCTCTGTGTACAAAGTGCGGTATTAACACTTACATCGTGTAGCTGCAATTAAACAAACTGATACACTTCTCATACAAAATCCATAATTTCTTCACATGGCAGAGAAGAAGGAAAAGGGAACAAGACCCTCCTTCAACCGAGCTCCACTGGCTTATATCGACAGTGCCCATAAGTGGATCTCCACTGGTGAAGAATGTCAGCAAAAAAATAAAAAAAATAAAAATGTAGCTCTGTGCAACAGCTGCATTGTAATGAAACTTTTTTTTTTTTTACTACTGGGCTTTTAGTCTTAGGCCATTACTAAAGCATCTGGTATAGCGTGTCCTGATGATAATACAAACCTGAGATCTCAGCCTGCAATAAGTCACGATATATTGCAGCTTCTTCATGATGTTTACACATCACATTTGAGGTATTTAGCTGACACTATATTTGGAATAACTCCATTTAATCAGCATTGTTACAAGCAAACAATAGTGAGGAGTAACAGAGTCCAAAACCCTTCACTATTTGCTTTGAATGGAAGTGTTTTTTCACTTAGTTTCTCCTTTTGCACCTGCACCAAAGACAAACTAGCTCTGCAGACGTTGCTGTTTTCTTTAACTTTCCGCATAAAATACACCATCACCATACATCATTCAGCAGTGCAGAATGGTTCATTGTGAATTCAAAGTTGACAGACTAAGAGGAGAAGAATTTGAGAATATTCGGCCATCGCTATCGTGTGCAGGGCCAATGCCTCGTTGACCCAGAGGAAGCAAAAGCAATATGATTTCAAAATTTATAGGCTGCGGGTTAACAAGGTCTAGTTGTTAGGCAAACAGCCTGTCACTGGGATGCAGTAAATAACAGTAAGCACAACGGTGTGTGTCTGTGTACGCACAGTGTGTTTGTATCTGGCCTGGAGTGCATTTGGGTGGGTGTGCATGTGTGGGCTTGTGCCTCAACTTAACTTGATGGATGAATGTATTTTTATTTCTATATTATTAGATGTTATATTATTATTATTTCTCAAATAATATACTTTCAGGCTGACTTTCCACCTGTATTTGTGCATGTTTACATAATATCTGATCATCTCTCTGTTTTAAGGCTAGATTATACGGTATACAATTCGCTCAATAATAAAGACAGCTTTGGTCGACACATTGCTATCACCACTCTCTTATCTGGATCAAAGCAATTTCAACCCACAATGCCGCAGGCCCTCCGAGCCCCAAGAGTACTGTTTGTGTGCGGCTTCGATCGTGGCTACTGTGACAATTGAAGATATTGTCTATCGTTCCACTTCTCTCGTCCTTGTGTTGATGCGGCAATCAGAAAAACCACTCTGTGCGAGGAGTGGCATTGTTGAACAAGAAAGAGAAACAGAGATGTAGAAAGACAGACTCTCTAAGTATGCAGCTTATTATCTGATAGGAATCTGCGTGGCCAGATTTGATTGTGGCGCCCTCGCAATGTCTCGACTTAATCACAGCCTCAACCCCCTCCCTCACGCAGATTATCCCCTCCGATCGTGGACTCAATTTGCCTGTCACTGAAACATGGCCCATGCCTCGGCAGTGTGGAGGGGAACCTCTTTGATGCAGGTGGTATCCAATTATGTTTCAGTGGAGGAATCACATCTGCTGCATAAAAGAGGGACAGAGACATGAGTGTCAATGTGCATGCAAGCCTTTTTGGCTTCGATTTGACTTTGTAGTTCTTAGCCATAATAGCAACATGGCACTGTCGATCTGTCTGTCCGTCATTTTGATCGAAATGGACATTTGTGTTTTTAAGTGAAAAGTGAACCCCATAGGACGGATTGCCGTGACATTCGGTAGGCTACATTCTTGTAATAACCTCATTGACCTTGTCACTTTTCATCCAGTTCCATCAACAGGATAATGTTACACTTTTGTTTATCACTTGCGTCAGCATTTTAGCATTTACTGCTAACGAGAACATTTTAGCATGCTAACATGCTCAACTAAGATGGAAAACATGGCAAACATTGTTCAAAATATGTATTTTATCTTTTATTATTGTGGATATTACCGTAGCATGATGCCACAAGCATTTATTTCAACACATCCCATCCCTTCGTACAGTCTCACAGAGCCGCTAACATAGCTGCAGGCTCCTGTACTTATCAAAAAGCCCTTCACTGCCAATAGTTGGACAATGACAAGCGTCCTCTGCTCTGCCAGCTCGTCCTGAAGCTCTGCCCACACACACCAGAGCTTCAGGACAGACACCAAACAATCTGGTCCCACCAAATCGGCTCAAAGCATAAATACCTTTTATATCAAATATTGGAATGAAACCACTAAAGTGCAATGCTAATTGAATTAAAGTTAGCAATTTCATTATTTGTTATTTAATGCGTTCATTGTTTTGCATTTCCAATGATTGTTGTTAATATTTAAATTTTATTATTGGATATGTATTGCTAATCATCTGCCAATTGTAATAAGTGTCTGTACTACTCAATAATGGCAATACAAGTTTCTGATCTGCCATGCCAATAAAGCTTATTGAATTGAGTCTGGTTAATCCTGAGAATAGAGAAAATGTGAAACTCATTGGAATCCATCCCTCTATGTTTGGTTACCTCCAGTACGTCCAATAACGAACTCTGACAGTTCCTGTAATATTATATTCTCATTAATGTAGTCTATCAGTGTCCTATTAAAGAATGGATAATGTCATAAACCTTTGGATTTGGTCAGGTAACATCCTAGGACAATAGGACACAAAGGTCTCCAAATAGTGACCCGCTGTCCATCCCAGTGACCTCTAGTTGACCTGTTGCTGACCACTACCAGGCAATTAACATTTTCACTAGTTACTGACCCCCCCACACTCCACCACCACCACCACCACAACCCTGGCCCATCACCTGGCCCGCTCATGCATGGGGCAGTTGGGGTCGTCTCCCAGTCCAATACATCTGACCAGAAAAAGGAGACCTGCTCACCCCTTTTTACTCTAAAGAGCCCTCTCTGGCTTTCAGTCTCTCTCTCTCTCTCTCTCTCTCTCTCTCTCTCTCTCTCTCTCTCTCTCTCTCTCTCCCACCAATGGATTCACAGCCCCGGGCCTGATGGTTGATAGCAGCCTGACTGAACAATGAGCACCTGTGTGTGTGAGTGTGTGCGCGTGCATGTGCCTAACCAAGCAGGAAGAATGACCTTGCCACCCTCGATTGACTGTTAGAGAATTTGCTGACAGTTGTTCTGCTGCGGGAGCATCCGTGTGGGTCTGGTTTAGAGAGAAACCTCCCCGCTCTGCTGCACCCACATTAACATGCATCCTGAGTGTGTGCAGGTTCAAGATGTACTTGCAAATACAAACCAAATGCAAACATTATTAAAAATGCTTTGGAAGCGTTGTTGATAATCAAATGTACACTGTGGAAAGTTGGATTATCAAAATACTTGTGAATAGTAGAACGTGTATTAACTAAGATTAAAACCAGGATGCGAGGGACATCCTCCTTTCAAATCCAATCCTAGTCAGAACTACATTTTTATGCTAAACTGATATGGAAAAAGCCAGAATGGGGAACAGGCAGCCCAAGGCAGCTGCACTGCAAAAACAACATAAATCAAACACTCTATGAACAGATTATATAATAGACGTTTCTCTTGTGATTCTGCAAATCCTTAATCCTCATCCAAAATAAATCTGAGTAATGTATTCACTTTCACCTGTAGCCAGAATTTAGGGCGGACCTGATTATTTCCGTCTCTTTCAGCTGTCTTTTATTGCTCCTCATCATGACAGTGAGAGACATCGCATCACAACTCATCTTGTATTATGCCCGCAGTAAATTATCTAATAAAATACTTTTGATTCGGATTGTGAGAAGGATATACTTTTAATCCAGATTCACGCAAAGAAAATGCTTCAGCATATAGTTACAAGCCATAGATTAATTACCAATCAAGGCTGCTTTAAAACAATTTCAAAGACATGTCCGTTCTCCTTAGCTGATGTGTTTCTTCCCTCAGGGAACATTGGTTTGAATCCTATCCCTCAGATTATTATTAAAGCACTGGTCAGTGAAACACATGTATGGGTCATGTTAGAAGGCAATGGCACAAAGCCTATCTTGACTTGTTGAATTAATCACATAAAACAGTGGTTTACATGAAACATTTGGATCCTTCTGGATCCACAAAGACAGATTTGAGCTGCTTTGCATTGGAATAAAACCTCCCGTCATGTCAAACACATATTATTTGTTTTTCTAATTAATCTGTAAGTATATGTAAGTATAACAGTAGGAATATGTCAGTTGAGTTGAGTTGCCACATTGAATGATCTCTACCTGTCCCTTTCTCCAGTCTTGTTTGAGCTGACGTGTAGCTGACCCTCCTAACTGCTACTGTCATCACCCTCTCTAATGTCAGGCCCTTCGCTGTGCGGAACAAGGCTATATCTCACCACCGTATCAGGGGCCCCACGCCACTGACTAGGATGCCCAATGCTTTTAACTCCGACACACCTGTGTGTCCCACAACATCGCGGGGCCATTTCCCCTGTCCTCTGACAAACAAGGACACACACTCCTTCCCTGAGACAAACGATGACTTCTTTTTTCTTTCGGAGGGGATGTTGTTGCCGATGAAGGACATAGCTCGTCTCATGAGAGGATACATTGCTTTACTTTTTCATTAGTCTGCTTTTGAGACGTCTGAGCTGTTTCAGGTGGTTACAGATCAAATTCTTGGGATATCAATCAACTGCATCCATGAAATTTATAGGACGATAATAGAGGTAAAAATATTGTCTATTTTCTTTACATTTGGTCAGTTAATATAGTTGTCAGCCTTCAAATCTCATTGGTTTTCAATTTAAAATCAAAATAGAGTGCACATGTACACATTGGTTTGATATCTAAAATAAAATTACTTTAAGATAAAGCTCAGTGGTTTCCAACTTACATGTCTGGATCACCGAAGGCGTCAATTAAAGAATGAGTGGACAATAGAGGATTGAAGGTATATATATAGTTATATTTATTTATTTTCATCCAACTTTTCTTTATTTGTTTTTTCTCAAAATCAGAACTGCTCACAACTCATGCCCACAATAAGGCCATAACAAAGGTGTACATTGCTTCATTTTAAGGTGAGAAATCCTCACATGATGAATTTTTGATCCAAAGCCATCATATGAATATAAAATAACCCATATTTCTCTGCTCCATAAATGTCACAACATTATTGAACTTGTGTGATGATGAAGTGTGAAAACACCGACTTAATGTTCTCACTCTTCGGTGTGTTTCAAATGTGTTATTTAACGCACTGAATAAAACAAATCTTGCTTCATACTGAAGAAGGTCGACCAGAATTATATACACTTTGCCATTTTAAGGATTAAAAAAAAAAAGCATAACTTCCTTCACACACACAAACACACACACACACACACACACTCACGCACACAGACGTTGGGTTTCCTTGGCAGACTTTGAGGCTTTTTGCTTGGGTGGATTGTAACTTCAGAAAGGCCAGGGTGTGCAGGCCTCCCCGGCTCCAGTTCAGCCCACATCTTTCTCCATGCATCATTACCGCTGCAGAGACCTTGAGCCAATAAACAGCTCAGTCGCACTGCTCTTATTTAAAGGCACGACGGGAAATGGAAAAATGCATGCACACACACGTATAGAAATGCTCAGACTGCCAGTGCAGTTGACACTTGTACATTTAAAGCAACACAACAAAGATCAACACACTGCATCAAAAGCTCATGCACAAGCCTGCACACACACACACACACACACACAAACACACACTCGTCATTGTATTCCAATAGAACCACATTAAGATCTGAGAGCTATAATTAATAGTTGGAATACACACTCAACGCTATTAAAGTCACCCCCAGGACATTTCACTGTAAAGTAACTTTAAAATAATTAAAACCTGTAATCAGATACATGCACGAGAGGCCAGTGTTTTCCCTCATCTATCCCAAGACCATTTTCGTCCCTGCAGAGGAAAGGAAATGAAGAATCAATAAAAGAAGACATGGGCAGCGATGGAATAATTATACGCCACTCTATCCAATCTACATAAATAAACGTTCAGGCGAGAGAGAGAGAGAGAGAGAGAGAGAACGCTTACAGTTATGGTTAAAATAATTGTTCAGGCCACGACCCGTTGCGTTTTGAAGCGTGTTTATGGCTACGTGCGTGTTTTACATTGTAGATGAGATATTTGGTTTAGTTTGGCCGACTTCCAGTGCAGGATTGATGCAGATTGTATATTCTATTGTGACATTAACAATTCATCTATGAGCTAACAACACTGCAACAGCAGCAACCCAACAAGCTTTCTTTCAAGCATTAGGAGGTGATCTATTCGATGTGCCCCATGGAATTGCTCTGACCTGCCTTGTGGTAATTGTTTGAAAAGATATGACTGGCCCTGAGTGTTCAATGCGAGTGTGGACCTTGCATCGGCAGGTTCGAACATGAAGATCATTGTCAAACAAACATATTTCAAGGACAACACAGCAGTATCAAATGTCATAAGCCTATTAAATGACCATTATAAGTTATTATCACTACCACTACAGTGATTCAAACGGAGCAAAATGGGCAATCTAAACCTGCCAGCACGTTGTGGAATGGTCACAGTTTTAAACACGTTGTGAATTGAAACAAAACTACAAACAGATCGTGGTTTGGGTTCAAATAAGAGAGCATTTGTTACATAACTCAAGTAACATATGTTAGTAAGTGAAGTATACGCTTATACTCATGTTACATGAGTTAAGTTGGAAGATCCTGCATTCGCACTGTATACTCGCTCTGTATACTGCACCGTTGACGACAGATATACAATATTATAAACATAATTCACAGTTAAAAGTACTCATGTTTCAAAAATATTAATGTTTCAGTAAATATAGCATTGCCATAGTGGAGCCATCAGAAATGAAATCATGGGAGTCTGTTCAAAAAAAGTGCATCAAGCGGCTCATTGGTTCCTACTCCAAGCTTGAGTTATATTTTTGTGTTAAGGGCATACAGCGTGGCTATGCACCCCATAAAATAAACCATTATCTCATTTGTAATGCTGCAATAAATGATGGCCTTTAAGAAATAATTAAAATCTAATCATGGCAATGTCATCATTAGTACTGTTACCACTGAGCTACGCCACAGGCAAAGGCTTTGTTCACCCTATTGAAATATCACGTAACGACTGCAAGAACTGTGACATGTCGGCTTTAGCTGCTTGGGATTTATGATGACAATAGAGATTGTTGAGCGTGAAGACAACATAATATAGTTGATTTATTAGTCTTCTCCTCTTCTTTCAATTTCAGTAGCACGACAAAACAAAATGGAAGTTACCTGGATTACATTACGGTTGTAGAGGTCCGTTTATAGGATGCCATCATTCTAAAAGTGAACTAAGAAATACTATGGAAATATGGTTGAAGCACCTTGTATGATACATCCGTGTAGTGATGCAATGTTGCTGTTTCTACACTGAACTACAGTATACATCAACAACTGCAGTTACTGTCTTGTGTCTTGTGAATATGAATCCAACTCAAAGCAAAAACTATCCAAAATCAATTCCTGGTCCTGCATGGAGTGTGTTTGTTCTTCCCGTCTTAAATATTTGACACAATCCAAAAAAATGCAAATCATTCGGATAGAAATATAAATTCCTCGTGGGCATGTGTGATTTCCCGTCTGTTGGTAGCTCTGTTCCGGCAAACACAAGTTAGAAAAGTGTTTAAATAGGATGAAACAGCAGCAAAACCAACTTCAAAGAGACAATCTACGTGTTCTTTTCTTTCTTTTTTTTAAGTGTTTGCAGGCATTTTTCAAAAGACTTCAGTGTGCCTTGAGCATGAATAATTTGCTTTTCAAAACTTTTTAAACAAAGGATAAATATATACAAAGATATATATATATATATATATATATATATATATATATATATATATATATATATATATATATATGTATATTTGCATATAGATAAAACAAGGTTAACTGAGGTTATGGTTGTCAACAGACAAAATGCTAAATTAACTAATTTCACGCTAATCGCTTAATATCTATCGCATCAGATTATGGGAACACGAACAACACACATTTCTGTCTAAGCCAAGCTGCTAAAAAAAACATAGAAATCCAGAAAGTTGGGGCTTCACGTTGCATTACCCTCCACATGTCCAGTTCATCTGATAGGAACCTGTGAGCCAAAGTCCTTGTTCACAGCTGCTATCTGTTTGTCTGATCGAAGCACTTGTTGCCCTTAGCTGTTTACACTTATTCTGCAAAGGCCGCCGCTGCAGCTCCAAGGCTGTGTGGGGATGCGAGGCTCCTCCGGGGCTTAGCAGGGCTTTGATCAGATAGCTCACCAGCACATCTGAACACAGAAACCAGGCCAGCAGGTACACAAATAGAGGAATGTGTTGAGAGACATGTGTGCCTGTTCAGGCTCATATACAAATGTCACATTTATGTATGTGAACGGACACATATGCAATCGAGCAACATGTGCACTCACACAATGATGCATGTGCATGCTTAAAATGTAACGCAAAGGCACAGACTATGTGCTTTGACACACATCTACATGCCAACAGAATTAGACACAAGCGAGCAGGGGTCCAGACCAGCAGCATGCATCGGTGGATTTGTAAAGCCGGGTAAGTTTGGCTCGATGGTTCATTGGCCACCGCGCTTCATCAGCCCGTCCATCAGTCCGTCCATCATCCTGTCCGTCTGTCTGCTCGTCCGTCTGTCAGTGCTGAGATGAAATCCTCTGGCTTCCCATCCCGAGCTCAGCTGACAGCCTGAACAGGCCTCACTTCACTGCAGAACGACCCTATTGGAGAATTACTACATGTAATATAGCTGTTGTACAACATAACTCAGGGTCACACTTAGTGTCTAATCCTTTTTAAAGTGTTTTAGAGAGTAAAAAGAATATAAAAAAAGAAAAAGCTTAGGTGTTTTTTTTTAGATTTCTGTGTGCCAGTAATTGGCTTACATATTTTAAACCAGAAAATACACATTGCTGCCCCAACATTTTAGTGGTGCTTAATTAGAGTTTTTAATTAGGCCACTTTGTAAACTGCTGGGTCCAAACTGCTCTGCAGGATGGTTGTGCTGTGGAATGAAAAACCCGGCCAAGAATAAAATAAAATGACACATATGTACTCTCTTTCACCAGAGTTTAACTTGTATTCTCGGTCAGCTTTAATAAAGATTTTGATTTAATTGTTACTCAAGTCCTGCTGTTACTATCCCTGACCAGAAGGGGGTGTAAGAGCCCCATGTGTCTCCTCTCTCTCCCCTGACCTCTCATTCATCTGTGAAGGCTTATCACTCCACTAAGTCTATATTTTTTCTTCTGGAACACCCAAACCCATGGTCAGGACTGTAGTCAAGACCAACTTAGTGGAGTCCGAGAACCAGATACAGTTGAGTCCGAGTCAAGACCAAGTCCAGAGCAAATTGAGTCCTGTTCCAGAACATAAAAGGCAATAGTTTCCTTCATATGCTAATATAGTGCTAAGGAGTCAGGGTGGACAGAAATCATCTTTCAACAGACAATATTGATCTTCTAACATCAAACTAATCAATGCCTATAATTTAGGTTTGAGGACCATTGTAGTCTCATGTTACATTCATTAAGAAATCTTGCTTTTGATCTGTTATTTGTGACAGACATGTTTACCCTGGATCGCTCCTATTGTGCCTAAAAGCCGAGAAATTAAAGATTTCATTGCATTTGTATTTTCTAGTTATTTATGATCGAGGCAAATATCATGGATACTGGAAGTAGGGGTGCTGTAAAGTTATTGTTAAAACTACTTATCCCTTTATTTCCCTTTCTTCATGGGATAGAGGTTATTTGTAATACACAAGTAGGCTATTTCTGCTAGGAAATAGGAATTGATTTGTTTATTATGATATGCATTAGTCCATTATTGCGTGTGGTGCAGACTGCATGACTCTAAAGAGAGAGGGAGAGCAGGAGAGAGAGAGAGAGGGAGAGAACAGAAGTCACTGCGGTGCATTTTTACTAACTAATTTAATCTCGTCCAGGCCCTGTCTTTCTTTCTCTCCTTGCAGCTACTTTTATTCCTTTAACAGTGGTGCTGTGCCACCGTTGAATACGTAGGAGAAATACTGTGTTGGTTGAATCAGGCAAAGTTATGTGACTATAGTGAATGACCAGTTCTCAATAGCCGAACCCAAGATGGGTCTAACACGGCATGAGTCCAAGACAGTGCAAGACATCAAAAAAGTGGTCTTGGGACCCGACTCGAGTACTACAGCCCCACCCATGACGATGTTATTAGTTTTGATGGAAGCAGGTAGACTGGAGATGCCCTGTTGGTGAACCTCGACTTTTGATTGACACCAGCAGCCTGTCCCGCTAGTTTGGATTCCGGGCGGCTGTTCACTCAACTTTAAATTGCTGCCTTACTCATTACTGCAGCAAACAGACAGATATTTGTTAATGAATCCACATGCTCCAGTAACTCTAGCTCCCTGCGAGGCGCTGGGAGAGCACCACTTCTTCTCAGCAGTCTCTTCTTGAAACCAGCGAGGAGGGGGTCGGGTCAAGGGTCAAGGGCGGGGTCACAGGGTTTTAAGATGCTAGGGTCCAGCAGGCAGAGGTTATCTGGGCCTAATGGAGTGGTTAAAAGCTAAGAAATGCAACAATAGTGAGTGTCACTGTCGCACTCAGTTTGTCTCAGTTACACAACAAAGACAAGGGATGGCACACATTTTGCAGTGTGTGCACATATACAGTACACACACTTTATTAGCTGTTGTTCCTTTGGGTATTTGATATATCTGTTTTTCTTAAGTCACTTTAAAAGACTTCAGCAGCGGATGTCTCTTCTCATTCAAAAGAGTAAGATGTCAAATGAAAGACAGTAGAACTGATGCCGTTCACACTCAGCCTGTTCGGTCTGTGATGAGATATTTGTGCAGTCTGTAGTAAAAGTAGAAGGATTAATTTCTAACACTGCACCCTTGTAGAAGATTAAGCAAATTGCTGATACTATCTCAAAGTATGAACTGCACTGTTGCACATTACAAACAAATTGCTTTTGTAACACTGGCTAATGTCCTTTTGACTGGATGAGGCAACAATGTTGTCTAATAATAAGTCATGCTATCTCGACTACTATTGAATGCACTTTCATGCATCATGAAGAAACATTCATGGTCCCCAGAAGATGAATCCTACTGACTTTGTGGCCCAAATACTTTACCTCTAGCGCCACCCTGAGGTTGATTTATTCAAGTGAAATATCTCAACAACTTGATGGATTCGACTGCTGTGACATTTGGTGCACTTGGACAATTATAAGTCCTCATCTGAATACATTAACAACTTCATATAGCAAGTTTTATTTTATCCAACACGTTGACAAAATACCCCCCAAAAAACATTCCTGTTATCCTACGTTGTATTTTGAGTTTAGTGCTTTTCAGAAAATCTTAGCACACTAACACATTAAGGTGAATGTGCCAATCACATCAGCACTGCTCTATACATAATGGGGTTGTAGACTCTTAGTCGGGGTACTATGTGCTAAGACAGAAAGTATTGTGTCATCTGCATAATTTTGAATACTGCACTATTTGTGTTTATTTGCCCGAAACAGCCAATGTACCAGCTGAAGGTTAGCTGCTTTTGTCAAATCACATCCTCTCACATTCTACTTGTGTTCTGTCTGAAAACGCAGTGAGAATGTTAAGCAGGTTCCAACCATGACTGCAACAAAGAAAGAGCATGTAAAAGCTGCACAAAGTGTTAGTGGTAGTTTTTAGAAATCACAACATTCTCATTTCATAAAAAGCACATTTTGGTTTTCTTTAATGCAGATTTGTTGCTGTGATATAAGATCAACAGTGCAATGAATACATTCTCCTTTGTTCAACATTAAACATTGTCCACAAAACATATGTATTGAAAGGTGCCCAGGGGAATAGTTTATTCCAGATCCCTGTACTGCATAATGAAGGTAACCTTTCCAACACTGGATGGTGCACAGCTTGGGAGAAGTTGTAGGCTTAGATAGAGGATAAGACCAATCATAAAAATACCACTGTTTTTGTGCTGAGAGACATATAAAACCAATGTGCCACCACCAGCAGGATAACTATCAAACATTGTTATTGTCTTTGGTCAATATGTTTCCTTAAGCTTTTCCTGGCCGTAAATTGTGCTCAAACTGACAGTGTGTCCGAAACACACACTAGACTTGGCCCTTTAATCTTTTGCTCAAATAAATTCATGTTCACCGGTAGACTGCAGGGGAAAAATAATAGGAAACAGCTCACTGAATACAGATACCGTGTGCACGTACTTGTGCGTGCTTGTATATCTGTCTTACTGTGTATTTGTATGTGTGTTTGTGTGATCCAGTAAAAAGTATTTCACAGAGTTTAGATGCAGATTAATTTCGGAACATTCCCCCCGGTGTTTGCATAAACCACAACAAAGAAAAATGATTATGGGCCGGCAGCAGAATACACTTCAGTGATATTGCTGTGCAAAGACTCATAAACAAAAGTGATCACCCACACCAGCAAAACTGTAGTTTGAGGCTGATGAGAGCAGATTCGTGCTTCTTCTGCTCCATTGAAAAATAAATCCATTAAAATCCAGACAGAAAGAAAACAATACAATGCAATATAATCGTGTGATATAATATATTGTCTTGTCATATAATATGACAAGACAATAGACACTTAAAATGCCATAGAAGCCGTACAGCTGTGATCAGATTATCAGCAGTTATCATAGTTCCAGGTGTAGAAAGTGTTTTGATATTTACCATTTTAACTGCTCTAAGGTGTCCCAGAATAATACACTCACAGTCCTAATTGGTTTGGCTTTAGGGATGTCTGTCGTTGTTACAATTATACAATTCAATATGTATACATGTGTGTTTACCATATATTAAGTCTTTACCAAGATCCTCTGGAAGAAAAACAAAACAATCTGTAACACCGTAGTAGACCATCAAACGCCTAACAACCCTAGAAGTGATTGTACTATGTGCATGGTTTTATTAAACTTGAAAGGTTTTAATCTAATAAACATATTTATTCATGTCGGATATGATGAAAATCATTGTAATTAATTTTACGCAATGCACTGTAATGAATTCAGATTAAAATCAAACTACTATTCATTGATAAAAAAAACTACACATATTAAATACAAAGTTCTGCAGGAGTAGTCTAAATGTACTTTTCGCTTGCTCTCAGCCACGACTGTCACTCTTTTGGTTGAGCTGATTTGTCCTGGACGTGAGCTGAGGTCGCCGTGGCCGGCGGAGGAGAAGTCGGCCACTTCGTCTTGGGCGCAGAGGGAAGCTGAGCCCGGTGCTCTGAGGAGCGAGGCTCATCCATCCAGGTGGCTGCTGACAGGGCCAGATAAGCATCTCACCCTGGGCCAAAATAACACAGCGTCCCATTGAGACCTGATAATTACACGGGCCCACTGCTTCACCAGGCCTGATGTATGGCCCCAGATAGCCATCTCACACCCGCTAAGCTGCTGCACACACACACACACACACACACACACACACACACACTCAAACACTTGCACCTAACACGTGAGTTGAATGAGTGCACACACATAACCAGTGAGATGGCAGATCATTTCATGTCATAGATCTGGAAAAATGCATCTGCAGCTAACTCTAGTTGTAACAGAACAAAGGAGTATGAGGTTTCACTTTACCGGGAACATTAGCGGTGAGAATAAAAACTTTTCAAATTGTTGAATTGAGCTGCATTGCCGCAGGTTTACAAGAATCTTTCAACGTGGACTTTCACAAGATAAGAAATATCACTGACACCTAGCGTGACGGGGAGATGTTGCTACACTATCTTTTCTTGTCACCAAACATGCCACTCGCTGACGCTATGCACTCAACAACCTGTTTAGAGCCCTGTCCCAACAAATACCCCCCAGTCAAATATTAGGTTATTAGTTATGAAAGACCCCTCCTTCTTTTGAATATTTTTCCATAGTGTCAAATAATAAAATATTTGTAAAGAAATGATGCAATCGTGTAAGTTTAGTCAGGAAGATTATACTAATGCTTGCCAAATAGGCCTGTAGTTTATTTCTCATACATCAGCCATTCACTCCACTCATACAGGCTTACTCATAATTTCCTTGCTGTCATTGTTCGGGGCTGTCAATCATGATATCAACTGTTCTGATCAGCTAGTTTCCTCTATCCAGGAGCAAGACACAATTACATTGTTAGCCTATCATCTAGCTGCTGTCTCTTTTAAATATGACTGTCTCTCTACCTTCAGTATGTTCATGTTGCTGTTATGCACCCCTCCACCTCCCCATCTCCACCCAGTCTTCAGCTTCATCAGCTTCATCAGCCTATCAGCCTCATCCGCCACCACCATCCACGGGGGTGATTTATTGTGCTGCTCAGGGCAGTTGGCCCTTGATTACAAATCTCCCTGTCTAGTCCAAGTGACAAAGACTTTTAGATTTCATCATCACAAATCATTTGTTAATAATAAACAATGACCTTTTCTTCATGTGACTTACCTAAAAAACAACGCTAATGTGTAAAATGTACCCGCACTTGGAATGCATTGATTTTCAAGGTTGGAGATACAATGTTAACAATGATGAATGTGCAACAACTGGTTCTTTTTTGGCAAAACAACAAGTTTGAAAGTTGAAACTGCCTAAAGCTGAGGGGGTAAAGTCGAGTGAATGATAATTATCTGTGGGCTTGTCACTATAAGCGACAACTTATTATATTGTTGTTGTGTTCAGAGATCTACACAATGATCTTCCTGACCATAAAACTCTAACTCCCGAGAAGCAATCAACCGTGGGTCCAAGTTCCTCTGAAAAGTTAATATCGGCTGGCCCAGTGAGCAAAGTGATTGGTAGCCGTCACACGATCACATCAATACCACTGTGAGTGTTTTAAGAGTTCCCTCCCCAGAGTGTGAAGTACAATGCCTTTCTTTTCAAAAGTTGTCATCCTTCATCTGATGAGCTGACGCACTGACAGTGATAGCTAATGTGGACCATTGTGTGTCTCTATGGGACCAGCAACATCTGATATGGCTACCTGGGGGCAAGTTCACAGAGAGGGGGAGAGTTCACGGCATGTTGGGCATTGTGTGGCCATCCCTTGGGCATAAGCACCTATGATTTATGGTAGGATACTGTACTGGTATCATGTAGCTGGTCACTTCCTAATGTTCGCTACACTCAGGACAGTGAATCAGAGACTGTCGTCATTATACCTAATGTGTAAAGAGGACATTCCAGCAACTCACCTTTGAAGAATCCACCTAATATGACGTTAAGATAGTTCACGCCGATAGGAATCATCTCTGTATCACAGATCTTTGTGTCATCTTAGTATCTACTATCTGCAGTCAACAGCAGCAATTGTTCGTCCTCTTTCTTAATCGTGTTACTCGCGTCCTCCAAACATTAATTATTTAATATGAGCAGGGATTGCCCCCTTGCGCTGGCTGCAGAGACTCATACTTTATCAACAGCATATCACCCAAAAAAATACATCAAAATACAGAGAAAAGGTCTGTACAAAAATATTCCCATGAATAAGGATCTTGTAAATAGACACGTAAAGCAATGTTATCAACTTTTGCTGAATTCATACAGGAGCTAAACTCTTACAGCCTCTTAGCCAGCTGAGTTATGGCCAGGCAGTGTATAGGACAGCCTTGTATAGCCCGGGGTTAATAGTATCAGGCTGAAGGAACATGTGCAGCAGAAGAGGCGAACCATCAAAGCCCCCCCCAGCCACAGAAGGAAGCTTCATTTATTTCACCCCCCCTGACAGCACCATTGTAGCTCCATAAATAGTGTGGGCCCATATCTGATACTCCACAGTGACAGGAAGGGAGATGAAACAGAGTTTGACAATATGTGGGTTGTATGTAGGTGATATCAATCTAAACATCTAAGTGCACGCACACAAACACACACACACACGCGCACACACACGCAGTTATCCTGCAACAGACCTCTTGCCACTTGCCACCTTGTGCAGATCACAACAGAAGAAAGGATGAGGTCACCCTAGTTGAACTGAAACCTACAGGTGTGTTTTACAAGCACATGTTCTTTAGCATAAAACATTAGGAAATAGTAGCTGGACCAATCAAAAGCACGTTAAAAAAAAGACATTATCCATGGATGAATACACTGAGAAGTTCCCTCACTGTAGAATCTATTTAGGTGTATGAATGTGAGTGGCATTTGATTAAAAAAACAGGTTTTGATAAATATATGTTTTGGATTCCCTAAGCAAGGTAAACTGACTGCAACACAATATGTCACTCTTCTTGATTATATCATTATTAAAAGTAAATGTTGAAGCAGCATGTAGCTCCATAGGGTGAGCTAGATGGCATCTGTAACCACCGCAGGTGTCGGAGAAGCAGACGGTGAAGGCAGTCGATCAATGTGTTCACAATGTAGGCAATTTGTATCTCATGTGTTCACCGTGGGAATTAAATAGGTCTTGTTTGCTACATGTTGAGCTTTCCATTTCTTTTTCATTACTCTCACTCTTAAGTCATGACCTCTGCCATGCAGCCTATTATTTCCACTTCCAAGACATCATTTCCTTGAGCCAATGTTGGTAGTCATGTTGAGAGGAAGGTGCACATTCCTCTCGTTCATCTGCTGATCATGTATATGAGGCGTGAAGTTGTGATGTTTGATAAATGCTTGTTCACTTGTTAACTCTTTCTGCTGACACAGGTTTTTCAGTCGGGGGACTTTAATTCAGTGACCTGTCTGACCTTTTAGGAGAATAATTTCTCTTGTTATATTGTTAGTAAGTTCCAAAGAAGGGTAAAGTTTACTTGTTTCTCTACGGTTTTACCTATGCCTCTTAAGAGTGTACATTTCATCGTAAATGTAATCTTTTGCCAAAATATATTTGACCACCAATTGGCTCCAAACGAGAGGAGATGGATACCACCTGGGTTAATGTGGCACTAATTCCCTTATTGGCCACAGACAGCAGGTGACTCAGTATTAAAGGTCGAAGGAAAACAACATACTGGTTGGCCCGTGTTTTTCCTCAATTATCTGCAAAGGACCCCAAGTGGTAAAAATTGCGAAGTTGTTTATGTTTTTCAATTAATTTTGTGTTTTTGGAAAATCAACGGCGGTATGCTGGTCCATTCTTCCAACACACACAACAAACCATTCTCAAATACAACAACCAAACTCATCATGCTCTCAGCCAGTAGACTATGCCCCAAAGCCTAGATGCTGAGTTGAATCCTTCTTAGCTTCCTTTTTGCTGAAGATTACCACTTGCTAATGTTGCTTTGTGTCCCGCTGTTATCATCTTGCAGTTTAACTGTCTGGAAAAGCTTTTCCTCCATTAAAAGTTCCCTCCCCACTGAGTTCCCCTCATCTTCTCAGCATCCCGTTCCTGGCCGATACACCTCAGCACATGGCTGCCAGCAGGGGAGGACATCCACACCACCGACCCGTGAACCTGTCAAACTAACCAACCCCTCTCTGTCTAAGTAGCTGCACCCCCTGCCCCTGTCTTAGTGGCAAACAAGGCGGGATGTAGCATTTAGCTGTCAGGATGTACATGTATGCAGGTCAGTACTGGTGTCAATCCAAAGCAAGAGGTGAAACAGTAATGTTCACACTTTTAACTATTAGCCTAACCTTGAAGCCTATTTTAGCTTTGACCTAGTCTAATATTACCAATGTAAAAACTAATATGAATGTATTACAAGTTCTCACACAGCGTCAAGGCCCCATCCCGTGTCTGTTGAGCATGTTTGGTAATGTTAAAGAATAAATTTCCTTTATTGCTATTTTTTTTTTATCATTATGATAATATAGTGCTCACATTGTACTACAACAAAGTCAATTCAGTCAAAAAACACAAGCGGTCAGATGTATTGGCAGGTTTTATTGAGGTAAAACCCAAATTAAGTGCACCTGAAATGCTCGTTATAATCTGAACTGGAGACAAACAGAGAGTCTCTTTGTATAATAATTCCACAATTTGCTTAGAATCTCTTCCAAAAAGGTTTGGCTCACATGGCTGCTTGTGTTTTTCGACCCATTGAACTACTTTTTACATTGATCTCCAATGCAAATGCAAGACCAATACACTTATAATATTGGTATGACTGATAATGTCAACCATAACTATGAAAATAAGGGTAAAGGTGGGGTAAAGTTATCTCTTAATTTTTCCCTTTACATTTGTCAAGCTGTTTCTTTGATTCTCATTAGAAGCTAGAATTCATACACTAATAATCAGCTACAACTGTGGCAATATTACATTCCCAGAAACCTGCGTCCCTATTCAATTTAATCTTCCCAAAATATTTTGAAAGCAGATGGAGTTTAGTTGGCTTTAAGTGTAATGGCCGAAGCCAGAGCCCCATGCAGAGAAGTGTCAGCTCTGATGGAGGACTGTGCCACTCGGAGAGGTGGGACAGAAAAAGCCTGACTGGGCCGAGGCGGGTCTCTGGCAGCCCCCATGGCTCGCTGCTGCCAGTCCCGGAGCAGTGTGTCAGGAGCTGTTGATGATCTTGTTTTCCAGACAGCCGTGGTACCTTGGCCTGTGGTTTCGAGTGAGGGAATGCACCCAGTGGGACCTGAAACCAAATCACCTGCTGCACTCACCCACTCCGCTCTTTGACTCCCAGCCTTCTCCATTTACCAAACACCAGTTTCTTGGAACACTCAGCGACCGCTATTTGCCATTTGGCATGGTAGGGGTGTGTTTGAAGGGGGCTGCTGTATTTGTGTTTGTATATTGTATGTGTGTGCATGTGTGGCTGTCCATCTGTCCATCCGGATCGGAGGTTATATGTGTATAAATGTGTGTGTGTGTGTGTGTGTGTGTGTGTGTGTGTGTGTGTGTGTGTGTGTGTGTGTGTGTGAGAGAGCGTGTTTTGAGGGCTGAAGAGACAAGCAGCTGAGGCCTAATGAGCTATAATGAGGTCTAATAGTGGAAAAGCCATCTAGAAGCCATGACCTTGGCATTATGACTGATGCCCGCAAGCATAACACATCTAAAAACAGCCTGGGAAACATGCTGTCGTCTCACATGGTGTTAAGTCATCGTCCACATTTCAAGGGAGGCATTGAATTACCTCACAGTTAGCAACGATTACAGATTTAGCAGTAAATTTGAAATTTGCTGCGGTTCATTTTCCATTAGTTTAGCATGTCAATTGTGTTAATAATGACACAGAAGAAGGTGTCTTGCTCATAACATCCATAAAGCCATTTGGTGAGTGCTTCAATCCAGAGCTCTGACTGCATATATATATATATATATATATATATATATATATATATATATATATATATATATATATATATATATGCAGTCAGAGAGTGTGGGTGGCCACTGTGGGAAATGAGCCCTCAGTGTGGCTACTATCATTGTTGGCTCCATATGCTGCCTATCAAACTACAGGACACATTAATAGACTTCAGAGGACATGCTTTCAAATGAAGAGCATTTGCAGACCGTACTCTGTATTGTGTCTTTATCATTATCTTAAAAACTACATGGAATTAATAACCTTGGAATAAAGCTATCTTGACTAAGGATTGTTTGAACTATTATTTCAAAGATGTCAAATGTTCCTCCACTGGTGTTTCCTCACTCGTTGTAGAGATGGGGTTGTCGACATTATACTCATCCACGTTGGATGAGTATAATAATAATAAAATGTCATTTTTGACCTTGAATACAACTATATCAAAGTCCTCTTACTAGCTTTTCTCTTGAGCATCCACTATATCCCAAACATAAGAACGGACCAGAACATCACTATCGTACAATTCTGCATAATCCTGGATCAATGCTAACGTTAGCTTTTTAGCTTTTTGCAAAAGCTTTTTGTCAAACTGTAGAAACATGATACAAAGACTCTTTAATTCATAATGTCTTTGATCTTTAACTCTAAAGCTCCTTGTAGAATATTTTTTCTCTCATTAATATATTATTATAAACTGCAGCTCCCTTGATGGATTATATTGGGTTTATTATACTCAAATAGTATGTGTTTAATTATTCATAAAGCTATTCTCCTCATTCTTATTTCTCTCTTTCTTCAGCAAGCTTGCCTTCTTACAGGATTGTCTGTCCAGTAGTAGGTCAGAGACGTAGCCAGAGTTCAGTAAAAAACACTGGCCATATGGACTGCAGCTGATTTTCCGATTACAACACGCACACGCACATACACGAATGCGCGCACACACACACACACACACACACACACACACACACACACACTCATATTTACACTAGCCGCCTTCACTTCACGAGCTGACATGGTGATGGCTTTTATGGGGCAGCTAACACAAACAATTCACAGGCCATAAGTCCTTGTCTCAATGGTTTTTGTTTGACCATAAATTATATTCTAGAGGACCCATGGGACTTTTAACCAAAAATATAAAAGGGACATAACAACATAGCTGTTATCTCTGTGCAGAGAAGCTACATTTAACTTACAAAGTACAATAAAGAAATATACCTTATTCTCCATCAATGAGTACCTTCCCATAACTCACCAGCCTCTCATATATCCATGTGTATTTGTGTCTGCTGTGTATGCTGTGGCCGGCTGGCTGGTAAAGGGAATCCCTGTCAGTGTGGACTGAACTCTGCTGGTGTTGCTGCTTTAGATGCATGCTGGGACTTATTAAGACTGGGAAAGTGGGTTGTTCACAGCAGTAGACACTAAACAGCCCACATCAAACTCTCTGAGACACACTTGCACAAACATGGGCTGTGTATATGTGACTATACCTCCCTGCTGTTTCATAGGTCTGTCAGGGCCATTCAGCCCTCAGACATTCACTTTATTTCAATCAGTGCTGGACAGGTATGCTGAGCACTCGGAGCTCCTCCTGCTTCAGGCCAGATAGGCTCTTCCACTAAGTTATGTTTGACTGGCAGGTGGTTGTGTTCGGTCCTATCCCGACGGTTGAAATGGAGGAAGCTAGTTGGTGCATCACCTTAAGCATCAAAGGTCTCTTTGCAACACATCAGTCAGTCAGACTAACAGGAGGAATGTAGCTTCAGGATAGAGATATCTTGACTTCCTCCACCTGTAAAAAGGCCTTCAGTGGTGGAGGGAGCCCAGAGGTAAGAGAAGTGAGAGACCATCCATAAGTGTTGCATCAGAGAAGCTGTATGGAAAGGGCAAACCTTCCTCAATCGAGCAACAAATGTTGTTACGCTTGGTGGTGTTTTTTGTGGCTAAAGAGTTCATGTGCTAGATGGGTAATGAAGACACATTTGTAAAACATAGTAAATATTCAACTTACAGTCACGTCTTCTCAGATATTCTCATAATATCTGCTTGTGCTTGTCTTTATCTCCGGTCAGCAAGAAACATGGCCAACAGCTGACATGAAAGAACAGAGAAAACTTCAAATGAAGACCTCTCTCCATTTTCTGTTGTACATGACCAAGGCAATCTATTTAGTTTTGAGTTAGTTAGTTTATTCACTATAAACCAGTTGATGGAAATGTGCCTAATTCATGTTAGTAGGGTCAACAACTAAAATACTCACTTCTAAACTAGGGCATCTGAGTTCTCCTGAATCTCTGAGACCGCATGTCTGAAGCAGCAGAAGAAGAAATCTTCTCAGTAAGCTTCACCAAAAAAATTAACAATAAATTATTTATGCCTACCTTTTATTCCAATAACCATTCGTGGAAATCACCTTATTAGCTGTGGATTTTCTTGTTTTCTTTTGGTCATCAATCTATATCCATATGAAAATACTTGAGACTAAAGGCACCTAAGTTGTAGACCTCACACCTCAATGACACAATTGGTTGGTTGTTTTCTGTGTATTTCAATACATTAAAGACACCTATAACAACAACAAAATGTCCATAAGTATTTTCTGGTCTGAAAAAGATACACTGATTTGCTTGTTTACATAACTAACACCGGTTAGATGAGAAGATTGATGTCACTCATATATTCAATTCAATTCAATTCAGTTTATTTTATACAGCCCAATATCACAAATTACAAATTTGCCTCAGAGGGCTTTACAATCTGTACACATACAACATCCCTGTCCCAGGACCTCACATCGGATCAGAAAAAACTCCCCAAAAATAACCTTTCACAGGGAAAAAAGGGAAGAAACCTTCAGGAGAGCAACAGAGGAGGATCCCTCTCCCCGGATGGACAGAAGCAATATATGTCATGTGTACAGAAAGAACAGCATTACAGAGTTACATAAACACATTATATATATATAAACATATATCTGTGTTTTCGGACATATGGCCTGGACAAAGAAAGTATATGTTACAAAGTGAGTTTTGTTAAATGTTGGATAGAGCTCAACTACCGTTACCCACCTGAATCCAGTCTTTATGCTAAGCTAATAGCTTCGTACTTAATCCACAGACATGAGAGTGATATTGATCTCTACATCTAACTCACATTAAGAAAGAGAAAGCATTGCGGTCATTTTCAAAAGAAAGCATTGCAAACTATTGCAGGAGGCGAAATGCAAACCACTTTCTCTGGTATCAAAGTTAAAGCCTGGCTTTGTGGGGTTTTGCGGCACTGTAACAATGTCATGTTACTTTCACTCAGGCTTCTGCAAGAGACTATTTGCAGTACCACTTGGTCACTTGGCAGGAAAATATAATCATAGATTGTTGTAAGTGCTTAAATCAAGCTGCTATTGTTGTGTGTTTTCTGGTGGAGACAGTTTTGGATGTTAACCTAAATATACATGGCAGTACATGGCATATCCTTTTAATCCTCAGAATGAAGTATCTGCTGGTCACAAGTCAGTTTTTTACCAACTCAAATGATAGACCAGTCACTTTTATGGTCCATATAACATGACATATAGTCTTGTGCTTTCTCAGACTTCTCAGTCTCAGGGAAATCTCAGAGGGCCCTTTAACATTTCTGCCTGGTTATGTAAGACTGTGTGTTAGGCCTACAGCAATAGATGCCTTGGGCTTAATGTTTTGGAAAAGGGGAGACTTTTTTATGGAGCTGACCCTTGGTGCCTTGAGAAGAAGGCCATTGATATTTAATAGTCCAATCCCACATTCCTTTTTATCCTCTTGCAGTATCAATGGACACCCCAGTCCTGGTCTTGGTCCTACCCTGGTATTGTTGTCAGCTTTGGATTTGGGGATCCAGGAAGAAATGTTTGCATTGTACGTTCCTGCAAACCACGTACATATTGAATGTCTCTTTTTTGCATCAATGAAAATAAGTGACCAACCTGTTCTCTCTCCCAGTTCGTCAAATACGAACATTTGGTCAGTGCCCCTCGGCATCGGAAAGCAACACAGAGGCTCCTTTTAGCAGCTGAATTGACGCACCTGGCTTTCAATTAACTCAAATGTAAACCCTCACAAACTTTAATGGACGGTGAAAGCATGTGATGCAGCATAAAGTCTGTGAGAGCCTGCTAAGGGCGGATGGGAGTGTTGGTGGATGGTGAAACAAACTCAGGACACCGCTGTTCATGTAACACCAAATGTTAATGTTGACTTTATACTTGTTACAAGTTGGTACACGTTGTTATTCCTCTTGCTTATCTTAGCGTAAAAAAAACGCCTCGAGAGAAATGAGTAGTACGTTTCGTTATTTATTTAGCTAGTCACGCTGTTAGGTCACATAATTACGTTATTATTTCATCACTAAACATGATCATTTTTCTAACCTCGACCTTGTGACATTGTGTGTTTGAGCAGGTACGATACAAGGCTGATATGAAAGGTATTTATGAAATGTATTTTTGGTTCAGGAAGGTCAACATTTAATGTATCCCGTGGTTTACAGAAACGTACAATGCCAACTTGGTTGGGGGATGACAGGGGCCTCACCAGGCCATGACTGGCCCCCACAGGGCTGCTGATTAACAGCCATGGGAACAGAAAGTACAGGGGCAGGGGCTCATGGGGCCACCTTGTGGGCAGCGTAGACAGCAGTACCTGTGGGTCTTGTTACATATAGCACTCAGCTGCTTCTCTCGGACGGCTGTTTTTTTGGGACAGACAGTGATTGAGATCCATATGACTGTTCCTTCTTCCTATGGATGCAGTGTCTTTGATCTCTAGGCTTTGATCTTAAAGAGATTCTTCAGTGTCGTCCTTCAGATGTACAAAAAGAAAAAAAACAGAGATCCTTGAGGTCCTTAGATGTGACTGAACCCTAAAATAACCTCCAAGCTCAGTGTATCCCCTTACAGTTAGATAACACGATGACTGAAACCAGTGACTGGCACTTCATAACAATGTCTACTTTTCCGTTCAGGCTTCCACGAGCTCCTGAGACTTACCGTGTTTGCAAAGTCGTCCATCAAAAGAGAAGTTATGTTTCTAATTCAGTTTGTTCCTTTGTGATGTTTGGAAGGGTATTGCAAATCATGTCTGATTTACCCAATCACTGGATCACTGGGATAGAGAAGTTTCTCAAGAACATAGACGCCCTTGATCAGCGCAAAGGGACAAATCACAGAGGGTTTTGCTCTATGAAATAATTTACTTTCTTTTAAAAATCTTTTTTTTTCAGAGGGGAATGTATCTGACAATGTAATGTTGCTGAATGACAGTATAACATTATAGTATTTAACAAAAGGGTAATTGAGGAAGTTTTATAAAAGGTGTTTTATTACTGATCGTCTTAAAGACCTTGACTGGCTTCTCTGGGTATGATGTCACAACATCCGACTGCAGACTCTAACAAACACGTTCCACTGTTGTGGAGTAAGCTTGATTCTCATTTGTGAGAGATCTCCTGTGGTGCTTTTGCAGAGATCATGCTCAGTATGAGCAGTATGGTGTCAACATGTTCCTTAACATGGCACTCTATTTCCTGTCAGAGAGAATATTGTTATCCATGGTATCTACTGGAAACATGAAATATATAATTTTCTAAGGATATTTTCCAGGAATGTTGAGCCAAAACTCAGTGATCATAAGAGCAAAGAACGAATCATTTGTCATCTGGCAGTAGACTGTTACCATAACCCTATGGCAAAACATCAATACGTGTCATGGTAGAGTTGGAGGGTGGAAAAAAACATATTTGAGGAATCCAGGATCCGGCCATGGGAGGCTGGAATCCCTCTGCTCCTCTGGCCATTCACAACAATACACTCCAATAGGATGTCTGTAATAATATTATCAAGAGAGTTGTTAAAGGACCCAGATAGCCCCAAAATAATATGCCATACAAAATATTACAGGACTTCTAACTATATCTACACAAATCCCTGGACCTCTACACCAAGAAAAGTGAAGAGGTCTCCAGAAAACAACACATTTCTCTTTATGTAAGCAGCCAGTGAGATCACATCAATAAATGTGAAATTGTAAATTTTTGCGTAGATGAGACATTGGTAAAGTTGTCCAATTACAGATTTTTTTCTGAACAAAGCTTTGAATAATATGATTAGAATGAATCTAAAACGGCATGGGAGCAAGGTTTAAGACTTGAAACTTATTGAAACTTTTCCTGGAAATGAATGTTAAGTCTTTTGCTCTGTAACTCTGTAAATTGCACTCCTATACACTGATCCAGAGACAGCTTCATCTACATCTAAGATACGAGGGAGTGACATGTCCAGAGAAAGAAGACATCCCCGCTCCACCTCCCCAATTACCTGTCTATCCTCACCTCTGCCGTGCCTTGTATCAAGCCTCCACTGATATTCTGACCATGAATCGGATCTTCAGTGCCTCTCCATCTAAATGACTTCCTCAGGTCAAAGGTCAATGTCCCATCACTCACTAAACGCTGGCTGATTAGTTAGTTAGGTCAAAGTCCCAGGATGGGTATTTGCTCAAAATAATCCGAATATGATATTAGATTTCCTATTTTTCAGTGCATTCATTTATGTGAATACATATTATGTTATCTGCGTGGTAGTCAGCAATATAATAAATATCTCTGTATCTTTACAATTTCAGGGCACGATTTTATTTTCCAAATATGACTCAACATTTGTTTTCTTCCAAGCTGCCCTGATCCCATTTGTTCTTTCACATTAAAAACTGCAGCCTGCTGGTTCGATTGTTGCCGTGTTTGTTTCACAATCTGAAAGGCCCTCGATGACACATTTGTGTCAGGAAGTACTTCTGGTCATTGAAACACAAAAGCAACGCAGCAGGCAATATTTATATCAACAGCAACATTTAAAGGCTGTCACAATGTCGTCCCCGTGCTGCAACGAGTGTCAACAAAGCGATGCTACAACAAGTCTAAATCCCAAGTTAATTTGCTCCCATAGAATCTGGCGTGGCCCAGTGGGGTGGGAAGAAAGAACAAGCGATTATGTTTTGTTTTTGCCTCCAGCTTCACAAACAGTAGCACTAACAAAGTATCCTTTCTGTGCCATTTCCTTCCACTCTGATTGGACTAATTGGGACCTGTTGACAGCGAATCCCATCCGTGCAGGAACAGGCCAATCACGTCTCGGCATCTGTCATCCCTGGCACACAGGGCTTCCACTCCCCTCATAAAGGCCTTTGTCTCTGTGACCTCAGTGACCTTTAGCATTTTTTAATATGGAAAGCCTGATTAAGTCTCCCAAAACAGGACATGAAACATTTTGGTGCACATAATGTGTTACAAAGTACAAAGGTTGTACCATCCATGATACAAACTTCTCCCACATGCACTTAAAAATAAGTAGAAGTTGAGAAAACTCAAAATACTAAAGCAAGTTTAATAACATTTTATGTTTTAATTATGTGTACATCGTAGGGTTCCCAATACTGTTTAATGACCAACCACTGTATCCTGTCAGTAAATTGAATTTTCATTTCTGTTTATGTACCATCAAAATAGAATAACTAATATGCTTACCTTGCACCTGCATGACATTTTCCAATTTTACTTACAATAAAAATACTACTTCCTGTGCATTGCAGCTCACAACTAGACGGTCAAGACCAGTAGGGACTAGTTGAAGTGGTTACTAGTCTCAACACAGTTTTCATTTCATGTTACTCATCTGAGACATGTAAGACATGTAAACGAGACATAACTTTCTCCAAAATGGTAATAAGCTAAAAATGTTTCTTCACAAATAATTTAAGGACTTATGTGAACTAATCAATAGTGAAAAGATCTTTGACAAAAGTAACAAAAGCTTGTCTCGTGAAAGTAGAAAGCTTCCCTACCTATCGCACTTGAGTCACACTACCAAGGAAACAGCCACATCCTTGGTTATTTGTCTTCCCTTTGCTTTGAACGTGTGCAAAGTGACAAGGCACAACAACACCTTTGCTCCAGCAGTTAGCCTGAGACAAATGACCAGGGCAAGAGTGGAACGGGAGCAACTGAGGAAGACCACTGAGCTCCAACCAGAGTCTCTCAGAGCAACTTATCTGTCTGCACCTTGATGAGTCTTTCATATCTTGGCCTGCACCTGTCTTTGGAGGTCCAGGAGTTTGGTGAGCCCCCCCCCTCCAGAATCCTCTCCGTCCTCAGGAGCTGAGGGGAGGCCCGGGGATCCCCATTCATGTAGGATGATCGGCACGGCAGCAGCTAGAAGAAAAGGCAGCTGTGATGAGAGAGAGAAAGAGAGAAGTGTGTACCCATGTCCCCTTTGTGCTTTTAACTACCTCCCCTCTTGTCTTCCCCGGCTATGTCCACACAATAGAGTCTTAACAGAAGCTGTCAGCAGACGACACTCGTGTGACCACCGTGGGCACCGGGGTTAGCCAGGATCACATTAGCCCCGTGTTTGCATGGCACTGAAAGCCAGACAGCTACAGTTAAAGCAAGTCGTGTGGTGTTTTCTAAAGGAGCGCGCGGCAGCTTATAGCCTCGTGTTTACCCACGCTGAACTCCAAAGAGACAGAGAGCATCACACATTCAAGAAACAGTGGGGCTTTAAAATGCTTTAAAACATTTTTTTTTTAAAATTAGGTGAGGTGTTCAGGGGGGGGGGGAGGGCCTCCACTTTGCACCTGAGGTTTGATCAATAAAGTCAAGTGATGACACGTCAATTTGCAGCAGCAGAAAAGAGAGGGTGAGGCTATGAATGGCGGCGCTGAGCGATGGCGGCAGGTGAATTGTTCTGGCAGCGGATACAGTGTATCAACGTGCTGCTTTTAAGTGTGTGTTCATCTCCCCGCCGCCACTCAGCCAGTGTGTTCTTACATTCGGAGCTCTATTTAACCAGTGCTTGTGAAACCGATACTCTTTGCAATCCCTATTGTGCTTTTGCTTTTTGTGATAATGCAATGTTTATGAGTTATTGCACTGCACACACAAACACGAGCCAGCTGCAGCCCTTATTTGATGTGTGGTTTGATGCATGTAATTAGGGCACAAAAGCCCTTGAGAGCTTTAAGTTGTGGCTACAAAAGAGGCGGGGTGGTATGATCCGATAAGGTTGAATCAGTTCATGATTTTAATTGTTACGAGACAATGTATTAGGCAGGTGTCTGAGCAGAAAAGGATTAGAAACACACACGTACACGTGAAAGATAATCAGAAAGAGACCACCTCGGCTGCTCTGTTGGGAGCAGGGCTCAGGTTTTTTTTTTAAACAGTATATCATTAATAGTAATTGAAACAAATACATGTGCCACTTGTGCATGTAAAACATGAAAACAGATTATTTTACAGGGGTATAGAATATATAATAACTGACACAGTCAGTGTTTTATAGTTCCCTCACCATTAGATGGCAGTAATGCATAGCTGAGTCGTCTGAGCTGCTGGTGTCTGCTTTCTTAGAAAGGCAGAGCAAATGTTTGGCTGATCATTGGTGGGTTTAAAGCAGTGAGTCAGCACTGTTATATATATTTTTCAATCCCTCTGCCTGCTCCTATTAAACAAAAAAAGTATTTGAATGAATTTGAAGTCTATCTCAGTGTAATTAAACAAAATCACACAAATATAAACCATCTGCCACATTGATGTAAACCACACGAACAAACCATTTACAATCAGAAGAGTCTGAAGTTTTGAATGAAAACGCATAAAAGGACACACTCTTCCATCACATCCTACCTGCCATGTATCTATAATGAGAGATCTCCACCTGTGATATCCAGACAAAGAATCAAACGGAGGAAACCTGAACACTTCTCACAGGGTTACTGTAAGCGTAGGATCACATATCAAATTCCAAAGAGACAAGCCACCAATAAACAAACAAGCAAGTCATCAGAAACACGTTTGACAGAGAGAATAACTCACTGCGGAAGCTGATTGCACGGCCTTGCTGTGGTCTGGCTTGTATCAGCACAGAGAGCATCACAGGGCCTTTGGTCTGCAGCGCACACGGTGGATCAAACCATCTTATCTGTCGGCATTACTCGCCGTGTTTGTGTTACCTCAGCTTCTAGGGAGCTTAGTCCACTTTATCACTGCTAACGATGTAGCCATGTGCCCTTATTTATTCAAGATTAAGATTATGCGTATGTTCAAATAAGAGTTTACTATTTGACTCACTGCACACATTCGTTCTCAACACATACACGCGGCTCTATTTCTCCAGCAGGTTTTTAGACAGAAATATATTGTCTTGCTAGGGAAATGAAATTGTAATGTTCTCAGCTTACTGTAATTTGTATTATCATTGCAGTAGCACTATAAGGATATTTTAAAAGGATTTAAAAAGAACATCTAATAGGGCAGTATACCACTGACTGGTTCTATAATCTACTGAAAAAGGGGACCCTTGAAACTACTATATAATTAATATGTTTAGTATATATACTGTAGTAATGTTGTTCCACCCAGCTCTGCAAAGGATTTTTACATCCTTCACCTCCCTATTTTGAATTTATGGCATGCAACTTCATTGTTTTGCTTCAGCTTTCATCAGCCTCGTTTCCAGATGTTGCAGACTGGTGTTCTCGAGGAATAAGCCCTGATAAACACGCTACCAACACAGCACCAAAGAGCAAACAAACAACGTTAGCAACTGGCAGGTGGAGCATTTAGCAGCCAAAGAGACATACTGTACATTTTCATCATGAGTCAGTAGACTCCAACAGCAGAGATAACAGGTGAGTAAATATTAGACATAACTGCTTGAGGCATAGTTGTCCCCAGCGGCTGTAAAAAGGCACCTGCATTTTCTTTATCCACTTGCAGTTACCGACAATAAAATAAAGTGTTTTTTTATAACTTTAAACACAATGTATGTCAATAACCAATCAGGGCAGAATATTTGATAAAAGTTTGGAAAATTAAAGAATAACAAATGATCTATCGAATATGTTTCAACATTTTAAAATATCAAGTATCCCTTGACTACCATTGAGTTAAGTAAATTATGAAGAAAAACATTATTGATATAATTGTACTGTTGGTTTGTGTCCTTGAAATCATAATAATGCATGTCAGACTAAACTATTCTCCCGATACAAATGTGGGTGTAATAAATTTGTTTTATCCTCCACTACATCAGTATCAGCACAAACTGTTGCCTTAACCTGCCACGCTTTTTATGACTCTCCACTTTTAATTAGAGTCAAGTCAGCTACAGTACAATAATGGGTACCAAGACTGACTTAGATAATATTGTGATTGGCCAGGTTAAATCTCCTGCTCATCTTTAAATGAGCGTTGCATTAAATCTATGAGGTCTGAAGGGCTGGAACAGGATCCCACTGTTCAGTTGTACTTTTCTACATGCTTCATACACGCTGCTTTAGACATGAGTTTAGCATAAGTGTGCTTGTGCAAAGGGATAATGTGGGTCTTTACTTTTATATCTATTTCAGTAAGCCTAAACACCAGATAGTTTATTTCTCACCTTCTTCTCTCCAGCTGCCAGGGAACCAGCCCAGACGGACAGACTGAGTGACAGACAGACACATGGTCAGAGGGGGAGACGGGAGATGAGCAACAGTGACTGACATCCTTCCAGCCCCGTGTGAGCCACATGTCACCGTCATTCCATCTCAGCGGGGCAGAAAAACACCGTTCTTGTCTCCGCTCGCCAAGAGCTGCCAAACATTGCCGTTCCCCTCCTCATGAACAGAGCTCTGAACCCAAACCCTTTGGCCAAGTGCAAGAGAGGTATTAGGACCTGTGTCAAAACAGCTTACAGCCAAGCAGCATGCTCTAAAAGGCCCGGGCCTATTCATGGAGTCATTCAAAGTGACAGCACCCTGAGCCTTCTGCTCTCTGACAACCCTGTGCACTGGAGTGAGGAGGGCCGGTGCTCCGCGAATGTTCGGGAACATGGTGCCGCTCTTTGTTAATGTTGGCAGCTGTTATGTTGAAAAACCCTGTTTCCTGAAAACAGGGGTTTTTCCATTCAGAGAAAAGGCCAGTACAAGCTGCTGGGAGCTGTTTTTTTTACTTGCACGGAGACAGCCATGTACTGACCAGGCTTTGGTTGAGGTCTCATTCTGGTTAAACTGTTGAGTTGAGTGGGGCGCCTTGGAGAAACTAGTCACTTGCCACATCCTCAAGTGAGCAACAATGGGTTAATCTTACAAAGGAAAGACGTAATCATTGTGGTCACGTGTGCAAGCTTTCTGTTTGCCAAAATGTTGTTTGTTGACATCAAACTGTACACAAAAGCCTTTGAGACAGAACCAACAAATCTGACAGGGCGAGACGTTTCCGTGCCAACGTAACCCTTCTGACATCAGAGCAAACCTTAATCACATGCTTTCGTAAACAGAGCATGTGCTTAACCTGGTTAAAGGGTTCTGATGTGCACCAACGCTGACTCACAATAAAGCTAACAATGATGTTAAGTATCAGTGCGTATTCATTGGCACTGCAGGCAACTCTCTAGGTGGTGTTTGTACAGGTGCTGCATCCACACTTGTGTATTATTGAGTTAAACCCAGTGATCCTTTTGAGGAGCCGATTGAGTGCTGAGTATGAACTGCATGGCATTCACAATGTATCTCTCTAACATGGATAAGATGAAGGCATTCATCCCGGTATGAAATTTGAGAAAGAAAGTTGTGATAAGACACTTTGGAACAAATATCATGTTGACCTATATAACTCAAATGTGTAGCACAGGCTTTGCCTTAGCGTTAACGTCACCAAAGTGAAAAAAACTTAAACTTAAACTTTAAAAACCCATCGCTGATGAAGACAATATCATTTTGATAATATAAAGTTGTGATATTTTAATTGGATCTAACGGTCAATTTAACTACATGGAGGTTTTTGGAGGTTAAAGAGTGAATACAGGTATCAAGCCTTTGCTATCAATTTCTAATCAAGCAGATCATTTTGGTAACAACATTTAGAAGCAGAACATTCTGAAAGTGTCTTTTCAAAGTGTGGATAAAAGGAAAGCGATAAATGATTTGTAAATCCTTTTCTATTCCGCTCATGAATATTCTCATCGGTGTTTCTTCCTATTGTCAGTATCCTGTGCATTTGACCTTTGACCCATTTGGCTGCTTGTGATGTTGCTAAACAAGGTGTTGAAGGTTTTTCAACCAGTCACTCTAGTCGCTTTAAATGAATGGAACAGGACACAAAGGCACCTGACAAGTAAGTTTCAGTGTGACATTACTGGCATGTATGCGGCAGAATGGATCCAATATCACTCTCTGCTGAGCAAGAGACAGATTGTCCTGGCAAGCTAAATAAACAGCAGATTAATCCGTCCTCTTACTGCAAGCTGACAAAGCCAGTCATGGATGAAATCGAGGTTTCAAGACGAAGCACTGATAGCAAGAACTTGAGAAGGGAACTCGGAAATGTGAGTCTTCTCTGAGACGGATAACAAATTCAGAGATTCGGGGAGTTACTCGTGACATTGCCATTGTTATAGGGCAGCATAATAAAGTGAATGAATTAAGAATGCCTTGTGGTAATTTTGTTTTCAACATATAATATATATTTTATTTTTTTTTGACAACAATTGACAACCATGAATCCGCTCACAAGCACAGCTCAGGTAGGTCCACGCCACAAGACGTGTTCACATTTAAAGCAGGACATGTAGCTCAGATAACGTCTATGTGAGGAGTTTGACACTAGAGCGGAGTAAGAGCTGCAGCAGGTGTCAGGGGAGACGCACAGGGCCGCCCAGGCGAGCAGCAGGCTTGTCTTATCAGACGAGGCTCCATGTTGTCAGCACGGGGAGCGTTAAGTCTGCCGCGTCACACTGACATCGTCCAGACAGCCAAAGACTAAAAAAAAGAATGAAGCAATTGTGAGTTGTCTCCAAAGTCTCCTGTGTGCCATGCGGCCCAAGGCTGTGATCGAATGTCACATTAAAAAGAGTGCAACATATAGAGACAATATTTCTAAGGGACTGTCAACAAATTATTAGGCTGAGGAAGGTTTTTTTTAATTTTTCACTTTGTAAAAAATGACAAATGACAAAAAAGGAAAACCCTACAAAAGGACAAATTATATAGGATGAATAATTTAAGATTGTTCACCAATTTAATTATATTATTGTAATGAAATAAGGCTTTTTGTTGGGTGCATTTTGCTTCATTAAATACTTATTATAGAGGGATATAGTGGTGAATATCAATAAAATAACTATTTTCATTATAGATTATTTTAAGGACTTCGGCTGGGGAGAGGGGAAATTCTACCTGGTTGCATCTGTATAACATTCACTGGTTCCAGCTTCTCTAGTGTGACATGTTTTTGCGTATGATTAAATATATGTTTTGCCAGACCGAAACCCAAATTCACCTGGGGGGGGTTCGTGGATTTTTAATGAATTGAAAAGAAATCCAGCTAGCATACACTTATCTTATCATACAAACTGTAATCAATGAAAATACCTACGAGCACCTCTCAAGCTCACCAACACGTCACGTCTTGTTTGTTTAATCCATACGCAGAGCAAATTCAATAGACAAGTTGTGCTTTCTACTGTGGTGTGCTGGACTATTTCCTTGCAGACTTCTCGGAGCCCCGTGGTTCCAGTCATTATGCCATGCTAAGCCACGCCAAGCGTTTGCTGCCTCCAGCTTCATATTGAACATAGTGGTATCGATCTTCTCAGTGGTATTCAACTCTCAGCATGAAAGAATATTTACTCTGAGGAAATTCCTCTGAAAATCAACAACTAGTTCAACTCAAATATACATCAAAGACTTTTGTCTCCATCTTGCCTTTGCTTAGTACCAAAATGCCAGAGTACTTTATAGGGAACTAAATATGGGATTACAGGATATTAAAGACTTCTAAAACAAAAAATAAACACCTTGTTGATGATGAAAGTAATCAGTGGTTGCAATCAATCATTGATTGGATATAAGTATTACATAGAATTGACTAATACCCAAAAGCACACACACATGTGTACATAATCACAAGCTTAACACCCTGTTCATCATATGCATAACTAATCATACATGTTTAAGCAACACACGCATAGACATAGAAGCCACAGGTAGACCTCGTTCCTATAATTATTTGTGCAATGTTCAATAACACGCCAACAAGCAGCAAACACTGGGTCTCGGTGTTACTTTAGGACAAAACACATGTTACAAGCTGAATTCTATTGGTTAAAATTGGTGAAAATAACACGCAGACTCATTGCATGGTACAGTACATGTTTACTTCCCATCTGGTATGCATGCTCACTGTAATCAGCATCAGAGTGTACACTTTGTTTTGAGGGCTCAACCTCTTATTTGGACAGCGATCTGAGGAAGTGTCTTTCAGCTGTACATCCGAGGGATCCTCTGTCCGCTGTGTGTTGCTACCTGGTTTGAATCAGATGGCCTTAGGCTTGAACCACAGCAGCCACAGTGAAGGCTTGTTGAGTGTGAGCACTGTGCAGTCTCTGATGCTGTAGCGCAGACGCGGGTCAGGGGAACACTTGATATGACGGAACACGCTTCTGCGATGTAAAATGAAATCTGGTTGATATGTAATGAAGTGTAAGTGAGGAGGAACGGGCCAGGCTTGATGGGAGATGGAGGACGATGCTCTCAGTGAGGTTGGAGGTGATGAACTGTCAAAACCATAATGTTCGACAAATTGACTGACAGACAGATAGACTTCTGCGGGCCACATAATGTAAACACACATAGACACACATACAATACTGAGCAGGACAAAGGTAGCGGGAGGAAGGAATGATAATGATGAAATATAAGAGTGATGAGCACTGATATTGCATTTGCACCAAAGAAAATGTTCCCCTATAAACTTAGATGGTGAACAGTTTTAGGCCCATGAGGTAAAAGTAAGAAAAAAACAATAGAGAGAAAAATGTTCTTTCTTCTCGTTTCTCTTTCTCCCCTATAATCATCTTGCTACCCCTCTGATTTATTCCATCTCTCTTTGGAGGGGCTCGGCAGCCTGGTTGGGAACCACTGGATTACAATATCCAACTCTAGTAGTAAAGAAGTAGCTGCCAACACATTGGTGTATCAGTGTTAACAAACTAATATCATATATAATAATATACAACACAACTTCATCCTTAAATGTCAGAATAGGTAATTTGCCAATGACTCCCAAAACAACATAGAAGAGCACCAGTGCGTTTGCAGTTTTTAACACCTGCTTATCATTGTTAATTGATAGAAAACTACTTGGTTAGGTTTTTGATAAAGATCAAAGTTTGCAATTAATTCCAAACCATAGCTTGACTTTTTCTATAGTGTTCCTCAATGTCTTTGTGTCTTCAAGAGTTATTTTGGGGGTCATTTTGATTATTTTAATCAATTCTCAAGTGGTAAAATAATGTTAAATTGACCAAAAATGTATAAGACATAAGTATACATTTGTATGGCAATGGCCATCATATACTTCCATTTGTTCTAAGTCCTTTTAAAATGTCACACTTCATTTTTGTTTCTGATTTATGACTAGAACAACTTGACACCCAGGGCTGAGCTCCATCTCAAATTAATCGTCAGGTTCCCAGCTTTAAGATGATGTACACCACTTATATCCCCTGTACCCTTAAAACAGCCACAATGGGTCTATGTGGGTCCATTTAGCTGATTATACTTTTACTGAAGTTGGATTTTGAATATGACACTTTTACTTTCAATGCAATTCTACATAGTGGTTTGGTACTAAGTAATCTGATTTCTTCCACCACTTCACACGTCTTCTCTTTCCCTACCTTTGGTCTAACTTTCTGTCTTAAAGCCTATGAACCACCTGATAAGACAAAATAATGAGCTCATCTTTAGATTACACGCCTTGTAAATGACTTGGATGGACCCCAAAACTAACAAGATACCTCTAAACCTTAGCCTAGTCTGAGGGCCCCTGATGATAAGCCAGGGTCAGGCCCCTCGAGACAAAGTCTTCAGCGACCAGTAACATTGTTCGCTGGCCCTGACAAATCAGGACAGGTGGAGACGTTTCTCGGTCTTCGTCCGCCCGCCGCACAGCCCTCACACCGCCTGAAAACCGTCCTGAAACCGGATCGGGAAAGTCGAGTCATGCGCCACCATTCTTCATAACTCAATGGTACTGTTGCTTGAAGCCCTGTTGCCCGGCAACCAAATGTTTTGCTGTTGCGCTTTTATTTTGGCCTTTTTCTGTCTGTCTGTCGAACCCTCACACCAGCCACACACACCCACACCCCCTTACCCACACCTCCAACCTCCGCAAACACTCAAATATCCCAAGAATTGCATCACTGCCATGCATTCGAGATCCAATGGATCATCACAAGGCCCATAACACCTCCCATTTTATTATTTATTTTTGCTTCCCTCCTTCTGCAGAGGAGATTAGCATGGACTCTCTGCTTTTTTCTTCATCTTCTTCTTCTCCGTTTCCCTCTCTTTTGTTCTGAAACTCAAGCCATTGATCACCAGGCGTGCCCGACCAGCCACATTTGCTGTCTGCTGTTCTGCGGCTTACCAATGGGAGTGATGAATCATGCCGCTCGGTAATAAACACAGAAGCTGTGTAATAAAAGAGCAATTCCTCAATCTGCATCTCAGCGAGTCTGAGATGAGTTGAGGGGAGACATGATGAAAGGAGATGAGCTCGCTGAAGAAGAAAAAAAGCCTCCCTGCCTACAAATGGTCGGAGCCCGCTTCTCACACAGTGCTTCAAACGCAGCGAGCTTGTGCTAATGATAAAGACAAATATCTGGGGTATACCGATGCATTACTGATTCTATCCATCACGTCTCGGGAGAAGCCGCCATGGGAGGGCGTGTTGATAGCTCGCTTTGCCTTCTGTGGCAAAATCAAAAGAGCCGAGAGTCCTTGAAATTCAATTCCAAAGAGCAAACCGCAAGCTGTCTTCCTCTCGTGATAAAAGCTGGTGTTTGCTCAGTGGCAAACACAGGTGGATAGCTCTGAAGAGAACATAGCTCCTTTTTTCTTCTCCAGCCTTTTCTTTGCCCTTTCTATACTCTGGACACAAGATAAATGTGGATACTCACACGCACATACACACACACGCACACACACGTACGCACACGCACACGCACACACGCACACACACGCACACAGCCACGATAGGTGAAAGCAGTCACAGCCATGGATAACTGTGGAGGACTGAAGACAGGTGATATGTGATATGTCTTTCAGTGAAACTCGTTTTAAACAAATATAAAGAGTGGGGGGGCAGCAAATATTTGATGTTAATAATAGCAGGCTTCCTTAACTTTCGTATCTCTATGCGTTTTGCTTCTATTGTAAAGGAAAACAAATCTCTGCGTGCTCTACAAATGAAGTGTGAATGTGATCTAAGGCCTTGTTTCCAATGGCGGCCAAGTTGTGTGGAAGAAAAAGGGGGCCGTGCCTGGATGAAGGAGCATCAGGACGGAGCGATGGTGGGATGTTGTTGCGGAGGCAAGATGAGGTCAGAGGGAAACGGATCCATCCATTAGGGGGTATAATGAGAGGGAGCAGCTGCCTGCTGCTGGGTCAGACAGCACACAGATGTGAGGGAGCCTCAGGGCCCGACAGAGCCGAGGGGGAGCGCTGGAGTCCCTGTGTCATGACCTCATTCCCATAGCCAGGGCTCCCACTAACACTATAGCACCACTCCCACCAATGCCCTGGCATTGGCTTAAAAAAAGGAGACCATGCATGCCCACCTGAGCAAACCCCTGTGTGCAGAACCTTCTGCTCCTGTGTTGCTCGGCTAAACTCTGTCCGACCTGGAGGGGCACAGCATGCCAAACACTGATCTCAGCTTCACCTCCACCAGCCAGCACCAACAGCACATTCAAATATTCTCACGGGTGGTTAATTTTTTGAAGGCTCGGTAGCGTTAAATGGGGTGTGGAGTACTTTAAATCCCCTGTGTACTTTTCTTTACTGCGAGGAGGTCAACAGAAGTGCCAGTCGGTGTCATGGGATCATTTTCTCCAAAAGAAATGTTGGACAGAAATCAATTACTTCAAGAACAACAATATGGCAGAGATATCTTTACAAGCTGGGAAAGCGTCTTTGAGTGTCTAGAAAAATTTGAAGTATTATTATGCGTAAGTAGTAAGTAGTACAGATGCGAATAGCTAATGATTAACTAATGATTTTCTAAATGTTTACTTCATTATAAGTCTGTTTTTGCTGAGTTTGGAGTCATATTGTAGTGTTGGAATATGACTAGCGGGAAGAGTCCTCTTTAGTAATGTTCCCTTGGCAATAACGTGGAAGCAAGTGTGGGAAACTGAATGAGGAAACAATGAGGGCAACTAATTGCAGTCTCTATTTATAACCCCTTAAAGGACAAGTTAAACATGGTAGGAAATACATAAACAGTCACTTTGTTTCTTAGAGTTTCTTAGTAATGATTAAAGGTGCTTCTAGGTCATGTATGTATTATTTGGTCATCTTTGGACAGAGCCAGGAAATATCAAACTATTCCTAAGCCTGCTTGTGGTTTAATCATTAAAAACTACAGGCAGCCAAACTTTGGTCAACCCCAAAAATCCCTATACAGTAGTGTAATGGCTACAACTGAATTATTGTAGAGATCACAATATTTGTTAAGATACCAAATATGTCGGGCTGCACAAGAGGGCCACGCAGTGTAAACATCATATATTATTATTAACGATGTGGAACAAGCTGTAACAGTTTATTTATGACGCTGCCAGATAGATTAAAGCTACATTAAGGTAATGTCAGCATTTTATTTCCTCATAGTATTCTTATTATAATGCAAGCACCATCCATCACATCCTGTTGATAAATTATGCAGGAGCACACATTTGTAACACACAAATTAACACAAGCGTGTGTACCAACATCTTAGATGCTGCACGTTATTTATGGTGAATTAAGAACATCCAAATAGGGGATGACATGCATGCACATGCACACCTCTGCAAAACACACTGATTTATACCCGTCAGATCCCTCACTGCTGCTAGTGCTGTACGCTCAGGTGACGACACTTATTTCACACACACACGCACACACAAACACACACGCACACACACGCACAGGCACAGGCACACACACTGAAGTAGGAACAGGGTTTCTTGGAGGTGTTGACACACGCAGCCATTTCAGATGACTGTGCAGCTGACAGTCAATGGTGAGTCAAGTGTTGTTCCAGGCCCCTGCTCTCTCTCTCTATCTCTCTCTCTTTCTCTCTCTTTCTCTCTCTCTCTCTCTCTCTCTCTCTCTCTCTCTCTCTCTCTGTCTCTCTCCCCCTCTCTCTCTAAGACGATGACATCCAGCTTAGTCAGTCAAGTGCCCCATGCTTTGTAATGCATGTTCCCTTGTAGCTGCAGCGCTCTCCAAACAAAACTGGAAGCTTTTCCTGGAGGGATGAGACACTGTTTTAGCACTTTATCTCACCGATATGGACCGAGGAAGACAGCAATTATTCTCTGCATTCATTTAATCAAACATGTGCCACCTTTTTGATTCTGGTACACCCCTGTTTTCTATTGCATATATGAAGACCTCCAGCAATCCATCTCGTTAAGGTTTTTTCTTTATGGTAACATTTGTGTATGTTCTTATATCTTATATTTTACTTTCATTGTTGTTAGCTGCTATTAACTTCAACATGTTCACCTATTACGTTTCTTCTATTATAAACTGAGATTAGGAATGAGGGCTCATTTTTTACAGAGGGTTTTTGCAGCTTACTCCCACTCAACCATAGATGCGAAAGCATATGATCCACTGGCTTTTATGGAAAAAATAATATTCAGGTATGTCGTTACCGCAAGCGTTTGATAAATAGTTGCGTGGCAACGTTACAATTCAGAGCAACACAAGCAAGAAACACAAGCTGGGCTAAAAGAAAACCAGAGAGCACTATTTGGGTCATTGAATTCCTCTGTGTTTACTCTGAGCCTTTTGTGGGATTGACGCTTCGATCCCACCTCCTTCTGGGAGTTTTTTCCACCGTGACATGTGCAGTGGGGAAACTTAAGCCTCAGCAGATCTCCCAAACAGGAATTTTCACTTCTCCTCTTCATAATCCTATAACCCCCAGCCTTAAAACCATGGCATGTGCATGTGTGTGAGTGTGCATGTGTGTGACAGGTCTAAATCTTCTCCAAACAGCAAATCAGTACAACATATACTGCTCAGGATGAGCACCCAACAATGAAGAGGCAGCCGGCCAGCCAATCAGCACGGGGCTGCGTGATACTTAGACATGCTGCTTTATGACCTTTCAGGTGACTCAAACAAAGACTACTAAATATTTGCTTATTAGCAATGGAAACCCCCTCCATTGCTGCTCTTGCTGAAAAGCTAACGTAGAATAAGTAGGTTGCTGGTGCCACGTTTTAATCTGAGAACTTTAACCATCTTTTTGCTGCTAAGATCATGCACACATCTTTAATCATAGATAATTAAAGTCAGTATATGCTAACAGCGTGGGCATGCTAAAATAAACCACTGCAAAAAAAAAATATTTTAGCCAACAGGCCAGCCTCCGAGATGGAAGAGAGGAAATGAGGTGGAAAACAGACTGCCTTCTTCCTACACAACACACCACACACACACAATCACACACATTTTTACTTGTTACCACTACCTTCCATATCATCATAAGTCACTATTCCTCTGAATTACCAACACAGATGAGAGAGGTTATTATTACAGTCCTTCCAGCAATATGTCATTTAAGTTAAATCACTACATTGGACGTTGAAAACATGTCACGCACCTGTTGCAGGAAGTGGAAATTATATGTCCGTGTGCGAAAAAAAAGAAGGTAATTGGTTGTTACATGGGAATGGCTGCTGACAGGAGATACTTTGTGCTTATGACATGTAGTTTCGAAGTGCAGTAGTTAAAACAATGTGTGATAGGAAGTGAAATATGTTGCCCATATCGGTTTCTTTATTTTTTATCTCATCCATCCCAGGTGACAAAGGAAGAGAGCCCCACGATACCTGATAAACATACAATCTTGCCTCAGTTTTCCATTAAAAACTACAGTACCCATGAGCCTCAGTGGCATCAACATGGATTCATGTACATATAGTATGTGTCCACATGCTTCAACGTAGACACACATCAGAGCAACCATACGGACACCCACACACTGGCCCACACACATCGTCACATGCAGAAACAGATGACACATACAACACAAACCTTTTCCCCCTGATCTTGTTGAGTTAGTAAAGGGCCTTTCTGCACTGATCAAGGATCCAGTTGATATGTTGAGAAAAGGATTAAGAGGCTTTAAGGTCGAAAACAACATCTTTCACAGTACCTCAGACGTTCCTGTTGTAGTGGAATGCCAACATGCTATTACCAGGAGATTACCTGTAATCTCTTATTACTTAAAACAGGGCGGAGAGGCTTTCATGCAAGGCATCTTCAAAAATAAAATGTAGCTGTCAGCTGGGTTTAAGACGTAGTTTATACACAGAGTCATATTTGCAGAGAAACATGCCTGCATTTGCACGCTGGACTACCTGGTAGGACAGCGCCTGAAACAACTGCACAGACATCATTTTCAGCTCAGACTTTAGTGTCAACGGAACTCAAAATGAACTCTTGTTGTCTTTTGGGATAATAGCAGTCTCTTGCTGAGGGATCAGTTCATAAAGACCGTACGATCATCAAAGTGTTGAGCAGTATTTATGCAAACACAGAGAACTGCATGAAGTTTACAGCGCAAATCCATGCACATTCATCGGCAACAGCAAACCAGCAACTGTGCCACAAAAATAGAAGCACAGAACATGTGAAGACAGAACATGAAAATATTAGTGTTTGAACTTAATTCTCTCTCTCTCTGTCTCTCTCTCTCTCTCTCCCTCTCGCACCTGGATAATTGCTGTTTTGTGTTGACTGCATATGCTGTTATTTATTAGGAACAGAGACAGTTTCCCTCGGGGTGAGAGATGGGTTTTTGTGTTCCTTGTGTACAAAGATATGTAAGAAACATTATTAGTATGTCTAGCCCACTTGACAAAAACCCAGAATCTAAATAAAAATGTTCGCTAAAATATTCAAAGCTGTACAATCTGATGTCTATTGCATGAAATAATTGAAGTGTAACTTAACCCCATCCACCCACTGCATACTTTTTGAAGAAAGCTTATAAGTGGACAAGAGGTTAAGATATGAAAGGACGAAAGCCTTGAGGCAGCGTTGACAAATATGACAGCTACAGTAGCTTGAAAAAGAGTGATATGGAATGGGAATTTGATGAATTTACTGTTTTGATTGTCCCTCCGCCTCACTTCCCGCCAGCTGAAACTCCTGTGCCGGGAGGGGAGTCACGTCTATTGCCACTCAAATTCAACGCAAACCCAAGAGTCCTTTTCAACCCATAAAATGCTGAAATGTATACATTTAATAAGACATATACATACTAGCATTGGGTTTCATCACGGTACAGTCATATCATTTAGTTTACAGTGACATGACAGGTAGTTCCATGTCCATGCGACAGCAAAACCTTTCTGAAAGCTGCACGGTCAATATTTATCAATGCAGCTAAACAATGGAAGCTTCTCGGCTTTAAGTCTGGTATTTTGAATACAAAGCGGCCTGCAGACATCAGCCACAGCAATAGCATTCACTTGAAGCGCTTCATGTGGTTGGAGAGGTCACATCCAACTTTCACTGTGCTCTATCCCTGGAAAATTAAAGAAAGGAGACAAAGTGGAGAAATGAGGAGGCGGATGAAAGAGATTCAATTCAATTCAGTTTATTTTGTATAGCCCAATATCACAAATTACAAATTTGCCTCAGAGTTGAGTGAGAGAGGAGGATAAAGGAGGAGGAAGGTTGGTTGGAACAACAAGGAGGAGGAAGGTTGGTTGTCCCAACAAGCATTTTGAATAGATTGATATGTCAGAAACAACAATGAAAACCTATGTAGCAATAAAAGAAAAGTTGATATGAGCCTTTTAGAGCCGCCGCCGTGACTGTTGTGCAATCTGATATCTTTTATGACAGCAGAAAAGGTTTCCAAACCTGTTGCAAGACCGACACTCACCACACTATAGGTTCATGCTGAAAAACAAGGCACGTAACTCGGCATCAGTGCATGTTTTACCTTTTGTCTCTGCGGTCCACATGTCAACTCTGCCTCCTACAAAGTGAGTGTACCATTGGGTTGTGTCTATAAGGCCGTCCCAGTGCTGCACAGGGAAACGGGTGTCTCTGACAAGAGAAGCAGGAATTTGTGACAGACATCTCCCCAGACGAATGGCAGGGGGAGTGAGGATGAACAGGGCTGCAGATGAAAGGGCCCTCATAGGCCCCTTGAATGGTGAACGGTGGGAGTGTGTACCCAAGTATATTTCTATAGGAAGCATCTGTGTCTGTACATGCATGAGAGCATACTACTTTTTGTACACTGTGTGTGTGTGTGTGTGTGTGTGTGTGTGTGTGTGTGTGTGCGTGTGTGAACGAATATAAATATCAAAGAGAAAGGCTCTTGGAAAGGTGCTTTATGGTACTTGGATGGATTGCTACATGGATGTACTGTATATCATCTTATCATATACATTTTTTATTGTGACTACAGTTTGTTTGTGCTTCACCTGCTATGTTGGCCAGGCTTCTCTTGTAAAGGAGGTTATGTATCTCGAGACCTACAGGTGAAATAAAGGTCAATACAATTTAAGAAATAAAAGAGTGTCATGCCATAGGTGGGGTCTTCCTGATGAAAAGGTCTCAGAGACTGATGAGCTAAATAAAAACGCGAAGCAAGTATCATGCTGGAGGAGGATATGAACACAAGTTTGTTCTTATTAGTATCCTATAAGTAATTTGTTTAGTGTTGGATACAATGTATAAACGCTCTATAAACACTGAGTGACACAACTTTCCTTTTTGGTAACTTTCCCTATACGCTGCATGTGACTCACAGCACAATGAATGTTATTACAACCCACCAATGTTAGTCCCATGTGCCTGCAGTACTTATGTCTCAAATGAATGCCTCAAAGATGTATTGATAAAATGGTTCATATAGCCCCTTCAACGTGAAGTAAAGAATGCATTCAGCAATATACACTGAGAAACCCAATCCAGCTTTAAATATATATTAAACATTTCAGAGGTTGCACCTCTTATGGTTACCAAACAAAAAAAACACACATGGTTTAAATTGAGAAATATTCAATAATAGTGAACCCATGTGCTGGGCTTGTTTAGATTTCCCGCATGATTTATCATAATAACAGCTGCTTTAGTTAATGGTCTCAATTGAATAATCAGTTATATCACTTTGCCACACCTCTGTTGACACTAAAGTCTTCGTGGAGCCATTTTTCATCAAGGTGATTTATTTCATTTAACAGACAAATTAGTACCTCCTGTGAAGAGCTTCACCAAATGTGTAAAGCTTATTTAAAATTATTACGTATTTCGTAATTAATCTGATCTTGATGAATGTATCTCTCTGACCATTTTTCATCCAGTGAGGGAGAGAGTGAAAGAAAAGGGCTGTTCCACTTTAAATAAGGGTAATCGTTTTTTTCTGATGGTACTGTGGTTAAATCAGCATCTTTGAGTATGAGAGAGACCACCTGTGCCAGAGTTTGGTAATCAGAGAATAGATTTATACTCTGTGCACAACAAGTGTTTCAAATCTCATAACTCTCACATGCACCGTGCCAAGATATCAAAGTGGTAGTAATAACTCATATATAAAAAGTGGAGTGAGAACCTCCACATGACCTAAGGGCTCCAAGTAGAGTGGTTGCCTGTTCCCTGATTGCCAACCAGCACTTCATGTGTGTGAAAGATGCTTCATGTGTGTGAAAGACCAAGAGGGAAAGATGCTTCATGTGTGTGAAAGACCAAGAGAGAAAGATACTTCATGTGTGTGAAAGACCAAGAGGGAAAGATGCTTCATGTGTGTGAGCCCAAATATCCTAACAGGAAATACAAGAGTGAACAAAGTATGTTTTGCCTTTTTGCTTATTTCAGGGGATGATTTGTATTAGAAACTATTTAATTTCAAGTTGTTTTATTGGAAAGACTTTTGAGATGATGATGTGGATGAAACTCTTGACACGTTAATTAATTTCAAAACATGTGGTACATAATGGTTTCATTAGTATTGTTACTTGCACACACAAGTTTACGGCGCAATAAAGTTCCAGCAACAGAAGATGTTTGGGCTGTTAAAATCAAATCAAGACACTGTCAATTTCCATTTACAATATCCGACTAATAAAAAATAAATCATTCTTAAAAAGTAATTTATTGGCATGCAGATGGCAGACTGAAAAGTAGGAGGTGTACCTCTGTTCAAGCTGTTAATATTTAAGTTTTGCTTCAGTTTTATAATTCTCATTCATCTCTCTCTCTCTCTCTCTCTCTCTCTCTCTCTCTCTCTCTCTATATATATATATATACATTGAATACTGTGAGAAAAATAATCCTGGATGTGTTAGTTATCACAGTAATGTATTTGCTATTCTGGTAAGTACACATGGGTAATAAGAGAAACAAAGGTGTTCCAAATCTTGAACAAACACTGGAAATGCTCTTGAGTCAACCTGAGTTCAGGTGTTAAAAGAAGTCAGCCTTCCCATATTTGAGGGTGTTCATGACTGCAATTTATTTCTATTGCGCATGAGTACAAAAACCCATATGTCCTTTTTCCTCAGTGAGCTATGTACTGAGTATGATAGTTCATCATGCAGACAAGTGAAAACACAGTGAAGTGTGTGTTTCTTCACAACGCCTGGAGCTTTTAGTCTGACCTTCTCCCCTCTCGCCATCTCCCTCTCACCTTCTCCCTCTCGCTCCTCTGCCCTGGGGCACCAATGGGTGGGCCTTTAGGTGAAGCAGGCGAGGGGGGGCCCCCTGGCATCACCCATACCTCGTCTTGAAAAAGAAACAAAAAGCCAAAAGAATGATGGCTAGCCCTGACGTTGTTGAGACAGTGCTCGGGCCAGGAGAAATTAGGTAAATATCAATGGCGGTGGTCTCACAAAGCCCATTAGTCAATGTCTGCAGCTCGCTGTCGGAGCATCAGCAGAGAACAGCCCCGAGGTTCGCACCAGCACCACTGTCCTTGTAGCCAGGTGAAAATAAAGCAACCCGAGCTCGGCATAAATCACTATGAACATTTGTTACCTCGGGTAATTGTGCTTCATTCATCTTGAGGACTTTTTCCATTTGTCAACTCCCAGAGGCTGCTGGGTGTCAGCTGTACAGGCCTGTGCTGTAGGTTGGCCCGACTGTGCCTAACTAGAAGTACAGGACAGGACCCTGAAGGAAAGTGAATCACAACACAGTTCAGTGAAACTGCATAAGGCCACGTTCAGCTCTACTCATGGTCTGTTGGTGCATCTGTCTGGACAAGTGCACACATATGTATCCTGCAAACAATTTTTACTTAATAGTACACACAATACAACTGAAAACATACTAAAAATAAACAAACATTAGTCACCCTTGCACATTTTTTGTTTCTGTTATTAAAATGCACTTGCCAGTTTTATTTAAAAAAAAGATATACTTGTTGTAAAGTACTGTTATCTGTTTGTTATTTACAATATGTATTATTATTATTATGTTAATTGTTTTTATTATATTTGTATTGTTTTATTCTATGTCTATGTTTATTTTTATGCACCTTTCACCGAGTCAAAATCCTCGTAAATTCAACGTACCTGTAAACACAGCAAAATCAACATAAACTATATTTACACTTGTGTAAATGCATATGCAAACTAATACTTTTTATAGATTTGTAAGTTTGATTCATTTATAAGCGTGTTAGTACGATAACATTTGCTAATTAGCACTAAAGCCAAAGTACAGCTGAGGTTGATAAGTGTTTTGTCGTAGAAGTATTGGACCAATTAAAATATTACCTGATGATGGTGCTGGACGGAGTCTTAATAGTTATTGCTGACGGGTACATAAAATGTCCAATTGCACTCAATTACATGGGCGTGGTTGAGATAGTTCACTAAAAAACTCTAATAATAACTGGTGCCGCTAGAGGTAAAGTCAGTGGATTCATCGTCTCGGGAGCAGGAACGTCTGTGCATAACTTTATGGCAATCTATCCAATAGTTGCTGATATATTTTAGTTGGGAAAGTGGGGAATTGAGAGATATTACCAACCCTAAATAAAAATCAGAGATGGTTTTTGACCCTTTCGTCCTGATTTCATTCCTTTTTTCCATCTAAGACCCGAGCAGATCATCTCTGTCTCTCCCATATTTCCCAACTGAATGTAGAACAAACTAAAAGTTCCTCATCCCACGTTGGCTATAAAATAAGTCAAATAACCTTGTGGTTGAGGCATAAACCTTATTAAAACACAAGTTAAAACAGGCGGGATGGGGAAGCTGAATGAACACAGGCCGGATGGTATGTTTTAATGTGTATTGTGATCTGCTCTTTAGGAAGGCATCTATTAACACCAATTGTAACCTCACTACCTTGGAACCTGCTCCAGCTGTTAGCACCCTGCCACCTCCATTCACCTTAGTGACACACACGTCTTTAACACACCGTTGTCTGGAACGCGCACACACATTGAAGTACACTCACTCTGACACCGCGTAACAAAAGACAATGTGTTATTGTGTTTTCAAAAGGAAGTATAGCACAGCAAGATAATGCGACGCCATAGAAAGAAAAGAAAGAGGGGATGGAAAGAAAGAGAGACAAATGGAATAATTAAAACATTTTTAAAACCCCTCTTCTCCACCACGAATTAATCTCAAACTAAATGGCTGTTTCACTATAATCAGTTAACACAATTTCAATTGTGGGCAGTGATTCTGAGGTCTGAAACCAGGCTGCTTGATTAAAGGGAGACTATAGTAATGTCGTGCTGCACTTTAGTAAAGTTGGGGGACTTACATAATAAAAAAACATGCCTTTTCTGAGAGAAAAAGTTTACAGTTCAGAGTTACAAAGATGTATAATACTTGTTCTATCTCTCCAACATTGATGGCTTGCGGTGAAACTGTAATAACTCCCATAGCACAATGATCCGAGGCGAGGGCGTGATGAAATTGTTGCTTTTCAATTTGAATCAATTAAATAAATTTTTATAGGCCAAAATCATAACTATCACAAATTGCCTCATCGAGCTTTATAATCTGCACAACACCCACTTGTCTATGCACCCAGATACTGTGGGAATATGCATAGAAACAGATGCAGGTAAGTAAATGTGCATCATACACTCTTGCCTACGGTGCCTTGAGAACCGGATTGCTTACCTCCGTTTGAAAGTAGCAAACAATGCTAAAGTTAACCCACTAACTGAGCTAAACAGAAACATTTCAAGAGGGCCTTACTTCAGTTTGAGTCACGTGGTCAAGCAGGGTCCTGCTCCCCCGAAAACTCTTCAGATCCACATAAATCATGCTGGTGTCATATTATTCTTTAAAATCTGCATTTTTTTTTGGTTCGAGGCGATGGGTTTGCAGGTCTGAAAAAAAGAGCAGTCAAAATCAAGATGTTTTTATTTTGAGTAAGAATTTCAAAAAGCTCCAAAAAGGCTGCTTCCTACAGTTCTCATAATGCAGCTGAATGGCATCTTTTTATTAGCCCCTCCCTGCCTGGTAAATGCTTACATAATTCAAACTCCAGGTTCCCGATTCGTGTGAGAGGTTTTGTGTTCCACAAATGTAATCTCTGGACGCAAATGAACATTACCCCTATGAAGTCATCAGTGTTATTCCCCAGGACTTGACAAGCTCCTCCAGAGCCACAGAAGACATACAACTGTTTTTCACAAACCGGGTAGTTTCTTCCATGACAATAAAAATAAACTTCATGTGTAAATTTGTTTGGGGTCTCCTTCCACAAAATGATTCATGAAAGTTTCACATATACATTTATTGTGCAAACGGAGGCAATTCAGTGAGGAATCGTGGTGAAGAGAAAAGGGACTACAAAGAGAGGGAGAGAAACATTCAGAGAGTGTTTTCGGCTCTTCTGAGGATCAGGCTCACGAGTGGCTGCTGCTGACAGGTGAGGATGTCTTTTATCAACAGGTGTTAGGAAGCCAGTGAAGATATGAGGACAGATAACACAGGCAAGAGAGTGAGAGAGATGGAGGAAAACCGCAGACAACCACAGCCGCATTCTCAGCCTGCAAACACCCTTTCACCACTTCCAGTGTCACCCCCCCTCCCACCCACCCCACCCCACCCCCACACACACACTTATCTCTCCCAAATCTGAAGGAGACGGATGCTCTGAGGATCTACACATTGCCAGCTCGAGCATAATTAGTAGAAGACATGCAGCCAGCCGTTGCCCAAGCTCACTTACGCACGTTTGGCTCCAAAACAAACAAGCAGCAACCTAAGACAAACAGTGATAATGCCCTTGAGTCCACCCTGCCTCTTATCAGGGGCTTCTCACACACTCCCAAGCTCTCTGCATGGAGTTTCATTTTTAAGTTACATCACTAGATACTACAAAGCTACACACACACACCACACACACACACTGTGGCCAGATGCAACATGTGCAAAATGCAAGCATGTAAACCTTGCTGACATAACATTTTTCAAGATTACATGGAGTTCATGCTATTATTTGATTGTTTGAGATTTTTGCATTTGGAAAAAAAAAGAATAGACCTTTATAACGTATGAGAAACATACAAAATGCAAGATCTGTAATGGAGATGATCCATGAAGGGTTTTTGTAAAATTCCAAAAAGATGTTACACGTTGAAAGAAAAACAATGTGCACCATGTAATGGAGAACATAGTGTATTTCAAAGGGCAGGATGGATAGGTCAGGACAGAGAATGAAGCTTCCTGTCTGCCAGCTGGGCACCTTTGCTGTTGTGAGATGTCCAAGCTGGCTTCAGTCCAGGCAACAGGCGCGACCTCACTATCTGTCCCCAGAGAAACAGGGCTATCTGGTGGTGTACAGGTAGCGAAGGGGGGATGCCGGGGGTCAGCATCCTGCTTCTAAACCTGGAAAAGGAAACTAATCCGGGGTCAAAAAGGGCTATGGTGTTGAGTGAAACTTCACATGAGGATGGGGTATTCAAAATGTATTCCCCTCTCTCTAACGCCACAATCTTCATTAAAACCCTGCACCTGGGCCCGAGTCTGATCCGTGGGGAACCTGCTCATGGCCATCGCCAGTCAGGCCCCTAAATCTGTCCCCAGCCCCTTATTCACTCCCCACTTATCCCTCCTTCCTCCCTTCATTACCCTTTCTGCCATTTTGGGTCAAGCTCAGGGCCACAATACTGAGCCTATGCCGACAGGGAAGGGATGAGATAGGATTAGGGAGATAGCAGAAGGCCAGAGTTGGGTTTGTTGCCGGCAAAAGATAAATAAACAAACTTAGAAAAGTGATCGGTCCGGTTGCTCTCACAATTATTAATGGGTTGTAATCAGAGACATTTTCAACGCTTTTCCTCGGTTTCAGAATACCGGTTGCCAGTTGTGGGTACGTGGAGAATCATAGTTTACGCCTTGGGCCACTGACCAGGCGTCCATATTTGACAAATTGGGAATAAGGACTGATTGGTTAAATTGACATTACGTTTACATAATAATTACTTTTTTATTACATGTATAACATTGTGTATACACGGTAAATATTTTCTCTCATTGTACTCATTGTTTGGATAAAAGCATCTCCTACATCTGATATTCAATTGTTTCTGAGGTTTGGATATTTATTGTGAAACATAATAACTCAAAGTTATTTGGGCAAGGGGGTGAATGTTTTTTAACAGCCATTCCTGTCGGTTTGTCTGCGGGCCGAATGCCATATGTCCTGCAAACAGTGTGTTTACGACAAAAATCATTTCCACTGAGTAACTCTCCACAGCCAGCCAGGCCTGCAGTGGCGTCACGCAGCTGCTTCAGCCACAGCCGGGTCTGAAACGGTGTTATTGTTACTGGTATACGCTTAAGTACGACAACATAACATAATTTGTAACAATAAGAACAAATTAGCTCGATGCCATCTGTGTACAACATGTACTGATAGCTTTGTGAGCAACACAAATCCATACACACACACACACACACACACACACACACACACACAGAGGAACAAGCCTGCACCCAAAGCACATGTAAGCACTACAGTTTGTCTTTCAAACACTGTCTCTCAAGCAGGCTCCGATTTCAGGCCTTGTGGTCTCCAAAATATATATCGAAGTACACATCAGGCTGTGTGTCACTGCTGTTTACAGGAAAGTGATTTATGGGGCTTTTTGGAGAGAAGAGGGAAGTGTGATATGGTTTGAATGAGTTTCAGAGAGAAGCTGAGAGGTCAAGCTACTGTGGCCATTAAATTATCACCAGAAAATACATTAAGCAATTTACAATAGTTCATTTCAATGGTGACATATAATCACATCAAAGAACCATAAGTGAATAAATAAATGAATAAATTATTCAAGGCAGTTGTCTTTGTCTTGTTGTTCATTGGCGGTGAAAGCTCGACATAATGCTTGTGCATATGCCAGGCTTAATTGCAGGCTAAGATAAACATAATTAGCATGTTTTCAAATAACCGCACCGTACTGTGGAAGATTTATGTTCCTCTTTGCTGTCTTTATATGACACGCTCTTTGTGTTGAACTTCACAAAGTGGTCCAACTGGTAAGGTTACATTTTATTTAGACTCAAATGTATGTACTTATGGGTGTGTGCATAGTGGGTTTGTATCCTTGCACATGCAGTACATGGTGAGCCATAATGCACGCAGACATGTCACTGTGTATTCTCAAGACACTGACATCTTGGGCAAATATGGAGGCATGGTGGCTTATTGTCAGAAGAGATAGAGAGCAAGATAAGAGATAAGAGCTGTTGCACAGGACAAATAAAACTCTCAGCTTGACAGATGTCACTTCACATGACAGATATTAGGCAAAAAGCAATCTCTTAATAACATTGATCATTTGGCATGATATTGTGGAGTTAAGTTTGTATTCACTCAGAGAGATTAGCATAGATTGCTAGCACTGATTTCCAGACATGACCTTTATTTTAACACCTGTTCTGTCATTGGCAGCTTTGACACACACACTCACACGCACACACAGTGCTGTGTGTATGGGGTAATGTATGGGGTATGTATGTACCCCATACATTATACAACAGCGGGGGGTACACCTCCAGTTGTAATAGCAAATGACCAAACAACTGATGTAACAGAGTCATTGTTGGTCATTGTTTGTAGGGTGTTCTCAATTTACAGTATGTACAAAATAAAGTATTAAATGTAATAAATACACAGGACCAACATTGCCAGTTGAACCCTGCAATAGAGAACACCAGATGTAGAGAGTGTTGTCATGGCAGAACATTTTAATAAAGCTTACATTTCATGTTGTTGGTGACTAAAATGTTGACCAAATGAGTACATAATAAAAAAATAATAATACTAAAGACAAATACAGATTGATCTTTTAGACATTCTCTTTCTTACGCTGAGTCTGGTACTGCAGCCAATCTGGAATAGTGCTCTGCACATCTTTGTGTGAAAACTAGCGCGAAGTGTCATTAAGTTATTTGATAACATGTTGGGATGTCATCAGCACCATCCGGACAAATTTCCCTTGATTTATTGTACTTGGCGATTAAAGTAATTTTGACTGTGATAATGGGTGTGATGGGGGTCGAACTGTGAGCAGAACAATAAATGCCACATGTGCCTTGCTGAAGTTGCAAACCACATGAAACGAAAGGAGGTGGGGGCACCAATTCAATCCAGATATGTCCAGATTCAAACATTCAGCGGAAGGTGGCCTGGGCTGAAACACCAAACGACCACCCCAAAGTCACCCTGTGGTCTCCCCGAAGACAAATGGACCCCTGAAGTTTGAAGGCATCTCAGCATAATAGATCTAGTTACGGTGATATACAGAACAGCTCTATCTTACTTTGCCTGATGTTTCAGCTTTAATTGTTGAGTTGCACACTGCCTCCATCCAAGTATGCATGGAATTTCAACAAAAAAGAACGCAAGGAAAGAAAAAAATCGAACGAATCCATAGGGCCTTGTGTGCTTTGGCAGAACAAGAATGGTCTCCTTTTTTGGCGTGTGAGACAGAGAAGGAGGTATAAGGGTGGGAGTGTGGTGTTTATTGGTTTCTGCCAAGCCAGTCAGAGAAGCAAACACAAGCAGAGTGAAACCTGATCGACTGGCACTGGGCCTGGACCAGCGGCGGCGCAGCGCAGCGTCAGGGGAAAAACACTGACAAACATACACAAGCACAGGGCCCAGGTCTCCAAATAATCACAAGATGAGCAGGCCAGATAACAAAAATATCCCAAACATCAGTAAATTAAGGTAAACCCCACAAATACCTCAAAATGCGTTTTGGAAAGGACGTAGAACAGGAGCGCTGTGGATGTTTGTGAAAGTCAGATCGAGGATGACTTTAAGTGTCTGCTCAGATGCGGGGGAGTTTTCTGATTGAAGTTTACTAACTCCATCCCCTTGATCCCATCCCACTTTTCTCCCACCACCACCCGCTCACACACACACACACACACACACACACACACTCTCTCTAGCCCAGCAGGAAAATCCCTCTGTGGCCAGGCATTTCTTTTTAACTTGATATGCTTGTGAATCACCCCCAGTGCTGCAGTGCTGCTCCACTAATGAACACAGGGCCCACAGACGGAGCTGTCCATGCCCTGCTACGCTCCTGGATCGCACTAGAAAACAGGATCCAGCTGCCCTCCACCCTGTCATTACAGGGAAAAAAAATCCCAGAACACCCTCTGCTTGCCCTTAGACCCGTTTCATCCCCTGACCACATCTTATACTCACCCATCAGGCCTCCTGCTGCTAACCTTGGTCTGGACTTAACCTCGGTAACCTGCCTTAATCTTCAACCGGGCCCCAGCTGTAGTAATAATCTGCATCACACATAATTAATTTCATTTCTTAATCAATTGCCTTCCACATGTACACATTACTCCTGAAATTCTTGCTCTGCATTTGTTTGAGTAATCTTGGCCGTCCTGGAATTCAAGCTTATTATACCATTTCTCTGGATGAGATCATTACGTGAAGTGCATTTTGTTTACATATAGCGAGAGTGTATGACTTCTGCTATGCCTTGAAACAATATTGCTGACTGTTGCCTTTATTTTGTTTGCACTACTTACTGTAGTGAAAGCCATAAATCTCTAGCGACAGTCTTGGATCCATATCTGTGCCAGACACCAGTATAAATATGAATGTGATGTTGAGTGTATGGAAGTGTGTGTGGAAGAGGAGAAGGGATTCAGGAGGCTGGCATGGAATTTCCATCTGATAAAGTCATCAAAGTGTTATGTTTATGGTGCATGAGTCTTGCCAGTGGTAGGGCATGGGAAACACACACACACACGCACACACACACACATAGACACAGGGACGTTTGCACATGAGGATGCAGAGACACAGACAAAGGCACACACATGCCCAGCTGATACCAGCATCAGGGTAGTGTGAAGCCGTATCTAATATGCTGAGTACAAAGTAAACACTGCACTGTGGCATCAGGGCTTTCCACTCACTGAAAAACCATCTGACTCAAAACAAGCCCGGGGCCAGAAGGCTTTCTTGAGTCCAGGGTTGGGCCGTGTGGGAGGATGAGGCTGTCTGGCCAAAAAACACATGTGTGCACAGTCATACACACACAACACAGGAACAAGAGTTGACTAGATATAATTGCTTTGTTGTTCTGTCAATAGCAGTTATGTCAGAAGTGTGGCAAATTGATTTTCAGAGGGAAACCGTAGAATTGTCCAAGAAAAGTCCAAGATTCCTTCACTGGGAAAAGCTGCACGCTGGTGCTCACTGTGACCTTTTAAAGTGAAGCAATGATTGCTTGCAAACCCGAGACACAAATTGCATAATCTACGTCTTTGAGTGGTTGGTCAAGTCATGTTTATCTATATAGCCCAAAATCACAAATCCTAAATTAGCTTCAGAGTCTATTTGTTTCAGTTTGGTGTGCTTATTAACTACAGTGATGGAGCATGTTGGTCTCTGAGTGCTGCCAAAACATGAGACAACCTGCGCTCAATACTGTGCCTGAACGCAACCTGTGTAGACACAGGCGCATTGTTCAGACGGCCCGATATTCCAAAACATCAAAAGTTCGGAAAAGGTTTCTTTAGACTGAAAGACTGAGTGTCTTGCAACGAATGCAACCACATGGCTAAGAATTATGCAAAATGACATTCCAGTTGCAATATCTCTTTTTCTGACTTGCCCTATACTCTGCCTCTGGTTATCTTAGCCAGATTATTCTTACCCTCAACCCCAACTGACATCACTCCTCACGCTTAAACCTAACCAACCCAACCGCAGAAGGCAACAAGTAATAAGAGTGGTGGGTCATGACTTCGCCAGTGGGAAACAAATCAGGAAGGTCAGATGGCCTCACTCGGCATAACAATTAGCCATGTGCTTGATGCAAGGAAATGTTGTGCGTTTTCAGAGCAATGGTCTTCAGGACAATGTCCATTTGTTTTAGGGATACCGATTTGTTGGACAAATAGACCTTTGGTCCTATGGTCCAAATGGTTCGGGTTAATGAGGAGTCCAAACAATGGACAGTTCCCGGAATGAAGCTGCTACTGTACTGCCGGAGCTTTGAACCACTTTCCAAGGTCTTCTTTGGCTCCATCAATGGATGCAATTTGATCAGTGTGATCAAATTGCATCGTGCATTGTGATATAGATGAATCTATATGTATATAAGAATCAGACAGATACATCAGAGTCCTCATCAGAGTCCTCTCAGGGTATATATATATATATATACCCACCAAACGGTGTGTCATATACTGGGAGCACTGGTCTTCACTTGTGCAGCAACATCCTCTTGTCCTGTTTGTTGATGTGTCAAGAAGCAAACATCTCATAGCTCTGTGTTATTTTGACAATGAGCCTGTGTGTGGTAGACTGGCCGTTAACAGACTCCCCTGCTGGCTGTCGAAGACACAATAAACCATCAAACATGGCAAAGGGGGATGTGACGAATTCTCCACCCACCAAATCTTGCGGTCTGAAAAGTTTCACAAATCATGTTAACAAATATCCAAAGCTGAATCTTGTGGTTTTTCACTCCTGAGTACAAGGAGCCGCATGCTTTTGTTGTGGCCTCGGGAATTCAAGATGATCTCCGAGGATGCCGGCAACATGTGAAATATATTTGTAGCCATACAGAAAGGCCAATTGGTATTAATGGTGTGGTGTGCAGTGGAGGCCAGGGGAAGTGTGCGTTTGAGTCAATGTGTGTGCGTGTGTATGTGTGGGTGTGTGTGGGTGTGAGGGAGGGAGCATGTTTGGTCTGGGTCAGTCAGACACACTTGTTTCCCAGTAGGATGGATCTGTTGAGGGCCACAGGGCAAGAAGCAGACAGATTCATCAGAGTCCTCTCAGGGTGTCCGGTATCCCAGAGTGCACTGCTGCAGCTGCCAGGCCTGCAGTGGCAGTAATGATCGGCTCCAGGTGGACGGACAGGCAGATACAGGACGTTCAGTTAGTGTGTGCCTTCTCTGAAGTGTTGCCCAACAGCACTTGTGTATATCACTGTTTCCATTCAAAGTGTTAGCCAAAGTAAGGACATTTGACTTTTGCATACAATAGACAATATGTGTTGTGTGACAATATTGTTCTCCACCATTCATTATATAAATAGATCTAATTATAAACCCATTTAAATACAAAGCGGAACATGAAACTTTGAGATTAACATATTGTGCACTGGGAAGAGTACTTTCTCACCCATTACATCATCGCACTTCCAGCACTGAACCTTCATTCTAACCACTTAACATGCAGTTTCCCCTTTTAGTTTTCCTTCAAATAGCTTTAGGGATGCTCCAGTCAATGTATGCTAATCTGTATAACCTTGTTCCAACTCTTCAATTACATGACTTTGGAGCCTGTCATAATTGCCTTTTTTTTTTTTTTAAGTTTGAAGCTATCCATTTGAAGTAAAGTTCTGTGGGTTTGAACAATGTTTTGCCGCAAATCATGAGTTTGTGTTTACCTTGTCTACTGGTGGGCTTCTGCTTGTCAGGGATTGTTCTCGTGATTTAGTTTAATATAGAATTAGGAGGAGAATGTTTTGATTGTCTATCACATATTCTCTCGGAGATCAAAATGACTTGTCTATTTCTGCATGACAACAAGTGCATCAGGCATTATGGGTGCTTTACAACTGATTTATGGCTATTGTTAGTAAGATTGATAGATAGTCCAGTGAGAATACGTGTCTTATCTTCAGCTGTACTAGCTAGATGTTCAATGTTTTAGTCTCGAGTACAAAACTAGTACATTGCTTAGGCTTTATGTAATTGATTTATTCTAAAATATGATGTAATGTGCTTGATCATAAAGGTTATTAGTTGTGAAAACAACTGACGCTGATGTTTTGAACCGAGTGGACCCGAAGCTCCAGCTGGGTTGTAAATCCTACAGAGAAGCCTTGACTCGACCCGTGAACCTGCAACAGAAAACACATTGGTCATTTCTAACCAGTTGTATCCACTCTTCTCCCTGCTGCTTTTCTAAAAAAGCGATCAGTACAATAGAGCCAAAATGTTTGCCATGAAAAATAATGATGTGATCTGCAAAAATATCTGGAGTGTGTCCAACAGCTAACATCAAGTCAGCTCAAATTGTTTGTATGTCAAGCTTTATAAAGTTGAAGTCTTCTTCATTCATCTTTCAACCTCACAATGTTTCTCTATGAGCTGCAGTATCCATCAATAAACAAGTTGAATGTAACTTTGTCTGCAGTGTGACAATTTTGCATATCTTTCTCATAATAGATTATCCTCTCATTGTTAAATACGGAAATTTGTAACAAGTTTGATTTAACGATGTTTGGGCTGAAACAGCAGAAGCTCCTCGAAGCAATCAATCAAATCAAACTGAAAGCAGTTATTTTTCTAACCTGGAGTGCATCGCAAAGGTATGAAGCCAAACCTATAAATATACCACTTCATTCACCTCGGAGACAACTTACACTTACTCATGCAGCGGGCCGCAAAGACAGCAGATTTTCTCTCACAGTTTCTCTGGTTGTACAGTACAGTAGTGACGATCACTCACTAAAATACAGAGACAGAATGAAGTAGATCATTTGCCAATTTGTAGCAAGTTAATATTGACACAGCTGATAATTTTATATTTAAAGTTGATCTTCTTTTCTCAGTCAAGGCTTTAGAAATCTGGCACTAAAAATCAATTAATCTAACGTTTAATGTGTTTGCCATATTATGTGCGTGTAGTCAGTATGCAGAAAAATCCTATAATGTTTGCACTTTTACATTGTGACACAATGCTCACAATGACACACATTTAGTTTACTGTGCTTCCATATACAGTATGTCATTATACTGCAAAGACATATCCACTATAATGTAGTATTCAATAGAACTATTAAGCACCAAATCCTAAATCCCAAACTTTGTGTTTTGAGTCTCGATATATTCATTATGGAATTGGGATTAGCCGCAGCACAGGGCTAACTTTAATCCCACCCACACAGATAGCTAACGCTTAAAATCTTTACATTTCTATTTCAAGAGACAACATTTAGGCAATCCCATCTTGAATACACATTATTGCCCCGCTAACTCTACCAAAGGCTAATTGATTGAGCACTAGCTGATGATGTTAGCTTAAAGAACCAGTGTGATTCAGACCACTGTTCCCCAGGGGAAACAAGAAGTCAATGTTGTTTTTGTCAAGTATGTTGCGTTCTTCAGTAACAGCACTTACGTGGTTAACCCAGACGATTATGTTTTCCTAAACCTAACTAAATGGTAAATGGACTGTAGCTTGTAGACACCGCTACAGGGGAGCCATTTTGGGGTTAGGTGTCTTGACCTAGGACATATCGACATGGGCCAGCGGAGCCGGGGATCGAACCGCTGATCCTCTGATTGAAGAATTGAAAAGACCGTATGCATGTAACGAGCCTAAATTCACACTTCTTGCTGGCTTTCTTAAGAAAACTTTAAAAAAACGAGGAGTAAAATTTTTTTTTAGGATATCATACTTTCCATTGTGTGAGGATACGTTGCACCTCCAAAATGCACTACAGACTGCAGTATGTACACACTGTACAAGTATGAATTAAGAATATACATATTAAGAATATTTGTCAACTAATCCGTTGTTCTTGTTTTAGTTGGCTAAGAATTCTTAAATCGATAAATAGTTGTTCATGCTGAATGACTTCAATTTATAAACACATCTCTGGTAAACAAAAAAGAAATGTGCATGACTTTTTGGAGGAAAACTATGTTTTACGATTTAATCAACTAATTGATTAGACGACAACATCATAATAATCAGAGTGGGCATTTATTTGGTTCAGGACCGGCCCGAATACGAACACTGCTTAGCTACAGATAGTGCAATCACATAAACTGATACATCACATGCACATATAGTAGTGCTTTGATGAGTAGTAGGACTAAGAGTCACTTTATATGTTGGCTTCAGAGAGGTTTTGAGTTTCTTTTAGCTTCTACCTGTTTGATCACAGCACCCATTTTCATAAGGAACTCTTTTGTCTTACAAACTGAAAAGAGAAAGAGAAGCAATAAGCTTTTTAGAAGCAATGGTCCGACAGACTAATTATGGTTAGAACAATAGCGGTAGTATATGAAACTAAGTCAACAGTGTGTCAACTGACAGCAACACCATTTTGACACATAGATAAAATATCCTGCCTTAAACCAACAACTGCGACATTTGCAGTAAGGATATCCTGAGGAGTCACTTAGCTGGATTATGGATGTGGCACTTGTTTCACTGCTTAGTTTGTATTACCTTGGAGTAAAAGCACAATAAAATGGTGGGGTATGACAACGGTGCAAGCATAACATGGCACATGGCCAAGACCAGGCAGTGTAATGCTCTGTACTTCCTGCCCTTCCCTAAGCAGGTGCTGAGAGATGGCATGTAGGTGTAAATGTGATCATTGTCTGTGCTAATGACAAGGCTTTGGAGAATGACAGCAAGTGAAATATAGGCACCGTGTGCCACAAGGAGGATGATGCCAAAACATTTAATCTGATGACATCTTTGTTTTTTTAATGTTTTTTATGTTTATGTTTTTTTGGGGCAAATATCCAGGAACCACTGGGACAGATGTGTACTGAATAGTACTGCAGCTCGATACTTTTTAATAAATGTTGATACTTTAATTTAATTCATGAACTGTCCACAGAAGACTGCCCAGATTTAAAAAGCCAGACTACCCTCCTTCAGCAAAAATGTATAACTTTCCCCCAATTCTGACCCCCTTTCCCATGTAGTAATTTTCATACAGCCCCTTAGATACCTGCCATCTGAGGAGAGGACACTCAACAGGACAGAAAGTATCTACTGTGTCCTCTTCTGTGATGTCTCCAAATATATCTGCTCCTGTCCTAAAGCTAAACAATAATTGTGACATACAGCAAAGCAAATAAAATGCCATTAAAGCGCACTGTTTGCCTATTTATATGACAAAAGTACGGTCAACATTTTAATCCTGTCACCGTTAGAAAGGTAATACATCTGTCAAAAAGGAAATTAGAGAAACATTAACATAACATTTAGTTGTTTTAGTCACGATGACATATATTTCCAGATCTGTGCTCCGTTTCAGTCCTACTCAGCAGAGGAAAACATGCACTGACATGTCACCATGATACAAACACAACTGCATGCTAATTCAATAGCAGCTTGTATTTCTTCTCTTAACAGGCTGGATTTGTAGATCAGATTTTCTGACCTAGAGCCGTGTGTGGGAGTACAGCCCAAAAGGGGGGGGGGGGGGGGGGGGGGGGGGGGGGGGGGGGGGGCATAAGCATGTGCGTGAGTGCAAGAGAGATTCGGGGGAAAAGAGAGAGAGACTTAACGTGGGATCCTGAGCTCTCTGGGACTTACCCAGTCCCAACTGTAATGTAAAACCTATGGGACAATGAGGGGCTATACAGTGCTGAGCCTTAGCCGGGCCAGAAAGTCCACCCAACATGTTGTCAAACCATGAGGAATTTATTACTAATGTTGGTCAGCTGTAACGACAGGGGGCGGGGGCTTTTTTCCAGCGCAGAAAAAAATAAATCATTAATTATCTACACCGCCACCCTTGATCATTCCCTGAATTTCTGCTGAGTTTATCTCCGAAGCGTGCATTTCCATCCTGACTGAGTCTCTTCAGCTAGCGTGTCCATTTATAAAGCTTGTGGCTTAACAGCGGGGTCTTCCACTGACCTAGCCATTGACAGCCAATGGTGTGAAGGATTGGAGGTAGAGAAGGCAGAACAAAGAAGACATGGCAGCAGCATATGTGCCTTCACATTGGCCTTGGGCCTCTTTCTTGATGGGAAAAAGGTCATGGGGGCCTAAACAACTAATATGTGACTATAGAAAAGTAATGTACAGGTACAAGAGCTGAAACCAGATTAACTACAACAGCAAATGTGTCCATTTAAAGCTGCTGTTGTGTCCGAACTGTCACACCGACTACTGTGCAGAGAACCATTGGGATGAAGAGGATGACATGCTCGTCAGTGGGTGTCCAGACAACTCTGTGTTAAGAAAATGCAAGGGCGTTGGTGTCGGCATGTTGTTTCAGGTACCAGTGAGATGATGAAATTAAGTCAAAAAAGTCCTGGCTAATACGTTTAAATCACGTAAATATGTTGCAAAATCACTTGTATCACAGTGGCAATCATTTTATCTTTCAAATATTCCAAGAGTATATCGCAGAAATACTGCATTGCATTGTGTGGCTGACCAATTGTGGCAAAAGTTAAGTAATTTTCAATTAATTTACTGGACAAACTATTTACTGGATTGTTTTTGCAGCAGCTCTGCCGATGCAGAGGGAGTCTCGTTTAAATGTATGCGGAAGCTGCATTCTTTTTCACGCTGTGCTGATCTTTGTCGTTTGCATAATAACTAAAGTAATTGTCACTTCCAAATTTGGCAGAAGAGAGCAAGTGTGCTTTTATCTTTAAAAAATAATCTCATAATTCATAAATGTGTCCCTAACGATGTCCAGGAGTACTGTTCTATTTGAAAATGTGTTGTTTTACATCAGAAATCCTGGATACATTTGTAATATCTACCAGTTTGGCATTTGTCGTCATCCACTTCTCTACTTATACACATTACAGGTCAAGCTCTAGTTCTGAATTGCTCAGACCGTCAAACACTGATCGACTGACACTGTTTGTGGGGCGACTATGGGTCAGTGGTTAGCATGCCCGTCTTTCAATCAAGGGGTTGGCAGTTCAATCCCCGCCCTAGTCGATGTGTCCTTGAGCAAGACACTTAACCCTGCATTGCTCCCCGTAGCTGTGTATAATGTAAAGTGTCTTTGAGTATCTTGTAAAGCACTATATAAATTAAATGGATTACTGTTTTCAGTGTTTAGATCACAGGTATACCTGGCATCAACTGGAGTGTGTGGTATTGTCCTTTTGCTGTACACTGTTACACTATCAGTAAATCTGGTCTTTATGGGTTGCGGCTAAACCTGTCCAGACAGGTTTAACTATATTCAAGCTAATTCACGCTTGTGTTTGAAATATTATGTCTATGACCCTGATGTGTGTTTCAAGGTTATTGGAGGGCAGTTAAATTTAATGGAAGGAGGAAGGGGAAGTTAATTCAGCTAGGAGTGACATGATTCATGCCATCCTTTGTATGAAGCTCAAACTTTAATACGAATGCTGATTGATTGGAGCTTTAATAATTCATCTATTTAAAAAGTGAGAAAGTTAAAAAAATATTACTTTATTATTATAAATTAGCATTTATGGATTTTACCTGTTTCAGGTAGGCAAACAGGTAGCCTACAGTAAGATGGAGGCTGCTGTCCATAAGCCATGAGTCACAAATCAAAAACAGCAGATGGTGTGATAGCTCAGTGGAGAGCACACATAGAGCACCTCACTGGAACCCATCCCACCCAATCCTCTTAAATACCCAACACCATCAACTTCATTTGTTATTGGTGTGCATTGCAATATAATCTCTGTACAATCAAAAGAAGATTAACAAATGAGTCAGGAGTACACTGACAGCTCATTATGCCATTGCACAACTCTCACTGCTGTCTTCATTAAATAGCAGCATAATGGCAAACCAAGGAGAGGCAGCAGGATTACCCTCAACTGACAGAAACATTTACAGTGTTCTCCTCATTTGACATTTCGGAACGGTCTTGAGACACAACAAGTGCTGTGTGTGAATAACCATTGGGCCTCAGGCCGACACATTCCAAATCAGACGACAAATAGCCATTACCACCCCTGTTATCAATCACAGGTACAGTGCCCTGTCACATGCATTCTCAATGACAGTCATAACTTTGACCTGACAGACCCAGTCAGCTTGAGCAACTTCCACAATATATCACAGCTGTCAGAGACATAGCCCGGCTTTGTTCTGATTAATTACACCCTTGCTGGTAGGAGCTGTCAGTCATCTAAACAGGTGATCTAAACACACTATCAAGATGTTGTGAATGAGCATGAATGAGTTTGGGTGTCATGAGTCAGCAGCCAAATATGCAAAGGAACATTAAGAGAGCGAGAGAGAGGGGGGGGGGGGGGGGGGGGGGAAATCATTTGGCTGCCCTGAGGCAAAACCATCCAGTCTTTACTGTCCAGGAAAGCAGAAGAAGTGCTACTAGTGTCAGAGGATCAGAGCTGCTGCATTGGAGTGACGAGTGAATGCAATTTCCCCTGAGAGAGATTGTGTCATGATGATGTCAGCGTCTTTCTGTACACATAATATGTTTGAATAAACCTGCAGGGGACCTCATGGGAACTCCAGCGTGCAGCAGAGTTACAGTAATGTGTTTAAACTGGCAGAAAACACATCGAACCACGAGTTTCCCTGAGAGTAAACTAAACATTCCTCCACATACGTCTCTCCTGCAGATCATGTTGGATTGTTTCAAATTGGACATATTAGCACAATAAACATCTACTCTCTGTGTGTTAGCAGATAAAGTAGTGGCAGTGCATACAGTGTGTGTTAGTTTAAGTGTGTGGGGATCCATGGGTTTTGCGTGTGGGTGTATTATAGTATTAGTATTGTGCTTGTGGCCATTTACAGAATGCACTTGGCTGTGCAGCGTAGCACTGGTTTAAACCTCTATTGTAATTGTTTTAATATTTTAGAATTTTGCACTGAAGTCACAAGGGATTTTTGAAGACTAAAATGTAATTTATTGATACAAACATGGGAGCACGCAACGGTTGCATCTTTAAATGTCTTACTCTGCCAGGTCAAAATTATACTTGACTGCACATTTGTTTGGCATGTAAAAGTGTGAGTGGATTATGGATTGTCACTAAATACAAAGTATAGTTTAGGACTGATATCACTGGTTTTGTAGGTAGTTGGAAAAAAAGTATTGGGCAAATTAAAACTTAGTTTGGTTTAATCATTCCTTCTGTTCATGCTTGTCATTAGGAGATTGCTTGTTACAGTAATTTCAATGTATGTGATGGGGAAAGAAATCTGTCCAAATATAGATTCTAAACTTAAGTTCATAAGTCTGAGTTAGATACGTAGAGTTTGTTTTTAGTAAGAAAATATTGCAAAAATCAAAACTTGTAGGGAATTAATGCATGATAGTGACTAATATTGTGCCTTTATGAACTTATATCTCATGGTGGACCATACTTTAGTATGAATCGCAATGGGTCACTGAAGCAGAGAAAAGTCATTCTGCCATGTTTGTTCGAGCTCCCACTAAGTGACGACCTCTAGCAGTGTAACATGACCAGTGAATCAGTTACTCTGCTCCTCTACACTGATGCTGAAGAGCTCTGTGTGAATCCATAACACACCTTCCACGTGAATCAACAAGTATAGTCACAAGGGTAATTGCACCTTTTAAGTGTGTGTGTGTGTGTGTGTGTGTGTGTACTTTAGGCGTGCACGTCTCACCTCATGTGTGCACAGTTTAATGTGTGAGTTCTGTATTTACGGCAGGTCACGCTCAGCCTAATCCTCTTGTCGGTTATCCACAACTCCAACTAGAACTTCCTCTGAAACACACAGCAGCTTATCATACAGTGCAATTCAGTGGTGGCTTGCACCAGGTGCAGCTGCACATGTGCTTAATGTTTTACTCTCCGCTGCACTTCTACTTCTACAATACTAGCATTCCTACATTACTTTATTTTCATGCCAACACACTTCCCACTGTTAATATCCCATGGCTTCCAAATCTACTATTAGGCAGCTGCTTCGGGAATGGGACATGAACACCTCTGTCCAAGGACAATGTGTCCCAGTTAGCCATTGCATATAAGCACAGTGGCCTCCAAAGGCTAAATGTAGACCACCATGATGCAGCCCCAGCGAGTTTCCAGTGTTAAAACATGTCTGGGAGCAAACTGAGACGCTTGAGTCTGTGTGTGCTCAGGTTGACTGGTGGGCCAGCAGGTTGTCTGCATGCTAATGCTACAAAGCTCAGAGTACAATCATGCCTCCTGATCCTTATCTGAGCAGGAGAGATGCTGACCTGCTCTAAGAAGCTTTACTGTGCTCCGCTCCACAAGCAAAAGCTTTTTAAAGATTGACTTCTTTGTGGCGGGGGAAAGCTCTGAAGCTCAAAGAAGCAGCACTAGCTTGGTGTTTCATTACACTGTGTTTCTTCAATGGCCCTTGCGCTCGAAAACAACTTTCCAGCTGAGCAATCCTGGCATTAACAAGTCGTTCATCTTTGATGAGCTCCATGTGCAAAAGAACAGGAGGGGTGGTGGGAGCCTGGGATCAGAGAAATAAAATCATATGTATATTCTGTCACGCCTCACATCCTGCGCAGAGCTGCAAAATGTGGTGTGCTTGAAGGAAAACAAATAGCATGTCCCGGTACAAGGCTGTGTTTGTGTCTGCTGCTTTCATTGGAATCACATAAGCAAATGTGAGCCTTGAAAACCAATGTGCAGCTAAAAATTGCTCTTTGATGATTTATGTCTTTCATGTTGAATTGCAGGAATACTTTGTCTTATCTTCAGGAAGTCTTTCAGCCTGCTGCAGGGACATGTCAGGAGCCAACATCTCTCTTGCTCTGTTGTTCCCTGGAGCTATATACTTAACCTTGGGTGGTCACTTCTTTCCACTCCAATTGTTTTAAAAATCTGCAACATAGTGACGATGAGTGGTAATGCTTTTTATCTTGTTTGACTCCCCAGAGCACCACTCACACACACACACACACACACACACACAAATATGAAAGACAAACACATTCATGTCATACTGTATCTGCAAGATGAAAAAACGCCTCCCATCGTCATGCAACTCCACCCGGGTTTTAACAGTTGACAGTCAAGTTCTGGGTCAGTTGAGCTCGAATCCTTCTTACCTTCGTCACATGTCACAAAAGAAAAACGAGAAAAACTAGATGTCCACACAAAGAGTCGGAGAGCTCATCTTCAATTTCTGAAGTGGCTTACAGTCTTTAGTTCACCAGAGGGCACACAGGCACAGAGACGTACACATTTGGCGGACACAAGAAAAAGCAGAGTACTTTCCACAGGTCTTCACCAGCATCTATTCTGTTTCAGATTGCATCATTCCTTTCCACCACCACACAACCGGCTACAGTGTATACAGTATGTACCATGTAGTGTATGTGTGCCAAGAGTTGCAGCGTCTAGGTCACAACAGTTCTGCTCAGTTTAGCTCAGCAATGGTAAAAGAACATCAGCAACCTGTGGTGAAGCTTATGCTTTGGTGGTGTGTTCTATGGGCCAGTGAAAGGGGAACCGGGGATAGAGTCATCATGATTGTGAGGTGACCCTGGGTTCATGGCGTGCCCCCTCACTGCTATTCCCTTTCATCAAGCGGCCCAGTTGTTGGTTTAGCTCAGCGGGCCTTGGCACAGGGGAGGGCCCGTGGCCAAAGAGGATTTGGTCATAGGAGGAGGGAAGTCTGCTCGCGCTCAGCAGCAGCTTTTCCAGCATCAAGCCCCACCTACTCTCAATCATGCGTTACACACCAAATCCTCCCTGCAGAACCGGCAGGGCCAGACCTAGCGGGAAAGATGTCTCGTCTAAATATATCCTAAAGTTAGCGTCGAGAAATAAAACAATAAAGTCCCAACAATGCACCATCACACCTTACAAAAATGCTTGCCTGTGTACCCAACAAAGTTTGTAACATGAATCACGTTTCCATAGAGACGTCGTATATGTTATTACAGCATTTATCTTTTAGTGGTGCAGTGGCTCATCACAGCCGAGTAGATAATGACACGCTTTATTGAAATGGAGACGGATGCACCCACTCCTCACTGTGGGTGGTCTAGTCAGGAGCGTTGCATGGAGAAGAGCCCCACAGGCAATTAGCATGCTAGCCAGACTGAGCATCTCTGGTTTATGCATTGCAGTACACACAGCTGGGCTCAAGACATCGCTGATGTACAAGATACTACAAAGTATGTGCGTGTTTTAAGGAAGAGTAACAGCATTTGTTTGTGAGTGCACGTGTATGCTTGTAAGCGTGCAAGTGTACGCGTGGTGGTGAAAAATTATATTGTTTATATTAGCGAGTCTCAACCAGCAGAATTAGAAGACCTTGTAGGCCGGCCCCAACTTAAAGACAACCCTAAACCCAGGTAGACAGAAGATTATTGGGGTTGCCCACATGAAGTCATACAGGTCATATTTTGGGAAATGATTTCTTTAATTAATCAGTTTTACATTTAAAGTGTTTGTATTTCACTTTGTGTTTCACAAAAGGTTTGGGGACTTGCCAGAGACTGATTTAAACAAGACTAAAGTCTACAGCCAAGCTAGCAGCTCTGTGAAGGTGTACTTTTCTACGCTTAATGCTAATATCAGCATGCTAAATGCTCACAATGATAATGCTAACGTGCTAATGCTAAGCAGGTACACGTTCTTACCCTATTCACAATCTTAGTTTAGACAAAGTTCAGTCCGAGCCCCAGAAGCCATTTTATACAACTCATTTGTAGCACGACCTGTCACAGTTGAATCTGACATGTCACATCTATTCTGTACCTCTAAAAACACACGATCAATAAAGAAATTATAACATGTTCCTTTCAGTTTTTGACAAGGCATCAGGGCAAAATCTTCCAGTCTACCGCCAATGGGTGTGTAAAAACATTCCTTAATGGATGAATAAATCACTGGAGTCTGCAACTCGAACTGTGTCCAAAGTTGAGCATGTTTCATGTACCTTCTAACAACAATGGGAGGGGAACATTAAATCCAAATTAATATCTCACCTAGATCTCTATCGTTTATAGAAGCCACAACAAATTATTTTGTCTTGATTATAATGTAATGATCTTCATTTGTTTTCCATCACATGAATAGAGACTTCAAGAAAATCCCAATTTTTGTTTTACTATAATCCACAAAGGGAGATCTCATGTGAAATTAAATGTAACTGGCACAGATACAGACAGAAAGAAAGAAAAAACGGTGCATTAACAGCAGCACAATAACGGAGAAAAATGACCTCCACAACTGCCTGAGAAGTATAAGTATAGTATTTGTGTGTGTGGCCATTCTGCTGGGAGATACCACCTCATTAATCATCTAATGAAAGATAGGAAGTAAGACAAATGTATGGTTTGACATATTCTCCAGAGAGAATATGGATAAAAGTGCAAAGTGGGTGGGAAACTCTGAGAGGACACTCGTCTTCATTGGCAGACGGCTGCGGCTGCCGGTGACGGCAGCTGATCTCGGGGATTGTGCACGGTCAGGTGCAGCAGTCAATCAAAGCCCTGGCTCCCAATCAGAGAGTTTGGCAAGGCCCCGTGAAATGTTCACCCAAAGCCACAAGAGATATCTGCAATTTGTCACCGCTATAAAATAACATTATCCATCAAAATTGTCATTTAGAGACAGGGGGAGCTTGTGATTCTACAGTGAAAGACACCGAATCTACGTTTCTGACAAATGCGTTGTATTTTCAAGAACCCCCTATCCACCCCATCTCTTCGTAGCCGGGTGTTTTTGTAGCAGTTGGCAGAGACAGAGGAAGGTTTAAAAAAAAATAAAAAATCTTTCCTGGCTGCAAAGCTTTCATACGAGTCGGCGTAGAAACGGGCAGGAAAAGCCCAGAGGCCAGTGCATCAATTCTTTGTTTAACGACAGGCTTGGCAGATTGCCCGGCCCTGATTTCTCACACCATGCATGTCACAGCACACCTCAGGCTTAGCAGACAGATGGAAAGATTGACGAATGAATAAAGGTCTTGAAATTTCACCCCGTTCCGTTTACAAATGCTGATCTTTTTTGTCAGTCGTGACGATAGAAATATGTAATCCGACTTGTTTCTCTGTAATTAAGGGCTTTTGTTTGCATATGTTTACAGTGTTTTCTATCTTAGGTCTCAGTTAAAAGTTTAAACTTTAGATATATAGTTTGTATGAGTAACATCTGTTGGTTTGAAGTCGGCACATGTTATATCTTTCGTCTCAACAATCACAAGGTAAAAAGTGGATTTACATTAAAAAGTAAAATAGTTTCATCAATAATCAATATCAGTCTCAGCAATGAAGAATATATTTTCAGCTCTACTTTTCAATACTATTGCATACATTGATCAGGGATTATGCAGCGTGTTGATGATCCATGACCTGTGTACAACCAGCTGCACTGTTCAAAATGTTGAACAAAGGTAAATAATACATAAAGATAACTCAACATTATACATTTAGCAACAAAGTGCACTTGGTGCAGAAAGGATTGGACAAATTGGACACAATAAGAGCAAGATCTTCTGTATATGCAATGAATAAAGGCACTTGAGTGTTTACTGAAAAAGAAGGACCAGTGAAATTATGAGCAGCCCAAATCAGTTTCAGTAAGTCACTTTTTTCGTTGACTTTTGCAGTCATTACCCTCCACTGGTGTGCTCTCGGGATCAGTTACCATCCTGTCACCGTGAGTGAGATTACACGTGTTGTCATTCATCTCCATGAGTGCTACCTCGCACTTCATTCACATAACATGCAGATGCATGGAGCACTAAGGCTATTCAGTGGTGACATACCTCAACCAATGGATAGTTCCCTGAAGGCATCTTTTCCTTACAGTTTATGTTTCCAAAACTGCTTTGCTTATGGTTTAACATGTTGTCTACACAGGCAATGTAGTGTTATTTTTCACATTGCTGGATCCTACGTTTCTGTATTACATATTTAAATGCATGTATTGTTACTTTGATGTAGTTGTTTGAGAGTATTCTGTTCGAGTCCTGCAGGATTTCCTCCTATGTGTCAGCTGATGATCAACATTTACACAACAAATTATCAGGTTTACACTCACCGCAAGTCTATTTCACACATCATAACCCCTCTGCTGTCTCCTGAATTGTGCCAAGAGGCCAGCTTTTATAAGGGGACAGTCATATACTGTGTGAATACTGTGGATTTCTGATTCCTCCATCTTCCCATACTTTCTCTCACAGGGCTGGGTTTTTATTCTACAGTTACACATACGTTTTAGGGCTGATAGTATAATCTTTAGACAACATTCTTCTTGATTGTTTTCATGCATGAACAAAAACATCAATTCCAATAAAGGGATTTGGGATTTTTCCAATTTAGAAAATTATCCAGATAGTTTTTTTTTTTTAGATCTCCTGAAAATAACTCTGTTTAGTCAATTAACATGTTGGATGGCTGACTAACTTGTCATTTAAAAGGCTCTCTGAGCAGCATCCATTTTGACATGTCAGACACAGGTGTAATTGATCAAATGAAGTATGGTCTCATTCTATTTAGTGTGTCAGAGCCATTCTGGTGAGCCAGCATGCACAACACCAGGACCTGAAGGCAACATGTCCAAATGGCTGCAATGAAGATGGTGTTGACTCACTCTAAAAGTCCACCAAAGGCCTTTCCTAAACCAGGACCTCATGCTACTCAACCTCCCAGCCTACTGCTTGTTGCCTGATGGCCGGATTGCAGAAAATTAAGTTGGATGAAAGCAGCGGGAGGTCGGTGACTGTTTAGCCCACATCTGAGACCTGGCTCCATCGTCCATCCTGTGAAGCTGCACTTGACGGGCGGAGAGCAGGACGGAGTGCAGGACCTCGGTGGGAGAGGAGGTGGACTCTGTGTTTACATCACGATGCTCAGTGCGCAAACACAGTTGAAAGACAATGTTTTCCTCGTGTTTGAGTCTTTTATGTGAAGAAGTCAGCCATATTATCTGCCCAGAGAATTGTTTTTATTGCTGCTGTTTAAATTCCTTTTTGTACTCATTTAATGCACTACAGGAATGTACTTTTTTGTGTTTGTTATGTTACGAAAGGGCTACAACAAAATGTTGTTGTGCATCCCTGTGCTGCATAATGACAATAAATGATCACTGAATCCATAGCAAGAAAAACACAGGTGTATTTAACATGAATAACATTCAGGTGTGCTTGCTTGATGAAATGGAACAATCGTTAGTGTCATTAGTTCCAAGTACAAATATCTGCTGTTGAAAAGGAGTCAATCCAAGTGCCCACTAACAACAAGAAGAATTCTCTGGACTTTTGTAGGTAAAGAACACTTTTTGTATAAACAAATGACTTTTCTGTGAATAGTTTTCAGTTTGTTGTACTTTTTAAAAATAATATGAGCTACTTTTAAGTGGTTATGAACGATTATACTTTTATACATACAATTATACATATTGCAAGAATATTGATATAAAAAGATCAATATGTGTGTATGTGGGGTTCTGAAACCAGGCATTGTCAAACAGTAGCATGCGTACTCAGCAAACCTCCCTTTGATGAAGAAAGGTTAAGAAGACATGAGTACACACACACAGAGAAGGAGATGCACAGATGTTCAGTTTACAGTAGCTTGGTGAAAAGGAGCAAACACATAAACTAACTATTGCTGATTCATTATGGGTTCTACACATCATGAGGTTTTGTCTGCATCTCATATCGTATTGGCAAAATCTGTCTACACACGGACAGACATATGGCAAAGTGTTTAAAAGTGCCTCTGTGTTAGTTCCCACCACAGTCGGTGTCTCCAGGACACACACGTACATGCACACACACGCACACACACACACACACAAGGTTCACTACCAGTCACATGCTGTCGCGGCTGGTAATTAAACATTTATTATTCACGTAGAGTATCTACATCATGGTGTGTTGTTTAATTTAGAAGTTGAATCGAATGTTAATCAGTACAGTGAAATCATTAATTAACATAACACTTTAAATCCCTGCCTTATTTTATGTTTAGCATCAGTGTGAGATATTTCTGAAAACTATTGGAAAACTATTGGAAATGTCATGGAGCCCTGAGACGAGTATTGTTTTAACCCCAGCAGGTACATCATGGCACTGGTGCAATGGAAAGACTGGTATGAAGCAGCACGAGAAGAAGCAGAGGATGATTGGCAGGGCCCTCTGCACAGCCGACTGGCTGACGTGCTACTGGCCAACGGGTTTGGGGTTTTCCTTGTCTGCAGCTGGAAAGAAGAGAGACATAGGCGGGAGGAGAATGTGCCAGGGGGGGGGGGGGGGGGCAGGAGAGAGGGGGGCTGAGCATGGTGCCAGCAATTTGTGCTGGTGTTGCCTTGGGATCCTGAACACATCCATGATCTCGCCCTGTCTTTCAACTTTCTTCTCTTCTTGCCAGACACACGGTGGAGGGTTAAATCAGCCAATTCTGTTAGTGCACCTATTTTATTACATAATGTTACAATTTACTATACAGCTGACTCAGCTGACTAAGCATTTCAAACTCAACACCTATGGAAAACCACCCTGTGACAAGGTCAGCCGAGCCAGAATTGAAACTAGCATGCTATACAGACGGCTATATTATATAACATAAGTTTGATGTTTGTCTAATAACAATCTGCTTAATAAGGTCCCAGTCAGATAATATATTGTACTTATGATATTACAGTGCAAACACAGCCATAACATTTTGCTTTTTGCCCTTTTTTGTGTCTGATTTAAATTATTCATGCGACAAAGTATAAATGTTCCCTTTGTGCCAAATATGGAAGAACGATGACAGAGAGAATTTTTTTTTATTTCAGACCACAAGCATTCCTCAATACTTCACGAATTTAAACGTGACTCTTTATCATCATTAGACTTACAATTTGACTAATTTGCATAGAGCAGGAGCATATACATATTACCTCATTTAAATACATTTAATAACACGTCTTTTGGTCTTCTTTGTGTAGGCTTAGTGTCCGCAAATGCCGCACAGTCCTTTTGTGAATTTTCCTCTGAGTTTCATGGAAGATGCTTTAAGATGAGTTTGGGTGTTTTTAAGAAGCTCACTGTCCAGTTATCACGTATAATACCTTTCTCGACTTGTCTACGGCCTCGACCTGGAAACACCCTGACGGTAACCTGGTGAACTCAATCAATTAATTCCTCCTCCTTCCCACTACACCCACCCATACTCAGACAATGCAGCTGTCCAATCTCCCTCCAGGGTCAAAAGGAACATCCTAATGCTCATCCCACTTGAGACTGGCACCTGTTGGCCCCATCTTAGCCTGGCCTTCATAAAGACAACAGAGAATTCAATAAAGCAGGATTATAGCCACGAGGCCTGACGTGCCTCTGTTCACACTGTGGCTGCTTTCTTCTTCCTCCTCACTTCCACCAAGCAGTGAAGTGGAATTTATATGTATAATGAAAAATTGAGGTCTAGCTATTCGGAACAACAGGAGGTCTAGAGAAGAGATACTGATACTTTTATGGACTTTGTCAACATTCTATACGATGACTATTTATGACACACTGCAAAATATATATATATTAATTTTTGACAAAAATCAAGTCACGGAAGCATAGTAAACCTAGCTTGTACCAGGGTCAGTAATAACATCATACAAGCCAGCTTTCGCCCATTGAACCTGTTTTTGCCACAGTGTAATGGCTCACATCCTCATATCACTGTCTTATTTTTTAATTAATGTGCACTCAGCTGTCCAAGAGTGTAATTAGAGAGCAGATAGATCCTGCTGTCAAGCGGACACATTGAGGCTGGAGAAAAAATGGTTGACTTGACAATGTGTGAGTCACTGCTCTGATCCTCTACTTTCATTAGAATGAAGAAGAGATTTACTGAAGTCTGGGAGGTCTGCCTACAAAAATCTAAGGTGCATGTGTGTGTATTGTATTCTTGATATTACTTGAAATGTTTCCAGGCTTTTTTTTTCCCCCTTCCGTTGTGTTTCTATATCACCTTTTCTAACTGTCACTCACACCCCTCTGCTTGACTTATAATTAACTGCAGTTGTTAATGGGCTCAAGAGGAATTTAGCTTGTAAGCCGATCCTACAATTAGGGCTTGTTGACTTTGCATAAATGTTGGGGGCTGCCCTCCCAAGGGGCACGGGGCAAAAGAAGGGCGTCTTTGAGGGGCTGCCAGGCCTGGCCGGACCTCCTGAGATGTTTGGGGTGGGGGGAGCTCAGAGGAACCGTTTCCAACAGTCTTCCCCTGAAATCCTTTGCAGTCACAAAGGACATGTTAACTTCTGGAAACTTAGATGAGACTCCAGCGACTCAAACATGAGACTAACCATGGAGAATATTTAAAAGAGGAAATAGGCTTCAGAAATCTTGGATATCATTGTAAAAGACTTTGCCTTTTATCAAAAGGAAGTTATCCACATGAAGCTTTATGTTTTGTAAATGTTTTTGAAAATTAACCAAAAGAAATCTGATGTTGTGGAGTTAAAAACAAGTGAGTTCTGTAGCCTGCTCCTAATGCTCAAGGCTATAACAACAAAACACACCCACATCTCAGACTGAACTGTCAACTGTCAAGTTGTATTATAATGTCGGCACCAGATGAAAAAAAATAGAAAGGATGGAATCAAAAAGACTATGTCTCCTGTTCTGCTGTATCGATTATGACTTCCCATCGTGAGTCTGGTAATGTTAAAGAACATTAAATCGATGGAGTATGCTGATTATGTTTGTTATAGATTATTCAAAAACGTACAGTATTTTTATTATTCATATTCAAATGTAGTAGTTTGTCGATGCATGGCATGGAGCCAATTGTAGGATCCTCAGTCAGAGCTGTTGGTTTCCTCTAGAAAACCAGCTCTGTAATTGCCATTTGCCTCTCTACCTTTTACTGGATGCTGCGAGTTGCAACAAGTGCCAGTGCTCTTTTGCTTTTTTATGTTCTTTCCGGCTACTTAACAGGGAAAACGATCCAGCAATACAGAGAGAACATGCTATAAAATAAGAAGCTATAACTAACACGTCTCTAGGCCCATGTCAGCACACCTTCCAGCAAGAGGTAGTAATTCATTGTGTCTGGGACTCAGAGCTTGAAGGGAATATTTGCAAATAGATCGACTATTGTAGTCATTTTGATTGATTGTACTTCTGAAAAACATCATATTAAACATTATCACTATGCGTACACTTTATTATTAATAATAGTTTTATTTTGAACCTTTGTGATACTTTAAACCACGATTAATTTATTATATTAATTGTCAAAGTGGCTGCTCTTCAGGTGACATTAGCTTGTCTTATTACTGGCATCATTTTTGATAAACCAATACAGACAAAATCCTATTTTGAGACGTGTCTAGTGAGTTTTGGTAACTATGATAGCTTGCAGTGAAATTCTCTTTCTGCTTTTTAGGTATTCAGGGATGTCAAAGGTCAGGTTCAGCCAGGAAACAACACCCCTGAGGCATGTTGGGCATCGATGTCTTCAAACATGGAGCTCTGCCTTATGCCTCGTTCTTCTTTCTCTGTCCTTAAGACCCAGATTTGGAGAATAGTGGAAGAGTGAAACATGTCTAACTAACACTTTTAGGTCAGGTTTTTATATGCAGACACACACACACACCATACACACTCACTCACATACACGCAGGACAAAGACAGGCTTACTCCACTTCATGATTCATCATTTATTGTGAGGTCTTGCTGGGTTTTCAGGTCAGTGTTCAAAGCTAAGCAGCAGCAGTAGAGGGAAGAGGTGTGTGTGTGTGTGTGTGTGTGCGTGTGTGTGTGTGTGTGTCTGTGTGTGTGTGTGTGTTGATGTGCAGGAATCCTTGATTATTGATACACTGTTAATGAACACATTAAGAAATCATCCAAAAAGTGTGCAAGTTGTTGCATATCTATACAGCTCCTCCTGTGATTTGTCTGCCTAGTTTATGTTTTGGTCATCATTGATGAGCACACCTTGACAAGAGAGGCAATCACCTGCAGTGTTAAGGTGGTGTTGTCAGCTCTCGATGGCACATGGCTTTTCATCCATGCAGAGCAATCATTAAACCTAATGGCTTGCCTTTACATATCACAGTATGTGAATGGTTGGCAACAGACATTTGAGGTTGGTGGCTTCCTTTGGCTTCTCTTAAATATAAACCTGTCTGGATGGAGGCAAAATATGACATGCATTAGACCTTATTATCTTTCCCTAGAGCTGCAGGGTTTGCACTCCTCCCAACAAATTTTTACATTACTACACATGTCATTTAGCTGACGCTTTTATCCAAAGCGACTTACAACCATGTTGCATTCATACACTGTAGAACAGCTACAGGGAACAATTCAGAGTCAAGGACACATCGACTAGGGCGGGGATTGATCCACCAACCCCCTGATTGAAAGACGGACCTGCAAACCACTGACCCACAGTCGCTCCTAATTTGCCTTCAGTGTGCGCTGGTCTGGGTGGCAAGTTCCCAGGCGGAAAAAAAATATATACTTTAATGTATTTAAAATATACTTAAAATGTCAATAGTATATTGCAAATATACTATCAAAGAAGTGTACTTCCTGCAAATATATAAAAAGTATACTAAAGTTGCGCTTTACTGTAGTATACTTTCAAGAAATATATTATAAGAAAAATATACTTTAAGTTTAAGTTCTGTGCAATTACTTAAATGTACTTTGTTTTCTAACATATTTTTTGTATATTTAAAATATGGTCTAAATTAATTCAATTCAATTCAATTCAGTTTATTTTGTATAGCCCAATATCACAAATTACAAATTTGCCTCAGAGGGCTTTACAATCTGTACACATACGACATCCCTGTCCCAGGACCTCACATCGGATCAGGAAAAACCCAAAAATAACCTTTCATAGGGAAAAAAGGGAAGAAACCTTCAGGAGAGCAACAGAGGAGGATCCCTCTCCCCGGATGGACAGATGCAATAGATGTCATGTGTACAGAATGAACAGCATTACAAAGTTACATAAACACATTACATGAATATGACAATGTATGAATGGAACTCCAATCCATGAAACAGAAGGAGGTAGAGAGGAGGGGGGGCGGGGCGCATCAGCTGGGTCAACGCGGGAGGCCGGCTCACCAGGCATCAGACACCGTCAGGTCCAATGGACCCTATGAGACGTGAAGTCACAACGACTCCGGGGAGGAAGCAGAGTTAATAAGGTGCAATGGAGGGATGTAGATTCATCCATAAGGAGAAAGAAGAGGAGATAGGTGCTCAGTGTATCCTAAAACATCCCCCAGAAGCCTATAAACCTATAGCACCATATCAAGGGGCTCGACCAGGGCAAACCTGATTCAGCCCTAACTATAGGCACTATCCAGGAAACAGGAAAGTCTTAAGTCTATTCTTGAATGAGGTGACTGTGTCTGCCTCCCGGACTGAAAGTGGAAGCTGGTTCCATAAAAGAGGAGCTTGATAACTGAAGGCTCTGGCTCCCATCCTACTTTTTAGGACTCTAGGAACCACAAGTAGCCCCGCATTTAGTGAGCGCAGCTCTCTAGAGGGGCAATATGGTACTACAAGCTCCTTAAGATATGATGGTGCATCACCAATCAAGGCTTTGTAGGTGAGGAGAAGAATTTTAAATGTGATTCTTGATTTTACAGGGAGCCAGTGCAGAGCAGCTAATACAGTTAGTTTATGTGAGTACATGAGCTGCAGCATTCTGGATCAACTGGAGGGACTTAAGAGATTTATTAGAGCAGCCTGATAATAAGGAGTTGCAGTAATCTAGTCTGGAAGTAACAAACGCGTGAACCAGCTTTTCTGCATCTTTTTGGGACAAGATGTGCCTGAATTTTTAAATGTTACGTAGTTGAAAAAATGCAATCCTTGAGATTTGCTTAACGTGGGAGTTAAAGGACAAGTCTCAGTTAAAGATAACGCCGAGATTCTTTACAGTGGTGTTGGATGCCAGGGCAATGCCATCTACAGAAACCACATCACCAGATAATTGATCTCTGAGGTGTTCAGGGCCCAGTAAAATAACTTCAGTTTTGTCTGAGTTTAACATCAGGAAGTTGCAGGTCATCCATGTTTTTATGTCTTTAAGATTCTTGAATTTTAGCGAGCTGGTTGGTCTCCTCTGGTTTGATCGATAGATATAATTGAGTATCGTCTGCATAGCAATGAAAGTTTATGGAGTGTTTCCTGATAATGTTGCCCAAAGGAAGCAAATATAAGGTAAATGAAATTGGTCCAAGCACAGAACCTTGTGGAACTCCGTGATTAAGGTTGGTGGTCATTGAGGCTTCATCGTTTACAAATACAAATTGAGATCGATCTGATAAATAGGATTTAAACCAACTTAGTGCGGTAACTGAAATGCCAATCGACTGATCCAGTGTCTGTAATAGGATGACATGGTCAATGGTGTCGAACGCAGCACTAAAGTCTAATAATACCAGTACGGAGACAAGTCCTTTATCTGATGCAATTAGGAGGTAATTTGTAATTTTCACCAGTGCTGTCTCTGTGCTGTGGTGTTTTCTAAATCCTGACTGAAACTCCTCAAATAAACTATTCTGATGTAGAAAGTTTTGCACAACTGATTTGCGACTACTTTCTCAAGGATCTTAGAGAGGAAGGGAAGGTTAGAGATTGGTCTGTAGTTAGCCAACACCTCTGGATTAAGAGTGGGCTTTTTCAGGAGAGTTTTAATTACAGCTACTTTGAAGGAATGTGGTACATGGCCTGTTAGCAAAGACACATTAACAATATCCAACAGAGAGGTGCCAATTAAAGGCAACACGTCTTTAAGCAGCCTCGTTGGGATGGGGTCTAAGAGACAGGTAGACGGTTTAGAAGTAGAAACCGTTGAGGACAATTGGTCTAGGTTAATGGCAGAAAAGCTAGTTGAGGGCAAGAGATCATCAATCTTGCCTTTAATAGTTAAAATCTTTTCATTGAAGAAGTTCATGAAGTCATTACTACTGAGGCCTATAGGAATACACAGCTCCACAGAGCTGTGACTCTCTGTCAGCCTGGCTACAGTGCTAAAGAGAACCCTGGGGTTGTTCTTATTTTTCTCTATTACTGATGAGTAATAGGCTGCTCTGGCATTACGGAGAGCCTTTTTATATGTTTTAAGGCTGTCTCGCCAAACTAAGCGTGATTCTTCCAGATTGGTGGAACGCCATATGCTTTCGAGCTTTCGTGAAGTTTGCTTTAGGTCGCGGGTCTGAGGGTTATACCAGGGAGCAAACCTCCTTTGCCTCACTGTCTTTTTCTTCAGTGGGGCTATCGAGTCTAGTGTCTTTCTCAGTGAGCCTGTAGCACTATCGACAATATGATCAATCTGGGACGGACTAAAGTTAGCACAGGAGTCCTCTGTCACATTGAGACGTGGTATTGAATCAAATGAAGAAGGAATCGCTTCTTTAAATTTAGCTACAGCACTGTCAGTTAGACATCTGGTGTAGAAACTTTTGACTAACGGTGTATACTCCGGGAGTATAAACTCAAAAGTTATGAGGTAATGGTCTGACAGAAGAGGGTTCTGTGGGAAGACCTCCAAATGCTCAATGTCAATGCCACATGCAAGAACAAGGTTGAGTGTGTGGCCAAAGCAGTGAGTGGGTTTCTGTACTCTCTGACAGAAGCCAATCGAGTCCAACAATGAGATAAATGCAGTACTAAGGCAATCATTATTAATATCCACATGAATATCAAAATCTCCTACGATAATAACCTTATCAGTTTTAAGGACTAAACTTGATAAAAACTCTGAAAATTCAGATATAAATTCTGAATATGGACCTGGTGGCCGGTACAGTATAACAAATAGGATTGGCTGTAATGTTTTCCAGGTTGGATGTGAAAGACTAAGAACACAGCTTTTAAATGAGTCGTAGTTTAGTTTAGGTTTAGGATTCAATAGGCTTGAGTCAAAGATGGCTGCTACTCCACCTCCTCGGCCGGTGCCTCGAGGAATGTGAGTATTAATATGACTTGGAGGAGTTGATTCATTTAGGCTGACATAGTCTTCATGGCTCAGCCAGGTTTCAGTAAGACATAATAAATCAATGTGATTGTCTGATATTAAATAATTTACTAATACAGCTTTAGATGACAGAGATCTAATATTTAGGAGTCCACATTTAATTCTCTTGTTTTGTTGCACTTTTGAAATAGTGATGTTAACCTGTATGAGGTTATTTTGTATGACTTCTCTTCTGGTTACTTTTGATTTAATTAATTTAAGTGGCCGTGGGACAGACACAGTCTCTATAGAGTTAAGGTTAAGGGTGGGTAACTGCTCGAATGGAAGTGCAGAGAAGGGTGGAAAACTACAACTCTGCTTCTGCTTCCTGATCTGAACTCTGGGTCATGGATTAAGTCCGCTAATCAACTTCGCCATGTTTGCAGAAATGAGACGCGCTCCATCCCAAGTGGGATGAATGCCGTCTCGACTCATCAGATCAGGCTTTCCCCAGAAAGTCTGCCAGTTATCTATGTAGCCCACATTGTTTGCTGGGCACCACCTGGACAACCAGCGGTTGAATGACGACATGCGGCTATACATGTCATCATTGATCAGATTGGGGAAAGAGCCAGAGAAAACTACAGTGTCCGACATTGTCTTGGCATAAGTACACACCGATTCCACATTAATGTTAGTGACCTCCGACCGCCGCAGTCGGGAGTCATTACCGCCGGCGTGTATTATAATCTTACTGTAACTACGCTCATCTTTAGCCAGCAGTTTTAAACAAGATTCAAATTAGCATTGAAACAATGTATATAAAGCACATTTGATAATGTAATTAGTAAGTAAACTTATTCATGCTATTTTTTTAGATATTAATTGTGTTATAAATAAATATACTAAGTATATTTCATTTTGTACTTAATATTTTTAAGTAGTACTTAAGTGAACTATCGGCATGCATATTAACACATACACAAGTATATTTAAAGTTGTTCCAATTTAGCACAAAAAAAAAAATAATTAATATACTTCAAATTGTACTGTAGGAGAACCATTTGGAGTAAATGCATGGTTTTGGTCTCTTTTGAAAGGTTTTTCCCCCAACAGTCAGAATCACTTTAAGTGCTGCTGACATTGAGTAATATAAGTTGGCACACACAAGTACACAAGTACAAGATGTTCTATTTTCGCCTAAATATTTTTGTGAAATAGATGCCTGCAGATGATTATAGCTGTGTCTTATGGTCTGGAAAACACAATGTGATCATAGTATAAATCCTTACCTAATCCAAGTAAAAAGTAGATTATAATTTTACAGAAAATGAAGATTTTACAAATGTTTTACCAAGGGTATGTTTAGGCGTTTTTCCAATAAAGGCCATTTGGAGACTCCATTTTAGGCCCTAATGAAAGGTGAAACAGAGGTATCATATACACATTCACTATTGCACTATTGCTGACACAAAGGAACTGAAGCATAAACACTTTATTGTGTTTTTTCCCCGAATTGAAACCAAATTGTCTGCAAAATGAACCAAAATCGCCAGGTTGTCATTACGCAGTGAAATTGCGGGTTTATTCACTTATCTGGCATCCTGACATGGCACTTCCTTGTTTTCGTCTTTTCATTGGAATATGATTACCTGTGGCTCAAAACGAAGCTCCATCAGTGAGTCGGCTTGATTTAAAAAAATGTTTGTTTGTTTGTTGTTGTCTGACAAAAACGTTGCCTGTAGCTGCTGTGGTGATCCGATCTTGAAATGGAGTGACACTAGTACCTAACTATAAATAGATGGACAGTGAACGGTACGATCTCCAGCGCACAGTTGATGGGCCCGCCCACGGGCCACCGGAACATTAAGAGGAAGTATATTTGTATTGTTTTTTGAGTATATTATAAATATGTAAACATCACATTCTAAATATATTTATAGTGTGCTAATGGTATACTTTTGGTGTACTATAATCATATTCTAAATATATTAATATTGTGCTAATAATATACCAAAAGTATACTTTTAGTATACTATAATCACATTCTAAATATATTAATAATGTGATTATAGTATACTAAAAGTATACTTTTGGCTTATTCCAATTACTAAGAAAGCACACTTTGTGCAAAAAGATGTCTTGTATTAATATTCGCAGATTGCTTTGCTATGACGAGTTCTTGTCAGAAGTGCACTTCTGATGGGGACAGCCAATAATGCTGACCTTCAACGGTCAGTCAACCACTGCCATGGGAACGGTCCACACAGAGGATTGAGTATGGAAAACTGTTTTTCACAAATACATTTTTGAACGTGTATCCACTTTTGAAATAAATTGGAAAATATGCACAATAGCTGCTGTATTGTTAAAGTTTATATTTTCTGACAGAATAATTGGTCTAGGCTACAAGTTCAACTTGTAGGTGTTGGCCAGTGATTATTCTGGTTCTGAAATGGGAAACCTCAACTGTATCAGTGTATCAGAAAGGTGACGCAATTTCCCAAGCTTCACTAATTGCCTCATATTTCTCTGAACGCATACCATAATAAGGCTTATTTTAAAGCTAGCAAAAATGTATGAGCATGCAAAGTCTGTGTCATATTGATTCCAGTATTGTGTCCACACCCTCGTATGGCTCAGGGACGTTATGCTTTACCGTGTATACAGTTAGTCCAGCCATTAAATCATATCTCCCAGAGAGACACGTGTTTACAGGACAGCAAATCAAGCCCTAATGAAGTCATCGCCAAGAGAAATACTGATAGGCCAGCAGCAAGCGAAGCAAACGTCTGTGTCCGATGCCAAGAGCTGCTGTAGAGTGATAAACGACTGCAACCAAATTTGTTAATGATCATTTTGGAAAAGCAAATAGATGTATCCAGCAACAATATTTCTTAATTATCGTCGTTTCCTGTGGAATTCTCTGTTGACTGAAACAGGGCGAAACAATCCATCAGGCAGGAGAGAGAAATAGAGTTTATGGGAAGCAGGGAAGTAAACCTCGAAGGATGGATTTCATCATTCGCAATGGATTTTCACCTTTTTTGTCTAAGTGTGTGTGCGCGCACATGTCTGAGAACAGTAAAGAGAGTGACAACCACATTAAAGACAGAACGTGTGTGTGAGGCAACCAAGAGAAAAACATTGCCACTTTCTCTACCCTCTAAATCCCCTGTGGACTACATGCCAGTGGCTACATGCTGCTGTGGTTTAATGCCCTGTCAGCTGAGGCGATGGGAGAGAACACACATGAACTCACTGTGAATCAAAAACTGACATACACACACACACACACACACACACACACGCTAAACCCATGGTACAAAGGGCTGCAGCTGCTGCCAAGAAGCACATATGAATCCTGAGAGGGAGTGTGTATTTGACGTTCGTGAATGGTGACACAACCTGTTTATACAGTATGAGCGGTCTGTGTATAACTGGAAGTTATGGTGGTCAGGAACAGTGACTGTGCAGACTGTGAGTTGTTCTGGGTATGGACACACGCTTCACAGTGACCACCTCCCCTCCGTGCCTTTTTCTTTACTACCCAGTCCCCTTTTTTAGATCCATAGAGTTGCAAAGGTAAAAGCCCCATCCATATTCTGCATAGATGTCATGTCAATTGACTTACAGTATGAGCACTGTCCAGGCTGTGATGTGCTTGAAAAATCCAAAAAGCCAATATAATAAAAACGTTTTACTACCCTGGAACGTTCTAGGGCTTTACCATTGTCCCGCGTCAATGCGCTTTCGCTACACACACTTTGCCAAGCCAGGCTGTGATGACGTTCAATAACAGCCTCACAGCGGGGCTTGTAGCATCCTTGAAGTGGCCAAATAATCAGTACAGTACTACAACTCCCAAACAGCAATTGGTAAGAGACAGACATACATTGCAACTTTTTAATCAATTTAGATAATGGATTCTGATGTTCCTCAAGTATGAAATAGAGTTTTGTTCCCATGTGCAACAACAAAGCGTTTGGAGTCACACATCTTCTTCTTCATAGCAACTGAGGATAAGGTCGTATTTACTGCCATACTAAACTGACTTCAAATTGATGTCCATAACATAACTATAGCATCGTTAAATGACAGGTTTCGGTGTTAGAGAACATTGTGAATATCATTAAGAGGGCCATTTTGCACTGGGGAAAAAAACTCAGATAACTTAGGCTTGATGCTGTTCTGCCTATATAATGAAACATGCTAATTTTGAAAACACCAATACCAAATCAATACTTTCAAATGCTCACTATGTTTTCACATATGAACGATCCCATCATTCTAAATCTCGTTACCACTCACTCACTGCCACCCACCCACCACACTCTCTGTTAACTAGACTGTGTGAAAGACCTGGATTAACCTTGGATTTGAAGCGGGCTGCAAGCCCATACATACACCAATCCATCTGTCGGACCCACCCTCATGAGCTCACGTCTCTCTAATGAATAGCCGTGATCACAGGTGAACACACATTCAGATAGACAGGGACACACACACACCACATAGGGGCAAATAGGCATTTGTGTGGGTGCCTCTCCACATGCTGACAGATACACACATGTCAGCATATTAGATCTATTTCTCCTTTTTTGTGTGAGGGTGTCTTCAGTCAGATTTGATGTTATTGTTGCTCTGTCAAAGGACGCGCTTACAAGGAGGCAGCAAAGCAGCACATACACACAGGGCCAGGCTGGATGTGACATCATTTAACTGCAGCATATTTAATAGAGCCATTCCTCTGATAAAGAAATGCGTCTGGCTCAGAGCAGAACATTCTGAGCTGTCAAAAGGCCTTTTGGGAGTAGAAGGCTTATTAGCAAGTGGCACTGCCAACCAGTTTGTATCTGTGAGCTCAGCTTTATACACACAGTGTTGCAGTCTTAGGCCTCTCGTGAAGCTGTAACTCTGTGGGTATGATGGGCTGGTTTTAGAGATCATTTCTGTTACAAACTGAGGCATGGAGTTTGACAGGCTAGCGAGAAATGCTCCTGAGGGGCATTAGGGTAAGATGTTGGAGCTTGACCCATAATAGAGAATAAAAATCAGGATATAACTTCCTCTGCTGCATCAACTTGAACCTTTTTTGTTTTTTTATCTGTCTTGCAAGTCTGCCAACCAGAGTGTAAAATGCTGGCGGACGATTTTAAATCAGACATAAATAAAGCTGATTCTGATTCTGATTCTGAAGGGCATCGATTACTTAAAAACACACTGAGATTCAGTAGAACATTTTTCTCACAATTTTACGATACTGCTATCCCAGCACAAACACATACACACAACAAGAACAGAAAAACAATAAAACAAACACAAAATACAAAACATATTTAAAAAATAATATTTTTGTCATTATTTTAATTTATTTTTCATTGTCCCATTGCTGTTATCCTGTGCACTTTTCAGTGATGGAATTCTTTTCATTTGTCATTCGTACATTTTCACTCAATGTGTTGACATATTATGTCAAATCATCCTCTATTGCATTAAGTAGTTATTTTTCTGTATGTTCTTATTTAATTTAATTACATTATCTTAAACCACAGACACACCGTGTCTCTGTAAGTGCACACTTTGTGTTTGTTTATCTCTTTCTCTCTCATACAGTCATGTTTTCGTGACTTTTGTGGACATTGCATTGACTCCCCTCTATTTCCTGGAGACTAAGCTGTAATGATTTACGTTGTGAGGACTTATATTTTGTCCACATTTTGTCCCCAAAAGGAAGGCGAGTCCCCACAATGTGACTGTGTCAGATGTATGTCGCCACAAGATGTGTTAAACACACACATACACAGTCCTGTCAGGTGATCTGCTGAGAAGAGAGTGCTTATTAGTGTCCTATAAATCTTTTCTACCTTCCAAACCGGCCCTAGGTCATAATTTATAGCAACACATGCTGCTGTTAAGACTTCAGCCAGTTTGGGTTTTTGAGGGCTGATGCCAAAAATGATAAGATCCTCATGGGGCATTACAACTCTGTGAATTCTAGTAGTGGTCACAATCATTATACTGAACATGTTGTGAATCCAACCTTTGATGTATTTTAGGTGTAATCCAGGTTTTTCATCTCTTCAGAGGCGAATAACTGGGTTTTATAATAAAATGATTATATTGGCCTTATACATATGACAGAGGTATCAGTATCATGGTGCGGTTTCCCAAGGGCAGGAAAGCATAATGCACTGTCACAGCAAAATGCCTACAATCAACACATACCATAAGGTCTTGAGAGGAGAAGAGAGGAGGGGTAAGGGAGAGAGGAGTTACAAGAGACGGAAATAGAAGGTGAAAAGGGGAGGGGAAGAGGAGGGAGAGGAGATAAATCTCGTCTCTCATCTTCACAGCAGGCCTGTCAAAGTTGAAACATGACATTTATGTGGACTGGTATTGGTCATAACTCTAATAATGGCTCCAGAAAATGCAGACTATTTGTAAAATGACAGTTGGAGGGAACCATTGTAGAGCCTGAGTGACAGCAAAGCAGCGCACAATGCCTGGGAGTAAGCTTGTAATCTGGGGTATCGGATTCAACGTGCTGGTAAAACGGCGTGCTCGGAGTGAATGGAGTCTTTGTGGAGGCTGCGGCTTACAGCCTCATTTGCATGCAGTGATAAACGTTGTTTACACTGGACATACAGCTCTGTGAAGTGGTAGGTAAACGCTGCAGGAATGATGGATTTACTGCCTCACATGGGAGCCAGACAGTTATGTAGTAAGCACACACTTACACGCACACACACAAACACACACACACACACACACACACGTATTGACCATTTCATGCAACAGGTATACAAACATACACAGAAACAGGCAAACACACACTCAGATGGATCATTTCATGCAACAGGGATGTACCGTACACACACGTAACAATATCCATCCTCCTGCTGAAAAATGCCCACTTCTTTCCATTATGGCTGAAGTTCATATTTCTGAACATCTGTCAACATCGCCCTCAATCATTGTTTATTTTCTCCATGTAGATTTGATTGAACACATAGATATAAGCGAGAGCTCTTGTGGGAGAGGGGGGGGGGGGGGGGGGGGTGGAGGGTCCACTGCCTCATTCCAGGATGAGGAATCCCCTCTCTAAGCAGACAAGGCAGGCTGTAGGGAGGGGACATGGGGCCACGCGTGGTCTGAGACCCATTTGAGGAGCTGAGGGTGATTTGTCATCCTCTGTAGACGACGGACAGGAGGGTGGCAGTGTGGCGTTGGAGAGAGGTGGAGGTGGGGGAGGTGGACAGGGCCAGCGATTTAAGGCAGTAAATGGGTTTCGGGTCACTGACATCACACAGTGGACCAGTCACTCAGCTCCATAACTGGACAAGGTAGAGGGATGGAGTCAGTAGTGTGGAGGCGAGGGGGAGAGACGGTCACCCTTCCACCTCCTTCACCCCACCCATCACAACCCTGCAGAACCTCTGAGTCAGTGGAAATGGTAGCTCACCATTCCTTGAAATATAGTTCCTGGCTGGGTGTGTTTGTTTGTCAGTTAATGCCGTTTGCACCATTGTGGAAGTCTGTCGCCAACCATGTTTTAGATGAGGTGCATAGGAGCTCTTTGATGTGATCTGTCTCTCACGCTGTTATTGCTGCTGTGCTGTGACCATCACCACAAGGCATCCGACCCCCTTGTGTGAAGCGCATCCCCCTGTTGGTGGGAGAAATAATATTGAGTTTCCCTGTTTCCCACAGAGACTCAAAGAGGCGGAACGGTGTGGGGGTCAGATATTTTGTTCTCATGTACTGCCAGCTAGCTACTGCAGTGCTGTGAAGGGCTCATAAATCAGCTGGAGGTAAACACACAGACTGTGACTGATTGAAAAAGAACAACAAATGACAGCAGAGCTCACCCTCTGTAAGTGCTTTGTGGATTCGATCATAAAGGTCAAAGTTCAAAGTGATGATGCAAGCCGTTGTCTGCTTAATTTGGCCCCTGCAAGCATGTGTCTTTATTCGGCCAATGAACCTTTGTGTGAGAAGAAAGCACCAAAGTCTGATCTCCAAGTTAAACTTTGATACCAACATAACAACTGCTTTAGCTTTTCGATTTAACAGTTTTGAATCATGACCTCCGTTATTTGGAGTAAATATCTCCTTGTCTGTCCTTGAATTGCTTACTACTGAATGGTAAAATGTGAGGATCCTGGAATCATGAAGGTTATCATGATGTCATTCATTCATTTGGGGCGGCATACGATGTCCAGCGCTTTGAGTGGTCGGAAGTCTAGACAGTAAATGCAAGTCCATTTACCAATAAACATACAAGCAAGGCACAAAAAAAGAAAACCACTGAAAGTATTTACATGATAGATCATTATATATCCAGTTTAAAGGTCCAGCCCCTCCCTGTAGCTCTTTGATGGGTTTGTGTACCACCCCAAACCTTTGCAACTTACTCATATGTGCTTCCAAATAAATGGAAATGCAGTCTGATTCCTTTATCATTTGTTTGTTGACATTGACCTCCAGATTATTCATAGAATATGCACTAGATTTTAGATTCCAAGGATTGGCTGTGAGGTAACAGCGATGGTGGTGATTAGAAATGCAGACTTGGAGATGAGTTATAAGGATTGCTCTGAGATCCAGTGACACACACTTTTAGACACAGATGCAGACCGGCAGATACACACGCATGCACAGATGCACGCAAACACACTTGACTTGACTTGATTTAGTTGGATCTGACAGAGGCCCAATTGGTGTCTCTGTCTCTGGGTGGGCTGATTTAAAGTGTCCCTGAGGTCTCGTTCCAGGTATGGAGGCAGACAGGGGCCTAGAATCCCCCAAGCAGTCCCATGCCTCCCTCACTCCCACTCCTGGTGCGAGCAAACCCTGCCCCCACACCTTCCACACACACTTGCTCACCCCAGATTCCGCTTCATCCACACAGCATCCACGCCGTCCGGGTCTGTGGGTTGCGTGGATTTCTCACCCTCCACCCGTCTGGTCCCCAACGAGCTGCCACACATTCCAGCAGAACCAGGGCTTATTATTGGGGGAAATTTATAGGGCCATTCATTTAACTGGATCTGAATGACATTGGTTCTGGATGAGTGGAGCTAGGGCAAACTGCCGGGCCATGTGGTCCAGGGAAAACAGAGAAGGGGATAAATCAACTGACTGGGGGAGAGAGAGAGAGAGAGAGAGGTGGAAAGGTGGGAGACAGATAGAGAGACGGGCAAAAGAGTCTAAGTTTGAAGGAAAGCCTGCGGCACAAGAGAAAAGAAGTAGAAATAAGAACAGTAAAGGGTCAGCAGGGTTGTACAATGCTGACCTTGGAAACAGCATTTGTAGCATGAACATGGAAAGTTCATTATCAAGGCTCCCCCCCCCCAAAAAAAAAATATGCTGTTGGACCAAAACAAGTGACTCACTAAACCTGGGGGCACTTGGGAGTCTGGTCACTCAGCTAGGATAGTAGAGACGAGTCCTGTTGTCAAAATGTGTACTATATCAGTTAGAAAATAAAGAAGTACTCAAAGAAATTGAATTATATATCCGGTATATCGGCTAACATCATTACACTGTTCTAGTCCAAATCAGAAGCTGGAAGCATGAAGTGTTACGTGGCATTTCTTGTTTATCTTTCTTTAAACTTGCGTCTGAGGAATGGCTTTCTGCTAAACAGATCACACTCGCAAACCCCATGTCTCTCCTCCTGCAACATTCAGGAATGTCTGAACGTAAAGAGAGGAAGTACATTACATAGCCAGGGGGGGTCTCACAGGCGTATTAGTGTGTGTGTGTGTGTGTGTGTGTGTGTGTGTGTGTGTGTGTGTGTGTGTGTGTGTGTGTGTGTGTGTGTGCTCACAGGTGTCTTGGTGATAATCACAGAGCTGACAGGGATCAGGTATAGAAAAAAAGAAAGGAGACTGTTGTGATGCAAGTCTGGGTCATTTATGGAAGAAGAAATTAAAGGATAAACTGGCAGAGAAATCAGTAGCAAAGGTGCATCTGCTCGAGTTGGAAATGTATCAGCTAGATTTGTATTTAGTTTTTTCATTTAGACGTACGACTACACCGAATGAGCCTACAAGGACAGCCAGAGCAACATGGAGGGGATGTAAAGGAAAACATGAGAAATCATGGTAAGTTTTAAAGTTTTAAAACCTGTGTGGTCAAATCCAGGGCAATAAAGGCTGAACAAGTATTCTGTGAGCTGGATGCTTTCTGCATTTGTTGTACAATGTTTTTTTATCTCGAGAATGTTGTTCTGCACTCAGAATCACTTGCATTTGCAGCTGTTTCTTATCTTTCTTTTCTTTTTATTAAATATATATATATATATATATATATATATATATATATATATATAACTATTTGAGGAGAAATAACAGGAATAACTGTTTGTTTTAGCATGGAAAGCAGATTCTTAGAAAATTATCTGAATACCTGTGTGTGTGTGTGTGTCTCATAAGTCTCATATTAAAAAATGTAGAGATTGATTAAAATGCATATCAAACACATTAAAAGAGCCAAACAGCATGCTGGGAGTTTCATCACATGCCAACATGTCATGTGAGTCCTCATTATACGTGTAAACAAACGCAATCCGGGGCTACCAAGTAATGTACTCCCCCTGTCACACATGTGATATTTTCCACATTTAAATTGGAATAAATGATATGGAAAAGCCTTCAAAGGTAACTTGATCCATGTTTACTCAGCCAGCCCTAATGCAAACAATCCCACTCTCTCTCACACACACACACACACACACACACACACACACACACTGGACTAAGTGACTGACACCACCGGCTGTCACAAGCCACTGGGGTGACAGGGGTTTGAAGTAGTAGGTGGGGGGGGAGGCAGATAATCCCCGTCCACATTAATGACCTGCCTTCAAAGAAAATTCTCTTCTACACGCACACACACACACACACACATTCACACACGATGCGGAGAGCTCATTCTGGATCCGCTGCCTCTGTACATCAGTTACTGTCCAAGAGTTTGCAATCAGATCATTGTGGGGATCATGTGCTCCATTTCAACTGTTCCATATTATACCAACCGGCCTAACGGGGGGTGCTACGATATTCTTTCTGTGTGATGGAATGATGCATCTTGTACTCAGTGTTTTGGAGGAGTGTGGGTCCGGGGGGGTTGTTTTCTCATTTTGGATGTCATGATCTGCATTTTTCTACCAAAAACAAAATGTGTTTTTTTTCCGATTTCTTATAGAAATAATGTGAATTATGTTTTCTGCACACAAGCAAATACACACACACACACTCACACGTATAACTCACAGCTGAATTATTTGTATACACACACACACACAATATAGCGAGCCGTACGTGGCAGCAGTGTGTTGGGTCAGTAAGTGGGAAAAGGTGGAGTGTGGCGTTCTCACCATTGAAAGCAGAGATCCCAGTGGACTGACTGGTTCACTCTTCTTGTTTGGTAAAGCCCTCTGAAACAGTGTTACGCTGTTTTACATTTCCTGTTTGTTTCTACTCTGCACAATCTGGATGACTTTAAATGGAAGACAATGGTGAATTTGTTTTTGCCAACTGATAATGTGAGAACTAGAATGCAATAAAAACAAATTACAATTTGGACAAATGGGATTTTTATTCCATAATATTTGTGTTCTGCAATGCTTCCCTCGATATTTCCTTGGTTAACATATCAAATAAAAACCTAATGTAAACCTTAGTAAACCTATTACTTTTACTGTGGATATGCTCACCCCACCAACTAAACAAAAGTTAAGATTACATTAATTTGTACAATTAATTAGAGGCATACAAATGAATGAATCAAGACAATGAAATTATTCCAGAGAAGGAATCTACATCTCATGAAGTTACCATGAAGCTATTCCAACCATTGATTAAAATAATCATGATGTCAGTCCATTGTAAATTAGTATAATATATGAGATTAATTCATTAATTAAGGATTTTTTTAGGGAAATATATTCTTTGGGTTCAAAATAAATTGTATGCATTAGAGAAATAAAACATAACTATAATTGCCTCACTGTCAAAAAATCATCATGCATCTCCAAAATAAGTAACCAAAAGTTATCAATCAAAAATAAGTAACCCTGTCTTCAGTTTTGTGACGATGCATTCTTTTAGAGAATCAGATGGATTTTGAAATGCTTTATTTAGCACAGTGAGGAGAATTTGTATTATTTATTTTTATTTAATTCTGGCATTTATCAGAAAAAGACACATTTAAATGATCAATTTGGAATGAACAGTCATACACGTATTAGCACCGGGATGCCAAGCTGCTCCAGGCCGGGCAGTAGATCATGAGCCCCTCTGAGTTCCACTCACCTCAGCCTCCACAGGCCTGACTTAGGCCCTTCAGCCAGGTGAGTCCAACTGAAAGCATTCCTTCACGGGGGGTAGAGATAGAGAGGGGAATGGATGGGAGAAGATGAGTTGGGGTGCGGTGTTAGAAGGAGGACCCACCACCCACGAAGCTGCCATGCTCTCTGCTCCTCTGAAGGTCCCTTACCTGCTAATTTGCATCAGTAAACAAGCAGCCGACAACTTCAAAGTGTCGACACCAATGAGGCCTGAAACGGGTATGGACCTGTGCTTAAGCATGTGTGCAGGTAAATGCATCTATCAGCCAGTGTGCGTATTAAATAATACTGTAGGTTTAATTGGAAACTCGTTTTAATTTATAGTGGGCATGGACTCCCATGATGACCTACATGCTATTCCAGAGGGTTTATAACATTCACAATGGTCATTTTCTAAAATACTTGTAGTATTTTGTACATATTTTGGTATGAGGTAAAATACTGGAATGAATAGCATCTATATCAGATTTCAAAACACAAATCAGTAAAACCCCAGCGTGTTTATCTGTATGCTAAAAATAAAATCCATCAATGTGAATGTGTGTATACATGTTTCTTTAGATAGGCCACCACCCACGGAGACATGTCAGGTAAATATTTGGAAGGTGGAGGGGTTGTGAAGGGTCCAGTGTCCAGAGAGGACAAATGCCATCTAAAGCTATCCATCCACTCCACACAGGCATCCGATACGGACAGAGACACCTGATCCTGCATTAGGCCGCCTCTGAAGCTACGCAATATCACGGCTCACACCAAACATCAACTTGAACCAAACGGCCTCTAACCAAATAACTGTGTGTGTGTGTGTGTGTGTGTGTGTGTGTGTGTGTGTGTGTGTGTGTGTGTGTATTGGGGAAGTTGTTGTCATAAGTCACATGGAGAGTCGCAGGTGATGACGGAGGCTTTTCTGGGTGTGTTTTCAACAACAAGAGGGTCAAACATGGCGGAGGAAATGCATCCAATATGTGGATGCTAACTGGGGTCTAGATTCTAAAGATTACCAGCAATGTTTCAGCTCCAATTAAGTGGCAGACATTAGTCATAGCGAATGTATTAATGCCCGTGCCTCATTACGGGATTCAAAGTCCTGCCTCTTGCTGTGTTGGTGTGGCTGTGCAGGTCTTGTCTTGGAACCCAAATGCCCACCTCTCCCCCTGCAGTGCCAGGTGTTCTTACAGCAGCAAACCACACAGGGGAGCTACTGCTTTTTCCTAGGCCTCTAACAGAGACACACACATATACACGCACACACTCGTACAGTCTCTCCAGTCAAATATTAACAAGCTGCTGTATTAAGCAAGAAAGGCAGTGGTTTCTCTTTGCAAACAGTAGAATAATATTGTTTTTGCCCCAACAAATAATGTAATTTTGGGGGGGGGTTTTCTTATATATATATAGCTATTTTTTAAATAGCTATATCGACGTTTGATATTATGTTGTTAAAACAAATGTTTTAATTTTCCACAGGACTGAAGGTCTTATTTTTATGTATAAAGTATAGTGTGTTAAAACAAGTCTTGTTCATATGGGGAAATTTGATTTAATGTTATTTTAGTATTATTTTTGCTTTTGCACAGCACTGTTACATACACGTTTCACAAGTCATACAAGTTCATTAGAAGGAGTTGAGGTTCAAACAAGACAAAAAGGTTAAATTAAGAAAAAAAATTGTTTCAAAAAGAGAAGAAGAAAAAAAAACACAAAGTGAACAATATTGATGTCCAACCCCCTTCGCATTAGTCATACGTAAACACAACTCGGTATCTAGGACAATGATGTCAGATACAGTAAGGAACATACTGCAAGCGAGGACATGTTCTAATAAATATCATTACATTCAAGCTGGCTGAAAATATGCCAGCCTGCGAGACTCACTGTATGACTCCAGTCAAGATTAATGAGCTGAGAAATGAGACCCAAACACGGGGGCCTTTTTCTTTCCACATCCAGTTCCCTCCAATGTGTTGGCCCTCTCAATGTATGCCGCATGGGAGGTTGCTCTAACACGCATGACGAGAAAGATTCCTGCTCGTCTGTGCTGCTCGGTTCATCTGTCAGAGGGTCCACCCTTATTTTACAGTGCGGGAGAGGGTGATAGGGGCCCGTGGAATACCTGTGAAGGTACTGTGTGCTTGTAAATAAAGACATTTAAATCTGGGTCAGACACGACTCGGGTGATCGAGAGGATCCGAAGAGTGTTGGACGTTTTATTGTGAAGCCAGAAGTCTCTCTTGTTACGAATGACTGGGACTCATCAGGACTTTAGATGATGAAACATATGCTTCTTGAGGTTAACTGATTTTTCTTTTCTTTTTTTAGAACAACAATATCTCATTCTGATTTTTTCTTCTTCTTTTTTTTTTGCTGTAAAAATAATTTGGGTTTTGTGATTCTAAAATAACAACAAAAACACATGATTCAGGAATTTCATTATATGTCACATTACTGTACAATAAATTAGGTTTTGTATGTTTCATTTATGTGACGGTTTAAAGTTTTTTAAGTAATTTATCATTCCAGTTTGATGTGTTCTCCACAATTTGCTCAATAAAATAAAGTACTGGTAAATATTCTGGAAAATGTGTGATACTTTTTTCGTTTTATATATGTTAGAATGCAGCATTTGTCTATTAATGTGACATTGTACATTTTCTTTGGAAGTATATATATTTTCATTTGGATACATGAACAATTTGTTTCAGATATATCTGGAATTTCAACAAAGATTAGCTTTTTTAAATGTCACAATAAAGTTCACACATGCATGCACTGTATGAAAAGCTAAAGTTAAAGTTAAAAATAAAACCTGTACTATTCATCAACTTCAATAAAATGGGATTTTTATTTACGCTGTAAACAGCGTATTTTAAATTTATTTATGTGTGGGATTTCTTCTGATTGCATTTACTGTAAAGTAACAATATAATGTTTTGTTTTTTATTTCCAACAATGAAAAAAGACAAACCAATATTTCTGTGAGTAATTCATTTGACTGCTTCAGTACAATAGACAAGGGAACTTTTTCATTATCCAAGGGCCAACTAATCTCTGGACCCTTTATTTTCCTTCGGCTCTCAAATGTTCCTAACGCCACCTCCAGTGCTGGCTAATGGATGCAGATGGAGGAAGTATGTGACATTATGGACACAGCAGTGTTTGTTTTAGAGGAGCTGGTCATGTGGTAATGCCCTAGCAGGCCACACAGTACCCCTTAATGTGACCCAGCCAACTCCAGGGGGTTTCAGGAACTGTCCGCTCATGGGGGAACTGAGTGTCAATTTAGCCCCCCAGTGAACACAAGTCAACATGCCTTAATCCCCCTATCACCTAAAGTTACACTTTTGGGTCTGCAATTAGCCGGCCGGCCAAATCGCCCCTTCTCCTGCTGTTTCCGAGTCCCGACATAAAGCTCCGAGCCGGGGCTGTGGCCAGTGCACAGAGCCCGGGTGCCGGGACCCAGAGGAGCTTCTTGTGCTCCGGTTTTCCATGGCACCGTGCCGGAGCTGCCACATGGTCCCTCATCTTTCACTGTCACCGTGCTGGAGAGGAAGAGATCAAAACAAACATGTGGTGGCAGGGAGAGCCCGACATGATGAATCGCTGTAATCAGTATCAGACGGCACAGTGCTCGCTCTGATTGGTGGAGGCTGCTTTTGACAGATTCTCCAAGTGACTAAGCGACAAGAGGCACAGAGCAAGATCTGTGACCTGAAGCACAGCCTACGACCTGAGATGCGGCTAATGCAAGCAAAACCACCACCGAGCGGAGCCTGCAGGTCATTTCACACTGAGCCACGCTGAATGTAAACATTTTCAACGGTGGGGAAATATTTCCAACATGGAAGCCGGGTGTTTGGTGGGCGCTATGTCTATTATCAACTGGCCCGGAGCCATGCCAACAGAAATGATGGGGGTGTACATTCCAGTCCTTGGTATCAGCTACATTCTGCACATTGTTTACCTTCTGTGGGACTTCCTGCTTCTTCATCTTGGAAGAGGAGCACAGGAAGGCCCGACAGTCCCCCTGAACCCAAATCTCTGGTCCGCCCAAACAATACGCCACATTGTGACTCATTTTCCCGTCTCCTCCGCTGCACATTTTCAGCCCGTGGTGTGGTATTGGCATTCCTCAAGGTCAAATCTCTGCACGCCTGTGATCCCCTAATTTCACTGTTTAGAGTTGGTGTGGGGGTTTCTCTAAAGGACATGTTATCCGCTTCCCGTTGCTGGTAAGAGGCGATCCTGATCCTGCTGTCACAGGACGAATCGCCACGTTAAAACCCCACTAAACACCTTCAGCGTTTCAAATTGGAGACGAACTGGAGGACTCATCCTCTTCCTGACCCTTTTAGGGCCAAAGGGACGAAGCAATCGGGAAAGCAAAAATGAGGAAAAGGATGCCTGGAATAAAATAGATCCGCCTCTGAAAGGTGCATTTATTGAGTTATTTGAAAGGAAATATTCACTCAGCTGAGTTTTTGGAAGAAAAGAAGCAGACTTCGGCCAAACCCGCTGGCTTGAAAATGACCCACTGCTGCAGTTATTAATTTCTGCTAGAGAGGGAAAGTAGTTAATGGGATAAGCACACACATGCACTTAAACACACAAGCACACACACACACACACACTCATACACATGCACAGTGGGCCTGTGTGTAATGGCCTTTGACTTGAGGTCTGTGGTTCAAGTTCACAAAAGCAGAGGCTGGTGAAGACTGAACAAGCAAGGGTGGCGGAAGAGGGACAGATGGAGCGAGCGCTGCAGGGACGAGAGAAGTTGGGGGGGTTGAGGGGCATGAGGTAGTGGGGAGGGGGTCTCAGCCTCAAGCCCCCTTTTGCCAGAAACAACAAGCAGACCTTCTCATATTCAAATAAATAGCAAGCCAGTGGGGAGCATGGGGGGGGCGGCAGATAAGGAGGAGGCAATGTGCGAAAGCCAGACTGGAGGATGGCTTCTCTGCCTCCACCCGAAGCCTCTTTAGGCTCACGGGCCAGGCCGAGAAGAGCCCGGCCCGTGACAGATTTATAATGACTCTGGCCTTTATAATGACTCTGGGCTTGTATTTAATACCGGGCTTCAGATGTATTAGAGAGACAAAGGCCGCGGATCCTGCTCTTGGAGAAGAACGGCCCTAATTAATTTGGGGAGATCACGGAGGCCCCGAGCCCACATCATCGGTTCTTTGTGGCAGGAATGCCAGCTATTTACCGGCGCTCCAATAGGACTGCAGGGAGAGGCGAGGTGATGACGACTGGGGCCGCGGCGCAACAGATAGGGAAAGGATACTTTTCAAAAGCTAAAAGCATCCCAGTTTTAAAACAAAGACGGGAGGGAAAGAGAAGAAGTGATTTTGAAAAGGGATCTGACTGCTACCCACCAACCCACCACCACCACCACCACCACCCTTCCTATGTCTCACACACACATTCCAAACTATTTTGCTCTAACTCAGTTTCTCCATCAGAAATCCAACTTTATAAATACTGACAAGAAAGGAATATTCAGAGTTGTATAACTATAATACTGGAAATACACACAAACACATGCGTGCCCTGCCATTTTCCTGTGCTGATGAAATAAAGAAATACGCTTTTATTGTATCTTAATAATAGTAACTTAGTAAGTAATCACCTAGTTGGATGATAACTTAATGATAACAACAGTGTTGCTTCAGGTGTGGTGGGCTGAGGGGAGCAGTGTGTCAAGGCTTCGTCGGCCGGGCTGCACGGAGGCTGTTGAAGGGCACAGTTGGCAGCTGTCAGGCCTATATTCGTTAACTCAGAGAAGACATGCGGAGAGAGGACCTTCCTTCCCAAAATAAACAAAAAGCAGTGGCACACATATTCCCAGACAACTGCAACGAGGATTGGAGAAAGTGCACATTGTTGGAATTGTGTTTTTCTTTCTTTGTTTCTTTGTATTTCTGTACGGCAGCTTGGACAAATAGACCAGGTGGAGTCGTCAAACTTCAGGATCCAGAAAGACGAAAAATTTGGGTTGCAAGCATAAAACATTTCACATTGTGGGCCATCGTGTATGAATCAAGTGAGAGAAACAAAAAAGTCAAAGGAGGAACATTTTATGATGTTTGTTGTGATGTAAAAAAGCATGATATTCCATTGTGGTGCAAGTGATGTTCTTTCAAAAACCTGCTCGTGCTTTTTTAATGACTAATATTAAAAGGTGAAGTCTGCAGTCTGTTTTCCCATGTTTTAACAATGTGTGTGGGAATAAATGTTGGAATTTAGCTCAGACAGACACAAGGGAATCATGATTTTAACCTTTGGTCAACCATTGTGTTCATTTCCATTGTGTTTTTATGCACATGTCCTTTTTATGAAGACCCCCAAAATACAAAGACAGCAGGGCTGAACAGGAAAACCACATTTATATGCCAACAAGGAAATGTGTTTGGGTCCGGGTTTTTTTCTTGTATTTTTTATTTGATTTACTCAAAAATAGAGACTTTTAAAATCACATACAAACACGAGACTAGATCTTTACATTATTTTATTGTGATTTTTGGGTATCATTACTCCTATTTAAATTCATGTCGCATCGCTGTGATTTATTATTATGTATTATTAAATGTACTGTGAGATCACTGTCGCCTTCCCGCATGGCTGACGAAGGACGACGTGGATCTGGAACCATCTGTACAATCTGTGTTTACTATCTACCACGTTGCAAACGCGCACTCGCGTGCACAAATAAACTCAGTTTGCACTGTAATCATCTCGTATATCCGTGTGCATATTAGTACATAATAACAACCTTATGTAGCATTAGAGCGTTGTTCTTCTTATTCATGATGGCAACCAACCACCGCCACGTTAAAAAGTCCAAACGAACCACTCAACGACAGATGATAGAAATTAAATTACAAATAAGGAAAACAATTACTGATAGACATCGGACTCATATTCATCACTGTGGTAAAATGTTTGGACGTTTTTACAGGGGGGAAACAAATCAAATGAGTATTCGCGCTGATGTGGATATTTCATGTCGGGAAAGCACATGGACTTTCTTCTTTTTTTTTCAACCGAAAATGCTCAAAAAATGTATTCAACCGAGAGAATTAGACCACTGCTGGTGCTTTGAGGCACCTGCACAACAAGAGAAAAACACGTTCACATGTAAGTTTCGCATTTTACTCCATGCTTCAATAACTACTTGAATCATAGTTCCGTTTCTTGTTATTTAGAGGGCCTATTCGGGTTTAATATTCACCACAGTTCTCTATAGGAATATTTTGAGGAATTATAGAATTATGGAATATATACATTAATATGAGCCTCTGATGTTTTTTTAGTTGATTACCTTGATACATATTAAATATATAATGTAAACGTTATTTAATTGCCTTTTAAAAAAACAATTACAGATACGATTACTCAATTTCTCATTTCCGTTTTTTTCATGAAAGTGTACATGTACTACTTATTGACAACTTTTTTTAAGGGGAGTCTTTTTTCTTTTTTTTCTTTTTTTAAATGAAATGTTCTTCTAAATATGGAAAGGAATATCATAATGTATTTTGTGCCACGCGACGACCACCAGCCGGAGGCCCTAAAGATAGTGGAGGCACCTTTTTGAATACTTCCTCCTGCATACCTGCATCTCTCCGTATATTTCCTGAAGCCCCGCGGAGAGAGGGGACACCCCGGGCCGGGTACCCTGCTGTCAGCGGTCAACTGCCCACTTCCTCTCCCTCTTATTCAGAGATTTAGACTAATATTTAGATAGGATGGGCTTTTATACGTGGAGTGCGCGGCCTCGGTCCCCTCTTCTTCAGTCACGCAACATGAATGTGAAACCTTTTTATTTTTTATTTTTTATGATGTGTGGAATAACCCATGATTTATTATCTGTATAATTATGTGAGCGTGTAATTAATAATTGTATTAGTCTGATTGTGGCACAGACAGGCTCATTAAATTAAAGACCGCCGAAATATATATATCCACAACACAAGCATAAAAACATGAAAGGAGATCCGGTGCTGTTTTATTATGGGTCTGCGGGAAGAGAAGGGGGAAGCAGAAAGAGAGAGAAGAAGAAAAGGAGATTCCCTGATGACATATTCAAATGTCTGATTACTAATAACATAAATAGCATTCACGAGCTCTGTGCCATTTAATGAGATGGGAGGGAGCGTGTTTATTTTTTGTTTTGATTTGGTGATTTGCCATCATGTTGCTGCAACAGGACCGACCACAAAGGCCTGAAGCCTCAGATACTTGTGTAATAAACAACCGGAAGAAAAGCAGCAGCATGAAGGGGGTCTGTCTGTGCTGCGTTTCGCTAAATGATTGTCAACATGTGACCATTTGTCTAAGAAACAAATACAGTCACACCTATTTTGTGTTATATTTCTATCAAACAGATGCGTGCACGTGCTCATTGAAGTGCGTAAAAGCACGCGGCATCATGGCTGGAAGAGCCAGCTTGGCCTCCTGTTAGTTAGCCCCTGTGCACCCTGCGGTAGCCTCTTAGTTAACCTTCTGTCTCACTGCCGTCCGGAGACAAGAGCCGAGATTCAGGGGTATAAGGTAATGTGAAGTGGTCAGGGTGTTAAATAAAATACAATAAAAAGTCCATGGGTGGGTATTATGCCTGCAGCTAAATGGATTGTGTCCGAAACACTAATAAACCAATTCATCAAACAGCAAAATGAAGTGCTGCTACAGGAAGACTATAAGGACCACGACTTACTTATGCGAACTACAAGCCATTTTATTATGAGTGTTCTTCTAGAAATTCAAACCAAAATGTCTAATGTATGTCCACCAGAAAAAGACCAGCAACGCGATTAACGTTTCCATCATCACAACACCCAAGGATGTGTCCTTCTATATGGACTATAGTGAGATCTAATATGTTAAATATGTGTTACCGTAAATGTGAGTTGTGAATACAAATGTTACAAACACATAAAAGCAATATGGGTTGAGCAGCAGCTATAAAGAGAGAGGTGACTGTGCAGTTTGTTGACGCCGTTCAGTCCGTTTCCTCTGACCAGCGAGGGCCGCTCACTGCGGGCTGGAGTCGGATTTGGCCGTCGATGTGAAACTCTTCAAGCTGTTAAAATGATGTCTAATAAAGTGGTGCGTTCAAAACATGATTAATAAAACTCTATTACCTGTAAAAGCTGCGTGTATGCAACAACGAAAAGTCATTATAAAGGTAAAGTAAATAATCATTTCATATGTGAGGTTAAAATGTGCTTGTTGCTATAGTTTGGAGTTTATTGTTTCCGTTTAATATCGCAACTAAAAGTTATTCGGAGTATGTTATACGTGTTGAATGCGAGCGAATTTCAACACCGTCTCTTCCCATCCTGATCTGCTCCTGTATTTTGTCTGTTATCACCTGAGTATTTACAAAGGAGACTTCCGACTTGGCAATGATGAAGTGAGTCAGTATCGATGGCATCATATCTGATTTAAGAGGCTGGTATACACTGGGCGGAGGGTTACACTGACTTTTACTGAGCCATGATTTATTTTATAGAGTAAGTAATGTGCAGAGGCCACATTGGAGTCTATCTATCTATCTATCTATCTATCTATCTATCTATCTATCTATCTATCTATCTATCTATCTATCTATCTATCTATCTATCTATCTATCTATCTATCTATCTATCTATCTATCTATCTATCTATCTATCTATCTATCTATCTATCTATCTATCTATCTATCTATCTTTTATTACTGCTCACTGCCTCCCATGGAGAAACATCCTAAACAAATAGCCAGAGGGGTTAATCCCATAACTGATTTATCCCATTAGAAGCTGCCTTCCCGTCTAATTCAATGACTCCAGTGTAAATGAGACTATCCGGTCGCCATCGCAGTAGCTCCAACAAAACACTTCTTTGGTTGCTGCACATTAAAGCTGAACCTCGATAAGCTGAGAGCCAACGACGCGGTGGTGGATGCGCGAGGCGAAGAGGTCAAGTCCAGCTCCGGTCTGATGTGCCACGTGCTCTGTTCTCGGTGTTTACCGACTAGGTGAAATCCGTAGCAATAAAGTATATAACATCACCTGAATGTCTAGTGAATCATTTATTAAATACATTAAAAATAAAGACTAAGTCTCACTTGATTACGTTTCACATTTTTCTTATTTGCTTTAATACAAATAAACAAATCGTATTTATGTCCTCAGACCCAACACGTTTGAACTGAATGAAAAATGTGAATTTACTTTTAATTCTCGACGTTGTTACCAACCGTGTTGAAAGAAAACTACACGTTCAGAGTGAACTCTCGCGTAAAGGATCAGCTCCTGGTGTTCCAGGCACATATCGCGTATAGGGCGTATAACGCGTATGGGGCCCATCGTTTACTGAGAAAAAGTAGCGCACCAGAGAAGCCGGACATTGCAATGACGTTGGAGTGGAATTCAAATGACTGACACGAGGTCTTATTGAAATAAAACATCCAGTGCACAGCGCGGACACTTTTTTTTTTCGTCCCCTTCCTCCTGCTGGTGCAGCGGAGGCGTGGATCTCGCTCACTTTTTTGACAGTCTCGCTTCTCCTCAAGGCAGGACTCAGATGACACCACCCCGCCACCAAATGGAGGAGAAAGGAGGGAAGCTCTCCTTCTAATCTCTGAGGATGATCTACGTGTTGAGACCGGGACGTGTTTAGTGACTCATCAACTCAATCCGATCACCGGAGAACTTGTTCGGCCGTGGGAATACGTTTAATAAGAACAGTCTAGCCCAGACTCTGGCACCCACGGAGCGCTGGTGGCGGAATGTGAAACCCCCATTTGGCGCATGTTCCTCTTCATTCTCCTGCTTTCTGTGCGCTTGGAACGCGGAGGAGAAGGAAGGAAGACTTGTTCGCGACGCGATCGCTTGCCTATGGACGACGGCGGTCCTCTCGCTCCAAAGGCGAACGCTTTCAGTATTGCCTCTCTGATTTCGGCTGCAGAGCAAGCAGGAAACGCGGCGTTTGACAAGCAGAGCCCCGGCCTGGACAAGCCAGACCTGCGCCACCACAGTTCCTTTAAAATGCACTACAGCACTGTCACCCGGGAAATGGAAGGTAAATCACTCCGTTGATGCCTATAGAGCCGCTGTAGCATGTAGCATTATAGGTCTCTGACGCACAATGGAAAGTAATGCGTAAAAACGTATGATATGGTCGCGTTGTTTCGAATGCATGAATGGAATAATTGTACAAAACATTTTTTTTTTTTTAAATACACTCTGACACAGTTGGACCACTATGAAAAAGAATAATGCAAATTCAGTCCTATAGTATAATCACCATTAGGGAGACGTCTGCAGGCAAAGTGTGGCGGGGGAAAAAAGTTTCCCATTCCAAAACCTCAAAGCGTCGTACAAAAAAAGAGTGAACTTTAATTCGTGGACAGGGTCACATTTATTGAAAACGAAGCCAAGAGGAGGAGGGTTTACACGAGCACCCTGAGCGTAATGGTAGAAACAGACCATAATAAGAATATCCAGGTCGGTTAGGGGTGTATAATCCATTCCATATAGATCATTGTGTCCAATAACGAGGAAGCAACAATCACCTGCTGCCTGTTTGTTTGTTCATGCAAATCGACGTGTGTTTACCTTGTAAACCGTTTATACTCCACTCTGCCGGCCAGGTCCTCTATTGTTTGCTAACGGGGTTGATGTGGGCGATACCCTTATCCAAAAGTTAAATGGGTACCGGAAAGCCCATTAAAAAGGGGCGCACTTCTCTGTCAATCAGTCTCGTCCCAGGACGAGGAAAAGGCGCATTACCTGCAGCTCCTTATCTAAATAGAAATAAGAACCGGTTTTATCGCAAAGGGGAGGCCCCCTGCGTCAGATAAGAGAGGAGACTGGGTTGCAGTGTGACACACTGCCGCAGCGCTCAACAGAGGCCGCTCAGAGCGCAACCGACCCGAAAGCAGAGCAACTCATTCACACGCACTCGAAGCTCGTTTGTGAGTAGTTGAGCGCGAGCGTCGCGGTTTTTTTTTTACGGAAACATTTCGTCCCCATTCGGACGTCCGCTCTTTTAGACCAGACTCCATGTAGCATGCTGGCAGTGGATCCAACCGCAGGGATTATTGAGCAGCCGAGACGGGAACCTTTTGAACCGAAAGGGGGGCATTTGTGCGTGACATAGTCTGGAGATCCCTGAATCCCTCCGACTGTGTTTACTGTCTGTGTTCTAACCGACTTGAGGCGCACGGCATTTGAGTAAACCCAGTTTTTTTGGGATGATTTCAGCTATATCCAGTCCGTGGCTGACGCAGCTGTCCCATTTTTGCGACGTTGCAGCCTTCACGACCAGCAGCCTGAGCAGCCTCAACACGGCGGGGGGCTACCACCTCTCTCCGTCCCCCGGGGACCCCTACAGCCAACATGAGGCCCACTTCGAGCCCTGCCCGGCCGCCCAGCACAACTACAACTATCCCGGGTCTAACCCGGGCCAGGCGCCGTCGAGTGACGGAGGGACTCCCAACTGCTCCTCGTCGTCCGCCAACTCCACGCCGAACGGCAAAACTATCGTGAAGAAGAACCCCAAAGTGGCCAACATTAACGTGCAGCTGGAGATGAAAGCTTTATGGGACGAGTTTAATCAGCTGGGCACGGAGATGATCGTGACCAAGGCTGGCAGGTGAGCACACACATGATACACACTGTTAGAATTATTAGATGCACATTCGGGTAGATCAGATACATAATACACAGCAGCGTTGCTTTACTGTAAAAATATATACAAATAAAATATGACTCGATATTATGCCCGGAAGACACTTTTGTTTATACAATGTAAAGTTTTTTTGTGTGTGTGACATTTATGCTGCTGATGGATATCAGATGCAAGATTTAGTTTGTGTGATTTATTTTCAAATAGATAGAATTACAAATACTGCGCCCCAAAATAAGGATAACGGATTTGTACAAAAAACCAATATATTTAGTACTTCTTTTCCTTTTATGGAGTTCATACTGAACAATTTTTTCCTCATTACTTATTGCTGTTTTTTTTTTTTTTTTTTTAAATACCATGTGTTGGTCTCCAGACTGGTAAAACTGTAATACATTACACCACTTGACATACATGCTCATTTGGCTCCTTGCACATATATTTATACACCGGATGAATTAAATAAAAGAACATCGATATTCTTCGGACAGTTTGGCTTTATTATATTTAATTTTAAGCTGCAGGTTAGCAGTGCAGGCCTCCTGCTGGATATATGTGTTAAAGACGAGGTCCAACCTGAGGCGTGCATGTGCCGTGTTGAGTGTGTTCATCAGCTGTAAACACGCTGCTGGTTGCTGCGTGTTAGAGACACAATAAGAATAACTGGCCCTCCGCTGGTTTCTTTCCCCTTCAGTCCTCACGCTACGCACTGGTTATGCGGAACATTGTAGCCTTTTACCCGCGGGTGTCTTTGCACGTGCGGCTCCTGGACGGTGTTGTTTTTATGCACCTCGCCATGTGTTTACTTCCACAGGGAGTGTCTGCTTCCCTCCCTATATCCTCTTCAGTCTCACGAAAATCAATTTACGATACAGAAATTGAACGAATACACACACATATTTTTGATTGGGTTAATAATGAAAACTATTACATATTATAAACAAAAGGGAATATAAGCACTTAAAGACATCCGATGTTCTATGTTGGCCTTTTAATTTACTAATTCAAAAAATTAAATTAAATCTGAACGTATACTTGATTATGTCGCCTGCTTCTAAGCAGGACAATATTCCTATCGTTGACCTCTGACCCTTGTGGAAAGACGATCAAATGTTACACTATTAAGTAGAATGTCCTCCGTCTCCAAATGGCATCCTGGGTTCCTCTGTATTAAAGTAGAACATCGAGGCACGAGACAAAGTATTTAATGGTGAAAGTGAGAGTTGTCCCCCCGCTCTGCGCTGTCTACCAGGAGAAAGGAGATCCGCAGCAGAGCACTTTAGGAGCTCCTTCAGCCTCACCTAGCCACAACACTGACGGTAATTGAGCGTTGATTTTAAGATCCCTTTCACTAACTCGGCATATCACTCAACTTTCAACCGATGTTCTTGTGGATATGGATCTGGACATTTGGATTGAACTGAATTAAAAATGTCTTGGCCCGAAGCAGAGAAGTGATGAATAAGGAATATAGGTCATTACCTCGAAATGCCTCCAGTTGTTGTTTTTTTCTCTCTCTCATACAAATACGACTCAGGAAATATTGTTCCTCCCTGATAAAAAGTTCTAATTTTAAACTCGACTCTATAGTGCCACACCTCGCCTTCCCAAATAACGCCCATCTGCGCGCGTCTAAGTATTTCCACTGCACGTCTATGGCTACGTGTGTCTCGGCCTCCGTGGGTCTGGACGTCGTCAACACAGCGCAAGAGAAGTTAAAAAGCTTCTTGAAAGGAGTTATAAAGCGGAGCTAAGAGGCAACAGACACACAGCTGCTTTCAGACGAGGAGGGGAGAGTTCCATTACTGAACCACTTCGTGTCCAACTCGATTCTTGTCTTTTTGTTGCCTCGAGCTCGCGACAAATGAAGCTCTGTCGACCTGCGGAGCAGCGTGTCAGCATGTGCAAACATGATGATTTTTACTTAATAATACTTTGGCAACATCATTTGTTGTTTCCTCTGATTCATTTTAAAATAATTCAAATAATTGCACACACACACACACACACACGCACACACACACACACACACACACACACACACACACATTGCAAGCAGCAATAGCAACCATTTAAAACCGATAGCTTTAACAGTCGCCTGGTGTTTGTTTGTTTTGTCTTAACCAGGAGAATGTTTCCGACTTTCCAAGTGAAAATATTTGGGATGGATCCCATGTCAGACTACATGCTCCTGATGGACTTTCTGCCCGTAGACGACAAACGTTACAGGTAAGAAAACATGCATGCATAAATAGATATAGCCGATAATAATTTGATGCATGAATTTACGAATGCATCTGTCAAAATCTCAAAATATGTTGATGACTATTATGTTGACATTAGAGACACATTCACTGTCACGTTTCCCTCCCGTCACGAGGCCTATTGTAATTTCTATACGGCCTCAGTTTGTGTATCTCATGTCAACACGTGCGTGCGCATTTTGTATGCGCGAGTACAGGCGACTGTTATTGAAGTAAATACAATCGGACAATTGGAACCCTGAGTCTAATGGACGTCCTTCCACATCAGGTATGCCTTCCACAGCTCATCGTGGCTGGTGGCCGGTAAAGCTGACCCCGCCACACCGGGCAGGGTGCACTACCACCCGGACTCTCCGGCCAAAGGCGCCCAGTGGATGAAGCAGATCGTCTCCTTTGATAAACTGAAACTCACCAACAACCTGCTGGATGACAACGGCCATGTGAGTACACGCGCGTGCATGAAAAAGAAACTGATTGGGCCCCCAAAAAATATTTAAAAAAATGCAAAGTTGCCTTATAATAGAGCAACGGCTTCAAAAATCACTCCGTAAATAATGATATAATATACAGCGCTGCAATAATAAGAGCAGCATTACTTAGCACCGTGGTCAAAGTGTAACGCTTTTGCCGACACCTTCAGGGGTCAAAAAGACACTCTAAAGCGGTGACATGCATTCACTTTAAACTCATCATTTAGACACAATAGGTCCCAACAGCAATATTATTACAGGAGGATCGACAATATCATTTGACGATACAAGCGATTTGACATACACTTTGATATTTCCACCAATGGTCGGATGTTGCCATAGCCCACAAAAATGGCACCGCACATTAGGCTTTACTCCAAAAAAAACAGCAAGGAAGTGGAATATTTCACCACTGGAAACATGTTGCAGCCCTCCCCGCTTGATCTCGCCCTCTGTCTGGGTGTTTGTCGATGCGCTTATTGCATGAGTTATGAAATGAGAACGAAAAAGGGAGATTTTCGAGTTGAAACATTGAAAAGTGTGAAGCCATGTCTGTTGGATGGGAATGGGGGTAAATGGAGATGCTGTGCTTTTAAATAATAATTGTGCTGCATGTGGCTTTTTACATATTATGATAAATGTCATAGATTTACATATTTTTAATCACATTTCTGCGTGTTAAATACGAGCAAGTAAGTCATTTCGACATTTAATGCCATTTAACAAACTGCTTATTTCTATCCACAAATGCGTGGATGTTGGAGGTGGTTGACAACATTTGACATTTTGTAAATAAGATAATTTTCAATTGGTTTAAACTACCTAGTTTGGTGTTAAATATTTTATAAATTATTATAACGTGTTAATGTTTATCACAAGCCAATGATAAAACTCTCGAGTGGAAAATAGTCTAATAGAGCCTTAAATCCTTTAGTGCATGTTGCATTATATAATTCTATATGAGTGCTGATGAATCCTCTGGTCCTTACAGATCATTCTGAACTCCATGCACCGCTACCAGCCCAGGTTCCATGTGGTTTATGTCGACCCCCGCAAGGATAGCGAGAAATATGCCGAGGAGAATTACAAGACCTTTGTTTTTGAGGAAACCCGCTTCACAGCGGTCACAGCGTACCAGAACCACCGGGTAAGAAGCCTTCCTTCACGATACGGAGCTCACGTGTGTGTGAAGAAACTAACAGCTATATACTGTATCTGGGATGTGACATAATAATTTTGTTTAAGCTTTATGGGTACAGTATAATAAAAAAATATTGCCATAACATAATATATAGGCCTACAAAAAGGTCACTGTAACTCACATATTATTTTAAAAAATAGTCTAATTAGAGTTTGCCTCGCTACCTTGTGCAAACATTTTTTACGAATTAATCAAGTTATGTAGCGCAATCTCTTCCATTGCTCGATTGTTGTTTTGCGCGTGTTGCCTCTGCTGCGTGCGCACGATGTGCGTCGCACTTCTCGGGTCTCCATCCGGCGCGCAGTCGGTTTAAATGGACACATGAGTTCATTCTGCGGGTTTTCAGGACGACTTGTAACGAGTGAAACGTTACGATACACTTCGGTTAAAGTACTGAAGAGTCGCTGCGTCGTTGTGACGCAATATTCCCATGGCCGCACGGTGGTGGGAAATTAAAATAACTATTATCACAAATATGTTCTATTTGATGTTAAATGTCACATTAATGTAGCACTTTCAGCCCCTATGCCTACAGTCACAAAGGGCTATTTTTGGCATTCATATCATGGCTCAATTGAGGTTAAAATTACATGAATTATAGCTGAAATTAAATTTGGATCGTTGTAAAATGACGATAATAAATATAGCCTTTAAATACTTAGCGCTGCTGTGTCTGTAATTTACAAATGAGACACTATGCAGCTGTAATAAGTGGTGTATTAATTGGCAGTTCAATGAATTCAGGTGTGTTCTAAATAACACTAAATGAACGCGATGATGTCCCACTTGACATATTTTAATAACGACTGCAGTGTGTTTAAATGTGATTAAAAATGCAATGCCTCATGGAAATGGAAATGTCATTTGATGATGTGCTCTGGATTTCAGATCACACAGCTGAAGATAGCCAGCAATCCCTTTGCAAAGGGCTTCAGGGACTGTGATCCAGAGGACTGGTGAGCATTTACACTCAAACACTCGTATTGACATGTTTCCACTTGATGTAAAAATGCTCAACACAACCAGAGAGCATTCGCAAAATAGATTTGAATGTTTGCGTTATCACTGATGCCAGATGGGTGGAGATTGCCTCATGAAAAACACAATGAGTGCAATGAAGTCAAAAGATTACTGAATATTGTTTGAACGTCAATTGGACATGCTTTCCTGTCACTGACAAATTACCAGACACTCGTAATTGTAACAATAGCGTAAACCTCACCCATCTGGTATACTCGGGCTCAGGGCAATGACGTAATCCATTTGCTGCTCATCCAGCTCTGCAAACAACTTTATTTTGTTCTGCAGCACACTATAACTGAAGCCATTAAACTGAAGTTTATGGGAATGTTTGATTAACTCAGCGGCCTGTCAATGTGCAAATGCTCATTACATGCAACAGTGTTAAGTCTTAACATGTGCATTCATCATTTTAATATATAATAAAGAAACTGTGCATTTGACATTCATTAAATGAGTATGTAACTGAATCCTTTCTCCCTGCTCCAGGCCCAGGAATCACCGGCCAGGCTCTCTGCCAATAATGAGTGCCTTTGCCAGAACAAGAAACCCAATGTCATCTCCTCCTCAGCAGAACGGCACAGAAAAAGGTCTGCAGCTCACTCCGTTTCATTTCTTAACACATGCCTGCTATCCAACATAAAACAACACATTAAGTTATTCAGCCTTTAGAGGAAATGTTTGCATGTCAATTTCTGGCACATTTCACCTCATTTTCTTTTAAATTGGATCCGTAACTTGAGCACAGTGGTGCAGTTCGAGCATTAGGCCAATACTTTTATTTAAACATAAAATACCAGCCAGTCAATATCATCCACTGCTGACTTAATATATATTGTTATGTTATTATATAACTGACAGCTTGATTTTGATGTTTTTATTCATTAGTTAATAATAATCCTTTTGAGTCTCACATTGGCTTTAAAAGGCTTTGAATTCATCTGAAGGAATTTTATAATGTTTTTTTGGAAGTTTCTTTTTTGCAATGTATTCTGCAACATTTTGAGTGAAAAACATAATTTTATTGGATAAATATTTTTAACAATAACATATTAATATTGACATTTATCTGGGTTTCACTTCAGACTTTTATCAGTGATCTAAACACTGCTTTCACCTTGCGAATAATATAATAAATACTGCTCATTTTGTACGCGTTAAAATCGTGAACTGAGAATTTCTAATATATCACTGCACAGTGCAAATTGCATGGCTAACCCAAAGACACGGGTATCAGTCAGTGCGGAGCACAGGACTGAACACACACGCTGTTTAGGAAAATATACATAACCTATAAATATTGTCTCGCCCTAAATGTTCTCATGTCTCTTCCTGCACAGAAGACAGTAGACGGGAATACGAGCGAGATCCCAGCGGCACGCCCATACACGCCGACTCGGCTCACCAACTGATGTCCCGGGTCCTCAGCCCCGCCCTGCCCGTCCCAGGAGGCCTTCACGGCGTCTCACTCACCAGTGGCCGACCCAGTCCTCCCCACGACCTTCGCTCAGACCCCCATGGTTTACCCCCGGACACCCTGCACCACCACCCTTACAAGTACCCTACCACCTACGAACACTACCTGGGAGCCAAGACCAGGCCGTCACCTTATCCGTTACCCGGCCTCAGAGGACACACGTACCACCACCACATGAACCCGGCCACAGCTAACATGTACTCAGCCACCAGTGGCCCCTCTAACTATGACTACGGGCCCCGATAATGACTGCTGTCCACCGGGGCTAACGGCGCTCACTGTTGGAATGGAAACGGGCAGGAAAGGCAACACAGCCCTGTCTGTTGATGGCTTACGCAACCTGTGGGGTGTGTTCACGGGCTGAAACTCAGCTGGATAAACCCTGCCGTATTTATTTAAAGGAAATGCATCTTTGCGTGAAGCAGGGGCACCTGCTCTGAGTTCTTGAAGAGGTCTACTTTGACCTTTGAACCCAAATGGCAATAGTTCCACAGCAGGGCACCTCTTACCTGAGCGGTGCAGACATTGAGCCAGCAAACAGAGGAGACAGGAGGGACCTCTCCTGAACACAGACAATACCTTTGATCACAGACTGGAAATGAATTCTATTTTTTGTGTTGGATGCACTTTTTGATTTGCCTTGTTTTTAATTGCTTTAAAAAAAAAAAAGCCATATGTTATATAGTCCATCAACCTTCTAGGTAGACGAGATGTTTGCATGTTGAGCTCATCAGAGGGGGTGTCGAACGCACCCAAATGTTTTTGTTTGAGAAAAAAAAAGAAAACAAGATTTGATTTTTTGAAACGTTCTGAACATCTCGAGCCGCTCTGAGAAGCTTGTACCATGGCACTGACTTGCAGCAATTCAAAGTAAAGAAATGAAGCAGAATGACTGTTCTGTATCTGTAAAATAAACATTAAATTCTTGTAATTCATTTTTTTTTTAGCAGAAATTCCATTCAAAGCTCTGTCTGGTGTCGCACTGCTGAAGAGGGAGGGTTGAAAAAGAAAGCGTATCTCACTAATAGCATGGTCTGGTTTCTGTGACCGGATTTGAATTGGGTTGAGGGGTCTGTTGCTCCTGCAGTCATTGAGTCAGGACGTGGAGGCGGTCTAAACATCAGGCTGCACATGTAGAAATCTACACCTGGTTCTATGAAGAAAGAATATACACGAGAACTTCTCTCCTTGACCATACTTATATTTCTACACACATTTCCCTCTTAGTTTTGACAAAATAGTGCAAATTTGTTCACAACTTTCACTGATTAATGAATAGAATATTTTAAGAGGTCATTCAAACTGGGGAACTGAAAGACTTTAAAAGAAAAAAGCTATTAAATTGAGCATGTAATATATTGTGCAAATCATTTAGTTAAATAATATTTTATACAGAAATTTGCGTTTTTTAAAAACCAAGAAAATAAGAACTTCATGTCATAAAAACTCAAAAAGAGACTGAATCAGACACATTTCCAATATTCACAAAAGGATATCATTGGTCATATTTTTTGGGACAGTTGGGTGATGTTTTAAGAACGTCACTATATGTGGCTCCATTTCCATCTCCTTTTTGAAGTCCTATATGAGGAATGCTTTGTTGTCAAGGTTAATCTCGTTGGGATAGGGGGGGGGGGTCTGCTTTGGGATTTGTGCCTGTCCCGATACAAAGGGAAACGTACCCTAATGATTCATTTCAATAATGTATTTTTTCTACTTGAACCCTGCTGACATAGAGTGGAGAGCAGGGAAAAGGATGCCTGGGGGCGCCTGACCTCTGACTGTTTAATGGCTTGTAAGGTGTCAAAGGTTAAATAATGTTTCCACTCATTTAAACGCTAATTGGTCGCATTTTTTTGTTTGTTTGGGCAATGACTAAAGCATTTATTTTACAACGGAACTGTGACATGAAGCCACGTCTTAACAATGACTTTTAGGATAGCCAATACTTAATGAAACAATATAAATAACGATATTGTGTCAATTTCACCAATTAATACTCCGTTTTGGGTCAATTTAAATAAAACTTCAGGGGGATTGAAATAGTGTATGTATTTTCATTATGCTAATTAATTACATTTCATTGGTTTTCTATTATATCTCCAACAGGCTATCAAATCTTTTTCTCACGTCGCTTCATAATTATGCCAAATCACGAATCTACAAATAGACATGTTTTTTTAAATTGTCCACACAAAGTGCCAACACAGTCTGTTCACTGCCGTGCTTCCGATCCTTGTTTAGTCTGGCCAGGAAGCCGCCTGGTGGGGACGGACGCCGGCCTGCAGGTGCGGAGGAGCAGCCCGACGGAAGCCGAGAAGCACCACGAGGCGATCCTGGGTTTACCCCCGCGCCGACGGGAGGAAGGGTCAGAAGGCGATATGCGGACTAATTATAGGTTCCACAGGACAGAAGTAAACATCAATGAGACTGCTAATGCACGTCGTAGTTGAGTCAAGAACAACAGGGACAGCACGCCAGTGACCACAATAGGAAACTATGCCATGGATATAGTATTTAAGTCATTTAATTAAGTTTCCTTCTGATCAACATTATCATGGAGCCCACAGTTGCCATAAACTTTGGTCAAAAGGTATCTTGCTAAAAAAGGCAAACCACGTTACTCTCTGCAAAAATCAACTTTATGAATCAAGTATTCAGTATTAAGAACATGTCAGTGACATTCTATAATATATTATATCATTACATTATTATCTCTGAGTCCTTACGTGGCTTTTCAGTGTCAGTTTGTCAAGGTGGACCTAATTTTAATGGCCTATATATCTATTTGTTGGGTAGTTTAATCTAAACAATGCATCACATTTTATAAACTCTTTTATTAACCTAATGCAAAACAAAACAAAATCACAAAAGTTGCCTTTGAATTGAAATAAAAATTACGAGACTCGAGTATATTTAATGGTATACAAGCATCTCAGATTTGTATTTGCGTATGTTTAGTGCTTGAGAAAAACTCACCACTGCAATAAAGACACAGCCTTCTCCTTTTCTCTCACCACCTGCACTATTAACAATTGTCCACCTTTGTAACAATCCCCATCCAGCAATGAAAATGTTCTTCATATGTTTCTCTCCTAATAAATGGTCTCCCTGGTGTATGCATCAGTCTGGGGAGACTTGACATTGAAGCCTGAGGCCGCTCTCATTTTGTAACCCTGTCCTATACAGTTGGAAGGGATCATCTGGAAGTAAGAGCCTACACACATAAGGAACACAGGGTATTTGTAGTCATTTGCACCTAAATTAAGCCTTGTTTTTACTAACTACTTTTAAAATATATAGTTTAATGTATGAGATAACACATACTTTAATCCGTACAAACATAAGGAAGGTGTTGGGACTTTTTTTCAAAATGGCAATCAGAGAAATTGCACCCGCTGGAGGAAGTGAAATGAATTGCACCTCGATATCATCTATTGTCAGCATGATGCCTGTTTAGGCAAATATTTTCCACATTACATTTCTACACATGCACCCTGATAGGCTGTGGCGTGCTTTCAACAGGCCTAGGCCACTTTCAAGCTAAATATTTCAATGTATCCATCATTTAACACCGAGGAAAAAGAGCAGCCGGCTTAGGCCCATGAGTTACATTCATGTGCCCATATGTCTCAGGCTCCGAGAGAAATGGTGCCGAGGACTTGCCAGTGAAGTATGAGGAGGCAGTGGATAGATGATAATGCGACCTGAGGCATCATTTGACACTTCGCTGCATCTGGAACATCTGCTGTGACAGGCCTATCGGGGTCTCGTGTACATTTTCTGCTGCTGAGCCTCGCCTCCCAGCCTGCCTGCCATATCTGGGGACAGTTATTAAATAAAAGCCAGGTAAAACAATCAAGAGTCCTGCTCCGAAACGACAGCGCACGTGTTTCCTATTTGGCCTAATACAAAAGGTATTGCAGTTTATGGTGTGCATGAGGTTGCTGACGGACATTTTATGCAGAACTTCAAAACACATTGCCACCACAGAGCCTCGATACGTTTGTATTAAGTAACTTTTGAAAAAATAAATAAAACCCACTCAACCGTGAGGCGGAACATTGGTTTTGGCTAATAAAGAATTTTCCTCAGATCGTTCTTTTCAACCATTTATGTTTTCTAAATAATCAGACTCGGTGTTACGACTTACATGTCAACGAATACACCCGGCGGCTCGGGGAGTGACAGCATCAACCACAACACACACCAACACAACCCAAAGGATTATGTCCCATCCCAAAGCAAGGCTGACCTCTGACCTCGGAGGCCAAGGGAGACACACGTTAGGTGATAAGTGAGGCACAGGGCCTATTGTGCAGACGGTCTCCCCGTCCATTTATTGACTTCCTAAATGATCCATTATGAAGTGATTTATGAGGTCCACCACCACCTCACCAGGCACTTCTAAGGCCTGTGGGTTGCTGTCTGCTCCATTCAGCAGACATCTGCACCAATGAGCACAGCATTTGATTTATCAGAGAATGGACGGAAGCTGGCCCACGCCACCTCGAGTGTTTGCTCAAAGCCAACGGGAGAGTGAGGAAGCTGTTATGAATGCAAGATGTCACCAGTGGGGTCAGACACAAAAGGTATAGCGGGAGCTCCGCAGGGAACAAGGAAAACATGCCATTAAAACCAGGAACGTGGAAATAGAAGAAGAAAAAAACACAACTCATCCCAAAACACAAGTTTGACTACAAGCAAGAAAATCAACCCAAACGGCACTTTTTTCCAATGACAGTAACGTCACCACGAGGCAGCTGGTCTAGCAAATGACCTTCTATTTCCTCTGTTCACTAATGATTTGTGGCCATTATGCTCGCCTGGCTCTTTGATTTCTCAGGCCTTTCCTGTACAGCGTGATGAGCTTCCCAACTTGGAGTCATCCCAGGAGACAAAGCCTGCAGGAGGCAGAAGGTCGAGCGTTTGAAGCCCCGGCCCCTAGTGTTGCTCCCATGCTGCTCATCGACTCACATATAGGTATTATTAGAGACAGTGGACAGAAAAACAAGACCTCTCTTTTTACTCTGGGAATTTCACAAGACCCGTGGCCTTGTTCTTGTTCAGTATTTGGCATTACATGTAAAGCAAATGTAGAAAGTAACAATTGTCTTGTTTTAAAATACAAATGCTTTTTTACTTATTTTAAATTCTTCAGCTTGACATTTACATTGATGTAGATGTCTTCAGTTCCTGATCTTTATGATTAACAAAGAGTAAATTGAGAAAAGAAGATCGGCTCATGAACCGAATATGCCGATGAAGGAGAGCATCTGCAGATCAGCAGCACCACTAAACCAACAGACCTCTGTTCTTCATGCCCCTGCTGTGATTAACCTTGTTTGACAAACACAGCTCAGGTCAGACTGGAGGGGCCTGTGTGTTAAGCTAAGACCTGCTAAAATAACAACACACGATTACAGAGCTGCTCAGGTGCGTTGTATCCCTCAAATTCAGGTCCACTGGAGCAAATCTCCTATCAGATAAGTCAACACAATCCCATAGCTGCACGGAGTCACAAAAGGCTTCAGCTAAATGAATTAAGTCAGAAAATGCCTATTCAACTATTTAAAATATAGTGGCTAATTCAACTGGCCTCACATTTAAAAGGAAATCGTACCACAGAAAAATCTAACAAAACCAGGAGTTTTTTATTTTGAAAGTTACAAATATTGACCTCAATATTTTTTATGCTAACTGTACACAATAATTGAGAAATGGCATTTTTGAATTGTTAAGGAAAGAATAGTACGATGAGCATGTAAATATAAGCTCCTCCTGAAATTAGGCACATTTGACTCGTTTCTTTTTTCTTGGAGCAGGATGCAGTGTTAAACCGTATTAAGTCACACTAGCTAATTAATAAACTGACTGTGCTTATTGTGCGAGAGATGAGCTTCAAATCATACCGATATGGACAAATGTCAGAAGCCACCCTCTATAATTCTAAATGAGGTCCTGGGACAGGGATGTCGTATGTGTACAGATTGTAAAGCCCTCTAAGGCAAATTTGTAATTTGTGATATTGGGCTATACAAAATATACTGAATTGAATTGAATGAGTTTCTTTTTTATCACGACTTTGTTATTCACCATCCTGATACCAGAAATAGAATCAACTCTGCAGGGCCAGTGTAGGTGTCCCTGTAGAGTTCTTATGTAGTTCCCTTGTGATCAGAAGGTGGAAGCCAGCCCCATGCAATGATATGATTGATGACAAAACAACAAATAAGCCACTGTTATTTATGGGCATTGCTTCCACACGCTGGGCAACATTAAGAGGCAAGTACCAACATATATTAACATTCCATTTGTCCAGTCATCAAACCATTGAACTGGACTATTACTGAAGTATTAACTAAAAGTCCAGATGTCCTCCCAGAGCTCATGTGCTCAGCCAGTGTCCCCTCCCTCATTGTATATTGACCACAGGCTGATCCGATGGTCCTTGGATCCAGCAGCCAGCAGTCTTTGTCTGGGGTCCTGGTGGTCAGAGAAGGCAACGCTGAGCACCATGTCCGTGTGGTATTGAAGAACTGCCAGTGGTCGCAGCTTCTTCCACCCGAATATCCGCACCCGATGGTCCCAGCCCGCTGACGACAGAAGTTTACCGTCCCCCCTGATACACAGCTGGGAAACCCCAGGGTTGACCAGCGTCACGTAGTCCTGGAGCTGGAAAAACCACAAAGAGCAAAAGGATTTTTAGCAGATTTGTGCAGGTTAGAACCATGTATCAAGCATGCATTATTACAAACACATAGGAGGCTGAGCAGCAGTTTATTTGTGGTAATTGTCAGTGAAACCTAAAACCAAATGAACATATTGTTCATGCAAATAAGGAGACAAAAATAATAATTAGGTCAGTAAGTCGATTAATCACTGCCGTCTAGGAAACTGAGGCCAACACAAACACCAAGAGGGAGAGACTATCAGCTGATCTGATGACTGAGGTCCAAGTGTTAGGCTGGATGTCTTGTTGAACCTGGCTGGAGACTCCTGGGACTCAATCATCGGCCATAAAACATTACAGCACGAGGGCCGCGAGCAGATCTCTCTGCGTCCCACTATTTGGTTTGGAGTGAGGGGGGCCGATTCTGGAAGCGGGGCTTGAGTTACCTTTGTCACAGTTTGCAAGAAAGAGAGACCTTCTCGCTGAAATGCTTGTTTGCAGATGCCTTGTTGCTTTAAGCGCCTCTGATGAATTACATTCACACTGAAAGGTCTGGTCAGCGGGAGAAGAGACCCGATAAATACACTGTTGTAACGTCTGCCTGCTAAAGATTAGCCACAGCTCCCTCTCCCTGTGATCTACAGTGTCTTAGGACTATATCAATCTCTCTAAAGGGGCAACATTCTGACATATTATAATGAATGATGGCAAAGATCACTATCTAAAGGGCCTGCTGAGGTGGGCATTCCTGGGGAGCGAACGTGCTCTTCCTGCAGACTAGGGATCTCAGCTGGACCTGTAGATGGGACACAAGCATCTGGATATGGGAGCTGAAATCAAACTGGACAGCGTATAATTGACTTCATAAGCTGTGTCTAGGGAGACTAATGGTCTTGGATGGGAGGAGACGGTGAAGAATTTATCTGCATGCTCCTGTTCCGGGCAGGAACCATCCACAAGCTGCATGTGGAAGATATAAGCCAGGTACTCATAGCCCAAGTGGATAAAGTGGAATGCAAGGGAGAGAGAGAGCAGGAAGGAATGTCATTGATCAAAACCGAGAGAGCAAGATCAGAACCGGCAGTGACGGGATTTCTTTAGTTTTTTTTGTTTAGCAAACCATCATCGCTGGTACCACTAGTGCGAACGTGAGTGTTTCCTGGTTAGACCAAACAAGCCCGATACACCGATACAAAGAAACCCGGAGGGTGAAAGATTGTTTGGAGCTTTGTTATTACCTCAAGAAGTTGGTATGCCCCTACCTCTCTCCATCTGGTTTGCATTAGAGGCCTGATAATGATGGGTTTAAGTGTCTGTTTTTGTTTGTTTTGCTTCCCATAGTTTGTGTCAGGAAAAGGCATTTGTTACATTAAAGGGTCAATTGTATGCAGTAAATGGCTAATGATGAAGTAATGGTCATTCAGCACGGCTGGCTGGCTAATTGTTTTGACTTTCTATGGTCTGAGAGAGTAAAAATTAAAATGGTGAGAAAAAGAAGTTGTCCTGAGCTATAATTTAAAATTTATGGCGCAGCTATGTTAGATAGAGATGTATATTTATTGTCATATGCAGTTAACAGACAGTTACTCCGTACAATAAAAGGCTTGTTCCAACATGGTTTTATGTTAGTTCCTAAGCTGCAAGTGTACACACCACTTACACAGATTTTTAGATGATTAATTAATTAGTTGATCAACAGAAAAGTAATTAATCAGATAAAATATACAATTGTGCTGGTTCTGCTGCGTCATACTGTTTTCAATCATTGTGCATGTATAAGTTAAATTGTTAGATGGACAACAAATACATTTGAAAAAAATGACCTTGAAAATTATAATCTGCATTATTATTTTTGTATTACTATTTGACATTTTAGAGAATAATGTATCACTTAATCATAACAATTCTCAACACATTAATAAATACTTAAAATAAATTTGAGTTGCTGCCTGACCGTAATATTAGTTTTGCTCATACACAGCATCTGTATCATATTCTGACACAGATATTTTGTATATTAATAAGTCGGAACAAGTAGACAGTCAATTCGTTGATTGACATAAAATTATTTAAAAAACTGATTACGTATTTTAGTTTAACATTTTGGACGCAGCCAGGCTACTACCTCTTCCCCGTTTCCAGCTAAATGTTCATATTCATCAATCAAACATAATCAACAACAACAAACAATTGGCAAGAAAGCAAAGAAGCTTATTTCCTGTTTTGCACTATGAGTGAGAAAACATCAAACATCACCTTGAACTCTAGTGAAACACGATGATGTTAGACCAAAAGATTAATGGATAATAGAGATGACAATTAGTTGCAGACCTTGAATACGTCATATTTCAATGTTGGCATAACTCTTCTTTGTTCTTTAAAAGGAAGTCTAAATTGTGCTCGGCACTGTTGTTCTTGCCGTTGGGCCACAGCATCAACGAATAAGTACCAAGAACCAGATCTGTAATGAAATCCATTAGCTCTCACCAGCGAGTTTTATTTGACACCCCATCTTTCTTACTTTCTCATCATAGACACAATCGGTCTTTGGACTGCATCATTTTATTTGAACACTCCTTCCTGTTACAGCATGCATGCAGACACTCTCTCTCTCTCTCTCTCTCTCTCTCTCTCTCTCTCTCTCTCTCTCTCTCTCTCTGCTGGCATCCTCAGCTGGTCAGGGGCCACCAGCTCTGTTCAGCAGCTGGTCCCACTAGACTCTTTGTGGCCTACGACAGATCCAACACAAACTCACACTTCGGCATCCTCTCACGTAGCATCTCACTGACAGAGCAGACGTTCAAAAGAAGCGTCCACTTGGCAGATCTCACTCAAGCCTCGCTCCACTTTTCTCCCCGTCTTTCCTCCTCAGTCTTGGCACAGATCTCGGCGTTCACGCTCATCTACTGAAACGTCCCATCATCGCTCACTCACTCGAGCCTAGCGGCTGGGAGGCTTTCCGCAGGTATTTCTGACACACCCTGTCCCTGAATCACACTCGGCAGCGGGGAGATTACAGCCTTTTGTCACCTTGCCTGTTAGAGCTTGGTGCTGGCTGACAGGAGATGGATGTGTCAAACCGGCTAGCGGTCCCATTCAGAAAAAAAAGAGAGAAGAGAAGCAGGGGGTGCTGAAGAGAATTTCCATGGCAGTAGCTCATACATACATCATTTCGCGACATAAGGATTGGCTGATGGCTACAAGAATTCAGAAAAGACACCATGTCAGTGACTGGGGGGATATGTAGGGGATATTTTACGTTGTAGTGAAGATGAGGGGCAGGGGTTCCACCTGTAGAGAACTGTCATCAGTCTCATAAATAGCTTGCTGTCACCACGCTTGATTTACACCTCTAATCTTCCTTTGTCTCTACCTGCGTTCTCTTTCTCCAGTCCGCAACCTCTTTCTTTTTCTTGAAGAAGTCACTGCACTTGTCAATACATTTGAGTGGCCGCCTAAATATATGTCCACCTGGCTTAACAGCTTGTAAACCCCAACACCCACGCCCTCATAATCTCACCCTGACACATTCCCAAAAATATGCACTAGAAGGAAAGGAGAAAAAAGGCTGAAGATGAGGCCTTAATACTTTGAAAAGATACAAGGCGAGCCAGGTCAAACAAGAGATAAAAGGCCTCTGGGAGCCATGTGTAATACATTAACCTCCATTCCTGAGGCGGTGTCTTTATCTGCGCTTGATAAGCTCACTTCACAGCCCCTCAGCTTCACTAAATCATAACGGCACTGTGTTGTGTCACATTCAGTTTCTCCTCCATTTCACAAAAAGCATCTATCTTCCTTTCCAGCCAGTTCCACTATATTCAATGGTATTGCAGAGGTAATTTGTGGGAAGTGGGATGCTGTGGCACTTATAGCCTCCTCAGCCTTTATTGCAGCCTCCCACTGTGAACTACTGTTCCCTCTACTGCAGATGTGTTTTTTGTTTAGTTAAGGGGCCTCCGAGGTTTTGATATTTTTATTACCTCTCACGGGTCGTCCGTCAGGACCCAGCGCCCATGTCCGCCACCCGGCAGGTCCTCCCGCCCCCATACTGCTGCCACACAAAAATACTTTTGTGGGAAGAACTGAGGATAGCTGTCTGGACGTCACACTGAGCTGCACTTCGGGATAATTTAAAAGCCCCTGTTGGATCTTTTCCCTCTCCTTGTGCTTTTTTCCTGTTATCCTCATCCTGGATTACATGCTGAATCAATATTTTGTTGCTTGAGCAAAATAAACCAAATAACTACTCTCCTCCTATTTTGCTATATTGAATCAAATCCTTCGGAGTGTTTTTCTAGACGCATTTTTACGGTGGAAAAAAATGGGGCTTTGCAAATATTTCTAATTCAAGCATTCATTTGTAAAACGCATTGGAAAGAATAATACCCATTCACTATGCAGTGTACTATGTGTGCCTCAGGTTCCCCTCTGCTCTGATTCATGGGGATTGGCTGCAAAATGGGAGCATTACCTTTTGCTCATGAAATCAAGAGACAATAGAGCTTCAAATAAGGCGTTTATGTCTCTGAAGCACTGGCTGTTATGTAAAATGAATTATGGCACAAAGCTGATCTCTTTTGGTGTGGCAGAAGATGCTCTGGCATGGGCTTTACTTTAAAGTGTCTTAATGTGTGTGAGAGAATTTATTTTGTGATGTAAACTATTTATATCCTAATGTGGCTAATGTGTGATATTGTGTCAGTGTGAATGTTTGTGGGTGGTTTGAGTCTAGAGTGACAGCCCCAGCTCGGCCCTTGGCCCCTGGCCCTGCCAACGCTGTGTAACCAGCAGCTGATTTATGGCCCCCGGAGCCCTACTGAGCCTCTTCCTCTTTGGCCCCTGATGTTTTCCAAGAGAGCCTAGAGAAAGGCCACTTTCCTCTCCTCCCATCTCCATCATTACCCTTTTATTATATTTCATGGCATTGAGCGGACACTCTTGTGCAACAATTAGTGAGCAGGTAGCGGTTCAGAACCTTAATTAGTGACACTTCAGGAGGTTGAATGAATATTATATTAATATTATGTTATGTGTAATATTAATAATGGTTACCCAACCAGGACACTGTCAAGGCATACTTGAACATTATAAAAACTCCAACTAATTTGAAAAAAGGTGTTCGGATTCAATTGGATTGTATCAACACATTTAGTCAGATGTGACTCCTACGTGATGCGACTGACAGTGAGCCTAATGTAATGGATAACCTGTTTAGGTAAATGGATTGGATACATGTTTGAAATAGAGTAATGGATAAACAGTTAAAAGTGTAAGCTTAAACTCATTGATAGATGGTTAAAATAGTTACCTAACGTAATGAATAATTGGTTAAAATAGTTTGCTAAAAGTAACGGATAAAAAGTAAAAATTGTGAGCTAAAACTCATTAATATAATGGTTCAAAAAGTTACCTTAAAGTAATGGCTAAATGGTTAAAAGTGTAAACTAAAAGTAACAGATAAACAGTTAGCTTAAAGAAATGGATAAACAGTTGAAATAGAATAGTAATGCATGAATGGTTCAATGAGGAGCTTTGGCCGCTGCACGGTAGTATGGATGCAAACTTGAACAAGACCTAAACATTGATATATCAAAATGGATTGTCAGAATATCCACTGGATACATCCAACCTTACTGTGTATTGACAACTGTCATAGTTTATAGTGTTAAATACCAGATTAAATCATGAGGGGCGGTGTGGATGAAGAAGTGTAGTAGTTCATACGACAGGACTACAACACTACTATTCTCTCTTAGCCTGTCCTCTGCTGACCTGCAGGTTGTTCTGTCCGTCCAGCGTCCAGGCGGAGAGTTTGTTCTCAGAGGAGCCAGATACGCCCCTCAGACACTTGATGTCAAAGGTCAGGCACATGATGGGCTCGGGGTGGGCTTTGGCCTGGCTCAGCACGGACCTCTGGGTTACGTCCCACAGCAACAGGGAACCGTCCTCGTATCCAGCCACCAGGAGTGGTCCGTGACCCGAGTCTGGCTGCAGGAGGAAGGGAGCATGATAAAGAAAGAGGAGGGACAGTGAGATGGGAAGAGAGTAATGTGATGTACGATGTGAGATGAGAGCTGTGGAGTAAAAACAAAAAAAAACACAGAAACCGCTGTGTGGTGCTGGAAGCTGAGCGGAGCAGAGGTTATCATTTTGGGAGCTCCTGTTGACACTCGGAAAGACGCTATGGGCTCCATTCGTCAGGCGGCTGCTCTCTCTTTCCAACACTCCATTACACCACTCCTCACTTTGCTCCTCATCTATATTTCTGAGCCGAAGGACTCTCTGATACATTCTGCAGGAACAGACTGCAAAACCTTCTTAAAACTGGAATTATTTAAATAATTTAAAACCCAAATGTATTAGCCACCGTTTAGTGTTGTTTTGATTTGATTATTGTTATAAAATCACTTCAATAAAATATGATTAATAAATGTGTTTATTTTGTGTACACACACACACACACAAACACTGTTTTGTTATATTATTTATACACCTATTTTCTTTATAAAGTACACTTTAGTTATACATATCGTTAATGATTTAAATCTTATTACATTAAAATTTGAACAGAGATTATTTCTTTGTTTATTTTTACATATAAAACCCCAATAAATTAAATACTTAATAGGTACAGCATTAGAGCTGCAACTAACGATTATCTTAATTATTGATAAATAAAGAAACTATTTTTTTTTCAACCATCATTTCTTTTCTTGTGTCCCAAAAATCAATTTACAATCAAAGAAAACAGAGAAAAGCGTTGGAAAAGCTGGAATCAGAGAAATTTTGGCAATTTAGCTTTATGGATTACTAATATTAATAATTTTTTGCTGATCGACTAATTGATTAATCAACTAAATACCTAACTAGTTTCAACTCTAAACACATTATGCTTGCTCACATACTAAAACAAGCATGTAAACAATTCATCCCCATTTCACTGCAGGACATTTCAGATCCAGCCTCAATGTTTACAACTGGTGAAATCATCAGAGTAAATCTTTAAAATCACATGAAATTAAATAAAACCAGGTGCACAAACCTAAACCATATTACCGCTGTAAAAACATATAGAAAGCAATCTTCACCGAACACAAAAGGTACAGTAGTTGTATGTATATATGAAGAGAAAAGTAAGCAGGGCAACATTTTTTTTTTTAAAAAGAAAAAGAAAAATAAAGTGTTGCCTTCCAACTGTTGATTGTAAATCATAAAGTTTCTTCATGTGTCTTTGGATTGCTGCATGGAAAAAAGGAAGGACTGAAGGAGAGAGAAGAGAAAGGAAAAAGTATCCAGAGGGAGGGACAACGGGTGAGCTCAAACCTCTATTCCGTTTCAACAACTTCCCAAAATGATTGTGCAAATACAGTAAAAGGAGACGGCAGTACGACGCATCCATGTGTGGCAAACAACAATTCAATGTTTCCCAGCTTAAAAGACCGTGGCCTGTGGAACGACGCAATACATTTCAGAAGACGTACGAATGCACAGCCCCGATATATACTCGGTCCTCACTCGTGCCCCCAGCAAAAGCACTGTGCCTTGCAGAAGTGAAACGGGAAAGAAATGTTTTCCATATGTGCGAGGGGGCCAGGTCTGCCATTTTTTTTCATCCATCTTCAAGTCCTCTTCTCACTTAACGCTCTATATTTCTCTTCTTCCAGCTTTAAACAAATTATAGACAGAGTCGTGTATTCCTTCCAAACACATCAGCGAGGACGAACACGAAGGGATTATGAAAACAAATAAAAACAAGTGAAAATCACTGGCCCCTGCTTGTCGGCAGGGCCCGGGCTAAGCGTTCCAGGCTTGGGGCCCCCGTTTCACTTAAGTGTAGGACCGCCTTGATTGATGATGTCATGGGTCGGAGGTCAGGGAACCCTGGGTGGACACCTAATTCATTATATCCTCCACAGGCCTTTCTACAAGAGGGCTCTCTGCTGGAGTGGGGCTGGGGCTCTGGGAGGAGATGCATCACCATAGAACAGCTAGAAAGACAGATGGATGGAAGCCGGTTGAAGAGGCAGAAGAGAAATGACCCTGGGTCGCTTCTAGAACGGCAACAAGTTGTGCTCCAACTCGTTGACGGTCATGTGATCCTATGTCATTTTCTGTACTTATAAAGGACATTCAAATGTGATGCATCCGTGTACATCATGCATGTTAAAATCTATTTTGAAATATGAAAGGCATTTTTCAAAATGCAACCATTTTAAGCCAGTAGGGTGAAAGCCCCCATTTCCCAATACGTGTCCTTTTAAAATTCCCTTGCCTCAGCAGCAAGGGAATTTTAAACCTCTCCACCAAAGGAGACAGAATTCAACTCCATACTCATGTTTTCTATTAAGGCTGAAACAAACCAGTATTTTCATTATCGGTTAACCGGTAACAATTACAGATGTGTGCCAGACCAGAGAGAAAAATGACAATCACAATTAAGGTTTCACCTTCAAATTGCTTGTTTGTTTCTGACCAACAGTCCAAAGCTCAAAGATATTAAATTTACACTCACATAAGACAAACAAATCCTTACAATAGAAAAGATGGAACATTTAGCATTCTATCCTTAGAAAATGACTTCAAGGCTTAAACGATTATCAAATCAGTTACCAATGGACTTTTTGTCAAAAGGACAAATAATTTATTTGTTCTTAATTTATACAAATTTCAATCCCAATTTCATCAATCAATCGATTCACAGAAATGCCCTTTATGCTTTCACACTTGTCATTTTCAAAAAAGCAGCTGTAAATGTATTTATTTAATCCTCCCGTCACAAAGGTTTTGCATGGCAATCATGTCATCAATCTTTAATGCAAGTACTCATATACAACCTGTTATGTATTGGTACAAATATTAACGATAAAGGCATCCACAAATACACCTTTGTCAAATCCTCATCTCAAAGCTAGCTTTCTAACTGCCATGTGATGCACTGTGGCATTATTTATGTATGTGTTGCTATAATGTGTATATTTATCATATTATATATATTCAATTTGAAAGTATTTGCCATTTTATTCAACTTTTTTAGGATGGATGTTTAACATCTGGCCTGGAACAACAGCTGCTTATTAGGCTTTTAGATTATTTCTGGCTCATTTACAGTTTTTTCCACTACAAATCAATGAGCAAAAAAACCCCAAAGATAAATAAAATCTAAATGTAATTAGAGAGAAGTATGTGGCGATATCCTCAATGTATATTCCACAAACCCAGAGAACAACAGCTTGTTTGCTGATGTTGCCGCAACAGGCCTGAGGCCGGCACTGCTTCAGCATAAGGAACCAATCGTTTCCTCTGGTTTTAGACCCGGTCCACCATGATGTCATAGCCACGAGGCAGCAAGGTGATGAGCTGAGAGTGATGGATATCTGTATAGGAACATTTCCTTTTCCCCGCCAGCCTCTGTTCACATTAAAAGTCTTGCACATCATACATCAATAGTGTCCCCCTGGCCAGAGCCCCGCACACGGCAGACCCACATGTGGAGGTACTTTCTCCCTCCACGTCAGTGCTCCACAGCCAATCAGAGTCAGAGAAATCAGAAGCTAAGCTCTGTCACCTTTTAGACAAAGCTACAGCACATAAACTAAGGGATGGGTGGGTTTTGCAAAAGGGAAGCTGATCTGAGGAGAAAATGCAGTTTAACACTGCTTTTAATCTTTTTCCATAAACTCCAGCAGAGAGGGCTTAAAGGCCGACAATAAATCTGTTGGTGAGTCTGTCTTGGAAATAATGTGAGGATAATCACTTCTAGTCTCAACGGTGGGAAGAAAAGAGGGAGGGATGGTGAGAGGGAAGACAGTGGCTTCATCCTGGTGTGTGTATGTGTGTGCGCGAGTGTGATGGACAGAGACGGGGTGAAGAGAGAGAGGGTGACGGTTTCATCTGTTGCCTTCCTGCTGTGTAAGGTTCAGGAAACAGTGGGTAGCATATGAGCATTTGATGTGAAAGACAAGAGAGCAATTTTCTTATGACTGGCAGACAAAATGTGTGGGTAGAGTTCCCAGGCTCAAACTGTGTGTGTGTGTGTGTGTGTGTGTGTGTGTGTTTTCAGTCACTTCCCACTGTTCGGACCTCTTGAGTCGCTCAGTCAGTGTAACTGATGAACATGCTTTACCCTTGAAAGGAATCAGGCTGGGGTGGTTTAGAATCACCTGGGCCCTTCGGCTTTACAGTTAGACAGCTGCCAGTGCTGTATTACAATGATATTGTATATTATATCATTTATAATGATATAATTGATCATTATCTTTCCTGGCACTCAACGCTGAACCAGCATTGGTTCATAAATCAGATGATGAAAGGTGGGTGTAACGATGAAATCAAAGGGGAAAAGAAAAACACAATGTCAGCATGCATTGTGAGACTCCATAATAATTTCACAAACACAATGTCAGCTTTATGTCTTTGGTAGTTTGTATTACAGGACTACTGAATGTGCACGGGCCAGAAACTCAACTCACTCATTAAAATTATACGCCGTGTTTTGATTTCTGTTGCCCCAAACGTATTCAAAACATCTTGCATAAGTCTAAAACCTCAGTCCCTCCCCCAAAGGCCCAAATCCAAAGAGTTAATAATTAACCATGAAAATAATTACAGGGTCTCCTTAATGGTTGGAAAATAAAAACTCTTTTGACAGCATTTCCAAAACAAAAAGCAACCTTTTTTGCCCGGATCAGATTGGATGTGCAGCTGCAGGCTGATATATGGCTGTGAACCCACGGCCCTTCCAAACGCTCTAATTACAGTGTTGGGACCCAGTGCCAGCTGAGAAGAAACGCTTGGGAAAAATGGCCCGGGACAAGTTGTTGGGCTGTAAATCACGGGCCACGTCTTTTCTTTTATCGTGACTCATTATGGGCTGATGGCCAATCAGATTCAAGCAGGTATGTATGGAAAAAGTACCTTTACTTTCCTCCTTGTTTTAAATGAATGTATTGTTTTTGATAATGGTGACCAAGCTGAAATGTAGTTATAGAGGGACACTTTTGCCGTTAAGTTAGAAACACTGCAAGAACTTCTAAATAAATTATATTATACTGCCTGGTGCTTACCTGCCACAATTTGATACACATGACCATCCCCCGCTTAGCGTCTGGTACCAGGGTGCAGACCGGGGTCTTGCTGGGTAGCTCAATAATCTTGATCTGAAGGGAACACAAGATGATTACAACTTAAAATGCACTAGAGACAGCTGACCTGTTCAAATCCACATTCTGCATCCATGTTATCTCTGTGAGGCTGTAAAGTACGAAGACAGAGGAGTGCTTTGAGCTAAATGCGTGCTAACATGCTCACAATGACAATGCTAACATGCTGATGGTTATAATGTTTACCATGTTTGTTATCTTAGTTTAGCATGCCAATATTACAGAAGAACTGCATCAATGTTGCACATAAAGATTATCTTGGGGAGTATTACTGCATTATGTGATAACAAATTCAAAGCATATTTATTGCCTCCATACGTCTTTACACGTCTTTGCTCGCAGCTAACAGTGCTACAATCGCTAACAGTGCAAACAACGGCAACAGTACTAACAGAGCTAACAGTGTTAACTGGAGGGGAAGTGTGGAAGTGGTTATAGTTTTGTGTGACTCCAGAGGGAGCTGTGGGAAGTCTGATAAACCGTTTTATATGAAGTCACTTAAGTAAAATTTGAGGTGCAGAAGACTAAAAGTTTAAAAATGTAACATTTTTGTTTTTAGGCTAAAATGAACTGTGATCAGTCATTGAAGTTTATCCAATATATAATTATATACATTATTTCAGTTCTAATGGTATCATTATTGAGACGCTGTTACAGTTACACCAAGAAATTGCAGTTGTACGCATTTGTGTGTGTGTATATATATATATAAAAGCTGCCAAGTCACGATTTGTCTTCTGAATTCAAATAACAAAGCAGCAATCTGCATCTTTCATTGTGCTTCAGGACCTCCGCAGATCAGAGAGCCTCCAACCAGCAGTACAGTACCATCCATCAGAGCAGAGCAGCCGCCCCACTGTCTATAATAAATCCTGCTAAAGCCAGACTCTGTGACATGAATGGTGTTTTCCTGCACACATTGGCACTGATTCTGATAAAATACACAGCCTAATGAAGCCAATGACAAAGTGTGTGCCTTGGTATGTGTGTACCCACATTACTACCAAAACTCATTCCTTCGACTTCCTCCGCACTGATGATCCGCATATTCATCCTCATTAGGCCTCAGATTATAAAGCCCTTTAAGGGAGCGATCTGTATTTTAGCGCTAGGCCACATCTGTCCTGCGTGTTTACCTTTGCGTGCCTGACAGAGAGGGCCTTCAAGGACTTCTCTGTGCCTCAGGTGTTCACTGTTCTTGTGTGGCATCCCACTGCCCATAAATAAAACACCAACACCACTAATTAATGTTTCTTCCATGGTAGCAATCTGCTGGCAGGAATCTTGCTGTGAGCACTGAATAGTAATCACCTGAAATAGGAAATTAGTATTGTGTTTTCTTTTTTTAGGAACCTAAATATTGACCTACCCGCATTTTGCACATGGCAAGTACATATGTAGTTTATTGAGGGAATTTAATAATGTGGGTGTTTTTTGTTTGTTTGTAGATGCATGATAAGCATCTGTCGTGGTCAGTTATGTCTGTGGAATGGGGTGGGGAGACCAAATAACACATTTTGTTGGTCTAACTTGTGTGTCTGTGTGTGTGTGTGTCTGTCTGTCTGTCTGTCTGTGTCTGTTGGGACAATAGCATTATTGAGGTGCTGGGAGTCACAGGCGCCCTAATGCCTGGCCTGCTGAACTGGGGTTAGCAGAGGCATATTTGGCTGGATCAGGTGACTGCTCTGTCCCTTTCAAGTGTGGCTCCTCCACAGCAGAGCAAGTAACATGAATCTAGAGGCAATAAAAGATGGCTGAAACGCTGGCTGACCTCTCCCCATCAAGCCTCAATCCACACAAAACCCTCCAGGCTTGTGGGTGTTGAGCATTAAATATGTGACATACCACTGATATTTAATTCCAGTGAACAATCTTTTCAGTTTTGGGAATTCTCTTTTTAATCCACCAATTAAAGATTATAAACAGACACTTTGACTATTTCATCATCCAAAGTAGCAGTAACCTCCTAAGGGGCACAATTAACTCAAAGAGCTATTAGGTGTTTTAGACAAACAGATTCACAGAATGACATGTTACTGGCCACAGCCAAAATGAACCCACATTTAGCTGGTGGCTGGTATTAAGGTTCCTATTCTTGCAATGTGAATGCCGACTCACGACATGAATGCTGGTTTGTTAAAAATGCTGTCTGCAAGTCCTGGCTGCAAACTGCATGCTCAACACATTCATTGACGATCGGCTAAAAGTATCACGTTGGACAGCAGATTGAAGGAAAGACATTTATGGATGAGAACACTTGGAGATGATCACAGTGTGATAACAGGACACGATGGCAGGGTTTGATGTGAGGGATCAACTATTGCTTTGGAACTTCTATTTTTCTACGAAACTACTAAACAGATATGTGTGAACACTTAAAAGTCAACTCAGCAAACGGGCAAGAGCTAGTCCGTTCAGGTTCCTACAGGTTGGCATTTTTTATTCTCATCAGACTGTAACCAATTAACCTCCCACCTCCCACCTGCTGCCAATAAATACAACGATGTTTCCGCTGCATATAGACAACATGTGCCATTGGAAACTTTGATCTGGAGGGTCTCTGGTTATTTTCACCAAACTAAATTGTAAATCCACCCTTAAATATTTAGAGATAAACTAACTTTAAAAGCATTAAAGTAATTTATACATATTATTATATAGAATCTATCCATTTCATGCCGTCTGTTCTTAACCTCAATCAAAAACTGTAACATTGTGATAGAAGTACACATGATAAAAATGTAATAAGCATGCATATGTATTGTCATATTATATATGATCATAAGCCATTAATCTAAACATTGCAGAGTAAAATTCCACAGGAAATACTAATATTCTGTATCATTGTCAAACTCTAGAAAAGTGACATTCCCTGCATCGATTATTTTTTTTACAGTTATCCTTTTCAAGGTTGCAAGGGGCTAGAGCACATCCCAGCATGCACTAGGCGAGAAGGAATGTACAAAATGGATTGGTTATCAATTTGTAAATGTGATAACACACGGACATCCAGACATATTCACACTCACATCTGAAACCTAAAGACAATTTACAGTTTCTATTCCTAATGTCTGACCTCTTCTGTCTGTTGTCCAGCGAAGGCCAGCAGGCGCGTTCCAGGGCTCGTCTCCAGCATGGAGCACTGACAGAATCCAACACTGCCGGTCCACACAGAGTCCATCACCTCACTACGACCTTCGCACAGATCCCACAGACAGACCTGCATGTCCCGTCCCTGACTGCTCCACCAATGGAGAGAACGAAAACAGACAAAAGCTGCAGTTCTTCGCATATTTCAAAAACATGTTTCATCTCAACATATGTCTGACACTGAATCCTTATGCTGCGTTCACACCAAAAGCGTTGCAAATGTTTTTGCGCGAGTAGATTCCATGCAAAGTCAATGCACAGACGCAACATTTTCACTGGGCGGCGCAAATGAAAAATTCACCTGACGGTGGTCAATGTCAAGGAGTCACGTGATACGTTACCTCAAAAATTAAACCCACAAGCTAGCAAAAATGAGTGACTGACAGTGGCCTTAAAAGTATTTTTCAGACAACAACACGCCGGTGTTCTGGATTTAAATCAATCAAATATCCTGAAAAGCACGTAAAACCCTGCTTCCATTTCAGTGTTTTTATGGCGGTCGTATCGTTTTATTTCGTAGTAAGAGAAGGATGAGTAAGACCTCTTAATAGAAAGCTAAGAGAACTGTCCTCACCTGATGAGGGTATCCGTCGCCTGCAGTGTGCTGACCCAGATGACCGAGCTACCAGAATGACCTTCTACAATCTTCTCAGCTCTCCTGGTGTTCAGGTTCCACATGTGGATGGCACCCTTCCCTGACCTGGAAAACCAAACAGAATGCTGTGTAGTAGTTTGTGCGCACACACACATTTTTTTGCTCTTGTTCAAACTAACAAATATCAAGAGCCAATTGAACCTTTTGGTGTGTGCTGCTCTTAAACATCCAAACTATGTGCATGTTTAAAAGTGAATTGTGATTAGCTGGCTTGGCATCTACTATATACTGCAGCTGAACAATCTTCACTGTTTGAAGAGGGTGAAGAGCCAGAATATGAATGTTGAGATGAATGACTCACCCAGAAAACAGGAGGGGAGTGTCCCCTCTATTGCAGCTAAAATGGAGGGTGTTGAGGGGCCCACCAGCCCCCCTCAGGGTGTAGATGGGGGACGGAGCAGGACGAGACATCCCTGGGTCATGCAATCAATGTGTGGCTGCAAGGAGGCCGCGAACCTGTGTCATGACACCCACCGAAACAGACAACAAGAAAATTGAGCGGAGAGATGAGCTGTAGACAGAATGTCTCCAACGACAACATTCAACACCACTTTTCAGCAGAAATTACGAGATGTTCCATTAACATCCGGTTAACTTGACTCTTTCAGAGGGATACAGCACCATCAAAGTTGGCATCTCATTTTGTTTTTGCACAAATACTGAGCAAAGATTGTCAGGAAGTAGCTCCATTTTGCCTTGAAGCCGTTCTCTTACACAGCGCAGACAGTTGTGTTTTATGCACCGTCTGTATCTGCTCTATGGTTAGTAGCTACAAACCCTGTGGCTCTGTCTTCCTCCTTCTCGTCTACCCGATAACACCTCTCTTACTCAATACGTCATAAATCACAACCCCTGACAGCTTAATTACAGTAAACAGACAGAGATTCAGGCTTCTCACTCCTCTTGTGATCAACAGCCGTTGTCCCAGAGGCAGAAGTAACAGCGCAGGCTTTTATGTCGTTTGTAGGCTGGGCTGCTGAGGAAACCCAACCGACCGCAGGTATGCTTCTAGGAAATGATGTGTCAACATTAAATTGCAGTACAATCACAGGTGAGTGACTCTTAGCGATTGGCTTTGGATAGCCAACATCCATCTATCCATCCAAATTCTGATTATCATGTTTAGAATGACAGGTGTCTTGAACCTGTTTATGCCGGGTAGCATAGTCATGTTATATAAATTAAAACAATGTATATATTAAGACGCTGCATCCTACTTTCTCAGTGTTATGGGAAACAATAGATGGACAATGACTTATTAAAACAACCACACACCGAAACACAAATGAACAATCAATTCCTCCCTGCCCACACCAAAATCATTTCTCTTCCTTGTTACCTGGAACTACATGTTTGCCAAGAAATTAAATCCAGAATAACTTAAAGAAAAATAAAAACAGCCTAACCACACTGCTAAACGTTTCAGAGGTAAAGTAGTGCACAATAATACACTGAAGCTTAATGTTTTAGTACTTCTGAGTTAATAAGCATGCACACACACACACAAACACACACACACAGTCAGTCACACAAACACAGTCGCAGTCACCCCCTCCTCCACTTTTACTTATCAGAACTTTTCCCTACAATCAGTGGACGCTGAAACTGGAGCCTGAGGCATTCAGGAGCAACTCATTTCAGGAGGTTAGTGGTTAAATTGTCCATGAGAATCTGTGAAGCGGAGCGACGGAGACTCCTGACCAGCCTGCCTAATTAAGGACATAACGCTGCAGTCTGATGGACTCACAAGGACACTGCTTTTCTAGCAAATTGAAGCTTTTTGTTCCATCCAAATATGTAAAATGAACGAGAAAAAGACATTTGGTGTATATTTGGGGTGGTTCAAAGCATATGGCATATGGCCATATTGACCATTATATATAACTCATATTTCTGAACTAAACCAGCAGGAAACCCTTCAGACCACAACTGCTCAAACTTGTTATTGTGTGGTATGAAACAAATGGCAGTGTTTTAGTGAGGGTCTCTCAGCTAAGCTGTGAATAGATGGGTAATACTGCATTCCTGAGCCAGAGTCCTGTGACTGTGAGAGTGACAAGGTGAGGCTCACTCTGATAACAGGTGGATTAAGCATCCCTTGTCCTTTTGCAGCAGGCCTGCATGAAGCTGTGAGTCACGGCAGGCTGAAACTGTTTGGTTTCATTGTCCCAAGACCAGTGGCTGGAAGACTTTACAATCGAAATCACAGCTCACTGTCAATCAAAGACAACAGTTGGAGGCTATGTTACTTGGGGAATATATTACCAAACTTCCAAAAGGGGAGTAAACTGACCACTTTCCCCTGTCACTACTTCCTCGGTGCACTGCTCCCTTTGTTTTCCAGGCGTCAGCATTTCTAGTGAATCTGAGTTGGCCACAACAATGGGTCTGTTGTGATGGCTGCTAGAGTCACCCACAAACCCAAATACAAACATGCAGGCAGCTCAGGAAGGGGGAGACAGATACTGTAAACAAACAAGAAGGTGGCAGGATGTCACTCTAATTTATTTGTAAGGACCCTTAAATCGTTCCTTGCTCACAGAGAGGCCATCGAGCAAACAATCGAGCTTAAATGACGTCTCTAGTGAATGCAAGGACACTTGCTGGAGTAGCGGCAGTAAGTAGCCGGGGTAGATGTGATCCTCTGGTCGTAGATCTTCAAGGACAAGTAACTTGTTCTATTTAGGTCTCCAAAAGGCTCTGCACCCAGCAGTTTTAATGAACCCAATAAGCTTTCATAAAGTGATTGAGCAATAGATAACAAATACCAAATAGGTCAGTGAACTGTCTTATTAAACATGTCCACAGGAAAAATCTCAGTAACTAGCTAGGACTAATTAAACATGCGTGTCTTGGACGGGGCATAATAAATCAGACTGACTGATTAATATACCTGAGCTGGATATGGGAGCCAGTGGGAAGAGGCAGGAGATGAGGATTGAGGCTCCTGCTGGCCCTGTAACAGATAAGACAGCTCTGGAGTAATCTGACTCTAAGTCCATGGATAAAGGCAGTTTGTCTCTTCTTGGGCCGTCTGTCCACACCTACTGGGTAATTAGGCCTAATTATGAGAGAAAGGTCCGCTTCCCCTTCATGTTATTAAATAAGAGCCAGCTTCGTATGCCAAGGATCTCTCAACACCAGCAAGGGGCTGGCGACCTTCAGATCAAACGCAGTCACTATCTATGCCCCCCCGCCCCAACTGCAGCACCCATTCCCCTCCTCGACATTGCTGGACATATGAGGGTTTGGGGAGGGAAGGGATAGAGAGGTTATTCGTTATGATATGGGGCATCAAAGTTTTTTGTTTTTTTTTTACTAGAGGTGAGGGGGGAGTCCTGTCTACATTCCTCGCTTGGCTCTTTAGAGCTGGTATCATGTGATCGGCAGCTACCCACCTAAGCTGCCCCCTTGTCAAATTCTGCCATTCATAAATAAGAGCAGGGAGTGAGGGATATACTGATCACAGGGGTTTATTATAGAAGCTTTATAATGCCCCTGCTTCACAGGAGCCATTATGGAGGCATGGGATCCCAAGATCCCCTGCTGATATCAGCCTCATCAAATATGAGATCTGAGCTGGATGATGAAAACTGAAGTAGATTACACATAACTCAAAAGCTACATTCTAGATAGACCTTCCAATGAACAGCCAACTTTATAACACCAATAGTATTTCTTTTCTGTAAAATCTTTGGCAACAAGCTTTTTTTTTTTAAAAGCCCTCAAATCCATCCATTGCAACTACATCATACCTCAGCTATTAGTCATTCTAAATCACAGGCAATGGTCTTATCTGGGGTTTCCCTGCTTTTAACCTTCTTGCCAAGGGGCCACTTCCACCTCGCTGGCTGGTCAGTGGGTGGTGAGCTGGCTCGATGATCATCAGTCAGCCTTTCTGCTCAAACCCTCCCCCAACTAATACAGATCCTTCTGAGGAGGAAACCAACGTGCCAAATAAAGAGCGGGGTCCATTATAAAAGTCCAGTTAGACAAACAACATGGGAAGTGGCCAGGAAGACACACGCCCTTTATTGTGTCTTGGAGGGGTTATCTGGACTGGATAAACAGCCCAGCCTCACATTGAGGTTGAAGTCAGACACAAGTGCACCAACACCCACTGTCAGTCACAGATCCACTGAGTGGGAAGAGGTGGCATTGTTCGTGTGAATGGCGTGAATGCTAAGCAGGGGCCATTGCAGATAAGAGCTCAATGCCTTGTGGTTGTCATTGAGGCAGGCACTGATAAAGCACTGTGTCAGAGGGTCCAGTTTTAGGAGGTGGTCAACAGGTACCAGGAGCCTTATCTGTTTGCATTATCACCCATTTCCTCCATGAGGTCATTTACCTGGACACTAGAGGATAAAGAGACACAAGAGAGTTGACAGCTCAAGTGTCATCATCATACGTCTCCAAACACTATAGAGAGGTGTGATGGGCTTTGGATCTATAGGGATTTTGTTGTTTGTACAGTTAGAATATGAACACAAGTAAATGTTTATTGTGCCATAATCATAAAACATGTTCAGGCAACAGGGAACAAAGAACTCTGAAAACAACAAGATGTTACACTTTGTCAAGCAGCACATCCCCGTGTTACAACGTTTAGTCATCTTCAGGGACGTGATGAGTGACTGCATCAAGACTAAGTAATGGATGGTGACATGTTTGACAGAGGGCCAACTATTTGTACATAGTAAACAGTCTGTTTAGTTTTCTGAGTTCAGCCAGAACTCTCCTACCAAATTTCAAAAGCTCCTTTAACTGAACAAAGCTTTACAGAAAATATTACTCATACAAGTTGGCATTTGTGCATTACCATGGGAAATACTGGAAGCAGGATATAGGAGCTCCATGATCAATTTTACAACCACAAAGCACTGCGAGCAGATATCTCCAGAGGCTGTGTGATCCTTTCAATCGTCTTTTTGAATATGATAGATCATATGAATTAATATAAATCACAATAGAACATATTTAGAACTAAATACACTTGACAGACAATTATAGGATGTGTCAGCCTTCGTCACTAATAGTGAGAGCAAGTTCAAAATTAAATTAAAAGTTTTAATATGCTTAATTGTAATACTTAATATTTATTTTTTTGTATCTACTTGTTCCACACACTTTCTTGCAAATGTTACAGCTAGTTCCGAGTTATTTCATGAGCTTTTGTATGAACAGTCAAACTGAAATTAAACTAAAATAGGCAGTTTATGTTTCTTTAGTAGTTGGCACATAATGGTAAGCAATCACATTTTATTTAATTTGATCCACAAGTTAACTTTTAGCCAAACTTGTCTGATAATACACTGAAGTGCAGCCCTCTTTATTCCGCTGGAGGATGATTATAAGTTTAACATGCGAGTGAATTACACACGTTTTAACTCAAGCATTTTACACTTTAAAGTGGTATTGTATTGGAATTGTTTTATAGCTCTGGTTTTGTTTACTCACACCCGTGTTCATTAGTTAACGTTACTATTCTGAAGCTAGTGCAGATCTTAAGTGCTGGGCGGGAGGCAGAACACGGTAAGAGTACAATTCACGTCTATGTGCACTTCACGTTAGCTTAAATGTTTCAAGACGGTTAGCAACAAGCTAGCAACGACCACAACAACACCGACAAGCGACACGTGTTTTCACACGAGAGGCGCTATCGCTGGTCAAAGTTGTGACAGCACAATAAAAAAAAAAGCTTTAACAAAACTTCACATAATACCATTTCAGTGACACGCCGGTGTTTTGGGCAGTTGTCAGAAGCTTTGAGAGGAGAGGATACAAAACATGCGCCGGACTTGAAAGACCTCTATTGAAAAGAGATGTGCTGCCCATGAAGGTGCCTGTATAGAAAAAGCACCAGTCGTGAGCGCTCTCGCTCTCTCTCTCGCTCTCTCTCTCTCTCTCTCTCTCTCTCTCCACAGTGTGTTGTGTAGAGATTATGGTGACTGTTAGATTGTCATTTACCATGTCTGGTTTCTATTGAAGAGAAGAATTCAGACTAAAACACCTCAGATTTGCTCTGTTATGTTCCTACTACTTCTAGAATGGGATTCTAAACACTGACTCCCTAAAAAAACATCATAACTGAGTGATAACTCTCAAAGCCTTACAAAACTGCAAGAACAGGAGAGTCTTTATTTTGTCATCCTTTTCAGTCTAATGGAGAAAGAGAGACAGAGAAAACACAGAGCCCTAATCCACAGAGCACACAGACCCCTTTCATGGGAGTGCTGGGAGAGACTTTTATTTGTCCATTCCTATCATGGAGAAAGCGGGTTTCAAGCTCGGCTAGGTCTGAGCTGGAAGATTAGATGAAACCAGAGTGTTTTAAACCTCTTCCGTGGCCATGGATTAGAGTCTGCCAGTCCCTCTGCACTCTGAAATGAAACAATAAGGACTACAGGTAGCTCAGTGGGAGAAGGTCAACAACATTTTGATTACATTGGGTTAGAAACCCTAAATAATTTCTCAGCAAAAACATTTTATATACACACATATATATATACATACATACATATATATATATATACATACACATATATATATACATACATATATATATATACATACATATATATATATACACATATATATATACATACATATATATAGACACATATATATATACATACATATATATACATATATACATACATATATATATACACATATATATACATATACACATATATATATATATATATATATATATTGATATATATATATATGTAGATATATGTGTGCATGTATGTATATTTGTGTATGTATGTATACATATATATATGGACACATCCAAGTCATAATATTGGTTGAGGTGCAACACATCCATTTAAATGTATAGTGAACCCACTTAAAATTACATTTTCACCTCCTGGATATACTCAAATTATACTAAATGGCTCATACAATGTTTTGGATTAAGAGTGGAGGGTGATTAGCAGTGTATCTAATTAACTAATGAGCTTAATGAAATACATAAGCACATAATGACATACATGAAAAGGGCGAGTCTCAGTTGGAGAGTAGCAGTGAGTTTATACCAATTAGTGCAAATGGAGATGGCAGGACAGTAACCTCTCAGCAGGAGGTGGGAGAAAGTGTCTGCTGCGCTGCCTGGATAGATACCATGGCCGACATCATCATTAATTATTCCTGGCATCTCAACTTACCCAGGGGCAGGGAGGGTGTGCGGGACAATGCCGGGGTGCACTTGAGAGCTGGAGCCTTGGTCTCGCTGTGGGTCCGAGGAGGAGGAGGAGCAGGAGGAGAGGGTGGGGTGATAGGGTTGGGGTGTGTATACAGTATCATCCATCCAACCCAAGAGACTGCGTGGTAAGGAAATCCCTGGATTCCCACTCTCGCTCCAGCCACCTGGCCGTGGGGGCAGGCAGGTCACTTTACAGCTCATCACCAAATTAGAAAGACTGCAGGTCAGCCTGAGCAGCAGCCAGACCACAGAGAGGTAGAAATAGATGGGAGTGCTACGATGCCGTCTGCTTGTACTCATTCACCAGGCTCCTCTCTCATCATGGAGCGGTAGAGGACTGCACTGTATGTGGAGGGCAAAAGTCCAGGGAGGAACACTAGACAGTGCTTTTACATAAGTCCTCCGAGGTGGACCATAAAGTAATGAATGCATAGCGTGGACACCGAGCGCTGCTGGACCAAGTGACGAGCATGTGGAATTTTCTTTACTGACATACAAGGCATGAAAGCGACATAAGATACACACCAAGATACAAATACACAGTATATTTCTGGTGGCTTTTTCAGTTAACCTTAAAGGATTTGTGTATTCAATATGATATTTTGTTTATTGGACCTATATTAAAGCAAACCTTCCAATAAAAGCACAATACCTTAACATCATTTGTATTGTGTTAATGTTTTTTGATAGACATGCTAATAAGAAAATAGAGGAACTTTAAAGGTCCCCTTAAGTATGGCATTAAGTTGGACAAAAAAATTAACATGTATGTGCAACTTTATGTCTCTCTGAACTGTCTATGTGCCAGGGGACGATTACGCATTAAGTTATCAGAACAGACGGAGCAGATACTGGTACAGGTATCATAACATGGGATGTTGAGGCCTCCCCGGCTCATGTTTTCCTTGGGCATCTTTGCAGGTGTGAATGGAGAGATCTCAGGGAGGGCGAGGAGTGACTGGCCTGTCACTTTGAGGCTTAGACCAAACACAACTTAAATGAATCAGTATGTAGCGGGAAGGACACACAGGCACTATCAGCACCACTAAACCATACTCCCTTGGAACAGTGAAGAAGGGGAGGCACCCAGTGTCTAAAGTTAATATTATTATCAGTTCTTTTTGAAACTCCTCTTTAATTATGAAGATGTTTCTCATGGTCATGTCCACTGGGAGTAGCAGGCGAAGATACATTATTATCTACAACCCCAAGAGTAAGCATTTTTAAAAGTGAATCCTAGTCACCAATTACTCTCCATCTTTTATACTAATGCACGGACATGTGATGAAACGACTTGTCTCAATGTCACATGCAAATAATTATATTTGCTTCCAATACCTTGTTCAATGATACTTTAAAATACTGTAGCTCATTGGACTGATATTTGGTAAATGGCATGAGGTCTAGTCTTTTTATAAACAGTTGCTGTCACACTTATGCATTCATTTGAATTATTATCATTAAAAATACTAGACTAGTGATCATGTTTCACAGCGTTCAATACAAAAGATCATCTGTCTTCCTCTTGCAGGAAAAGGTGTTTAACACCGTTTTTCAACAAGAACACCTTGACATCAGTCAAGGATAACATCTTTTAGAGTTTTGCTGTTAGGGGGCCTACTTGCTACCATTGGCACAGAAAAAGAGTCAAGCTTAAGACGGTCTAAAAATGCCATTGGGTGGACAAACCCAGATCAGTGTCTCCGCTTCCAGACATACAGTAATGACCACTCTTCATGTTGCTGCTGCTTCATTTGTCATACAGGATGACATTAAGGCCAAAGGTTACTTTGTGAAGGCTAATTACTGAGCAGGTTATATATACACTGGTGTGTGTGCGTGTGTGTGCGTGCACCATAGTTTGGCTGTGACAGTGACACTCCTGTTACTCAACCATCTGAAAATTTGTTTTGGAAAGACAGAGCAGACGTTATTTTTAGGGAATGTTCATGTGTCCTGAACGCAGGCTCACGCCACGTCATTCAGACATGCAGTGTGTGTGTGTAGACATCCAAATACAGGCCGTACGCAAGAGAGCTCACGTTGCCGACACACCCACACATCCACATTCCCACCTGCCCCCACACACACACACACACACACACAACCACAACATACCACGCAAGCCATCGCTCATCAGATCAGTGACCAACAAATAAACACCGGCAGGCATAACTGCGAGCGCCAGAAAGCAAAGCGAGCAAATGCACACGCACGCAGAATGTGCGTGCGTGTGCATTTGTGATTCATTCACAAGTCGCTCGTCCCACCACACAGAGCTTTTAAATGCGAAACAGGAAAGACAGAATCAATCAGAGAGGCATCGACAGCAGCCGGAGGGCGAGGGGCTGCATGCAGTCCGCCTGCATCACATAACAAGATGGTGTCTGCAGCCCAGCCGGTGTGTGTGTGTATTCTCACTATATGCAGGTTTATGCATAGGCAGGCATTGCAATCTGTGCCAGCGTTATACTCCGATAGGGCTCAGGCAGTTCCTCACATCTGCAGCCAGATGTTTCAGCTGCAGAGTAGGAAGCCATCATGACACTGGAAGGTACTTTGATTTATGTGATGTGACTCAGACTGATAACACCAGAGGCCCAGAGCAGACACAGTCACAAGGAAACTGTCAAGTTAGAGACACTGATGTTCTCTGCTCGGCTAGTGTTTGGCAGAACCTTTAGGAAGTGTAATGACGCTTGTTATTTTCAGTGCAGAGTCTTGTTAGGCTCGTTATCTCCATCAATACCCGGGTTTGATTAATGTGAGGTTTGTAATGTTAAAGCTATTTATCATAAATTAGAGTAATCAAATTGTTTTGTTTCATAAAGGAAGATTACTAAAAAAGCCAGGCCTAATTATTTTTTCAATATCGCTTACCTAATCTCTTGCTATAAAATATTATTACCCGTCTGAGAAATTAGTTTGTTCTTAATTAAACCTGGCTGATCACAGTAGCTTTAGGTTGGCTTTATTAAACTGCTTACCCACTTTGATTTTTTTTTTTTTTTAAAGCATAGTGGATCAAACAGGATTAAGAGGTTCTTAGAGGTGCAACAACATAATTATAATGCATGCAAGTCCAAATGACGTGCCAGACATGCCTTTAAACATCAGGGTGTGTTTGCTTTGCTTTTGCTTGCAGACTGCTATTGTACCAACCTACGTGGCTTGGCATGCATATGCACACAAACACTGTCCCTTTGTTGTATGCCATCATCAAACATCAGCTCAACAAATCTCTGTGCTGCTTCGAGAGGTAATAAAACAGCTTCCTGTGTGGCAAAAGACCTGATTAAATGATTTAGGAGTTGAGGTTGCTGATCGTAATTGCTCCCTTCGTGATGTCTTGGGATCAAAACCCAATTTTCTGCTTAAGGCTGTGGTCGGCCGGACCGGCCGCGACAGGCCAAACCTAACCTACATCTAGCTGTTTTAACACCCACTTCTCCTCAGATAAAAGCCGCTGTAGCAGCCATGTGTATTGAATCTAGACCAATCCTGAGGGTATCCTGTTCTTATCAGTGGTCAGATAAGCTCATTTCACAGGCCCTCGCCTCTACTGGGCTACCAACAGGACCCCGCTCCAACAAGAGCTGACCTCATCTACCTTTTCCTCAATGCTTGTGGTTGAATGAGAGGTCAAAAAGGGAGGAAACGCCATGACTGACTCTTTGTAGTAGCTACAGTACAACAAAATCAAATATCTAGTCTTTGAAACAAACGAGACAACCTTGAAATTCCTGGTGGGGAGTATTGAGACTCTGGACTGGTCACAATCCAGCGTCAAGATTAAAATGTGTATTTGGACTGTGGTGTCCGTAAGCTGGGTAAATATGTACGGCAACTGAAAGGACAAGCCCACTATCTCATCTCAACACCCTCGTTCCCTTGGCTGTTTTCGTGAGCTTATACCATTAGGCTCAGTGCATGGCTTCAGCGGGTTCTTTGAGCTAATTGTCTTGAACTTGGGAGGCCAGATGAGGGGGGAAAACACACATCTGGTTGGGAGACTCACCTTGGCTTACCAGTCTGAGGGCTCTTTTTCTGCATCGAGCCTCCTGAGGAGCCTCTCCAGCCACCGCACCCATCAAGGCCCTGCAGGCATCTCAGGCTGACAGCTCTTTAGCCAGGTACGGGCAGTACAACAGAGCAGTCATAATTGGCCCCTATTCATTTCTCAAGGATAATCCTCGCCATGGTTGAGCCTTTTCTGTTCCTAGCGTCATTTTTTCGCAAATGTTTACACAAGTTATGTATCGGTTTCTCTTCCTCCTGAGGCTTTTGCTCCGGCTGCGGGTCTGTATAGCCAGCATGTGTGTTTTAACGTGTGTCTGAAGGTTCTGCTCCTCCAGCGTGGCTGCTAGGGCTCAAGACCTGAAGTGACAAAGGCTTTGTGAATGTCTGACTCACAGACAACTGTCAGTGTTCAATGGTCTGGATTAAGACCGAGCATAGAACCGAGCGCACCCTGACATGTTGACATGTTCTACTAAGTGCATTTCAAGGTGGATTTAGCCTGTTTGCTCCATTGTGGTTGGACAGAAGAGACACAATTGCTTAATGGGACTGGCTATTCTTGAGATGGCGGGTGAACTTTACTCCCGCTGTCTGAGTTGGGACTGACACCAGCCTCTTTCTCAGGGTGAGTGAGGCTGCTGTGGATCCTGAGGAGGTTCAGGGGTTTCAGAGAGCTCTGTCCTTAACCAAACAAACACAGTGGAATTTCTGCCATTGTTGGTGCAGAGGGTTGAGTGACAGGGCTGCATAGCAGAGCTGCCTGTCAGTAGAGACGACTCCGGGTCAAAGTGTGACCCCCCCTTGTGACACTGCTTAATATAAGACTGTGCCATGTAGCATATTCTAAGATAAACCTGTACAGATGCATGTTTACATTGCAGTGGTCAGTGGTTCTCTGGATTTTTTTTTGGGATGCCCTTATAATGCTGTGAAGAAGGAATCCCCTCAACAATTTAAACAGATTCTCTTTAAAAAAGGAATAGATCAATATTTTGAGAAATACATATTTGCTTCCTTGCTGACAGTTAGGAGGAAAAGATTGAGTCTGTATTAGGGTTGCAAAGGGGCGGAAAGTTTCCGATAAATTTCCGGAAAGTTTCCACGAGAATTTTGTCTTGGGAATTTTGAAAAAGAAAAAAAATGTTATTTGCAAAAGCATATAACAGGGAACTTAAATGTAGTTGAGAACAAGACTATGCACGCCTACCTCAGCTGGACCCTTAATGCAGCTGGTTGGGAACATTGTCTGCCAGAAACATAAACGTTTTTGAACGTCTTTGTCATCAGTGTTGCCTGAACGTTTCAGCCCTATGCCTGCCAAGTGTGAGAGCGCCGAGTTGTGTAGAGGCCAAGAGCGGTATTGCAGACAGATAGTGATTTCAATTATAGCTCCCAACATATTGAAAAAAATAACTGAACTAGTTCATTTTTTGGAGCTGTGAACTTAGTTCAAATTTTTTAATTATGAACTATGAACTGAACTAGTTCATTTTAAAATATGTGATCTATGAACTGAACTAGTTAATATAGAAAGTGAACTTTCCCAACACTGTTTGTCATTACCTAGCATATTGATTACTTGGTAAACTGAAGCCATGTTCATTTTAATACCAAGTTTATTTGTATACAGTAGACTAACTTTTTACAGCAGTGAGGAGGACGTTGATGAGGTCCAGGAAGAAAGCATTTAGACCTGAAAGGATTCAGGGAAAAACACACAAAAAAATAAAAAAATTGGGTTGGGGGATGGTGATCATATAGGGAATACACCTTTTTTATTCAACGTTCATGTTTTTGTTGTTGGATGAAAGAATAAAGTTCTACTCACAAAATGTCAAAAAAGTCAAAAATGTCATTTTTAAAAGTTGTATTATAAATGTTTGCATGCATTTCTGCTTATGACAAGGTAAATACAGTTAAATTACCCCCAAATTTCCAGTTTATTCCCGTTAAAAGTTTCCAACTTTGAATATTCCCGGAATTTTGCAACCCTGGTCTGTATGGTGAATATCAGCCTAATGGCAGAAGTCCAATACCTGTTAGTCTTCATGCAAAGCTTAGTTAACCTGCCTCTGGCTGTAGTTAAATATTAAATGTATGGATGCGAATCAAGGCTTGAAAGGAAAATAAAAATATTTACTCAAATGCTGAGCTGTACAAGTACATTCACATGGATACACATTACAGATGCAATCGACCATGAAACACAGAAGACTCAATCAGTGGGCATCGTTACTTTAATAGTGACACTGTGCATTCCAGTGGTAATACTTTACATATAAATTATGTATAACAAAGCTTTAATGGAAAATTACACTTCTCTATTTACAACTGCTTAAGTTGCCGGCCAGGGGACATCAGGCCTACACTCCCCAGTTTTGGGTTTTAGTGCAGGCCATCATTATCTGGCCGACCTGAAAGTTGAACCCTGACCCCCCCACGGGGCACTGTTGAGGCTAACTGGTCAAAGCTTGGGCCTGGAGTGACTGCTCAACAACAACAACAACAACAGCTATTCAAATAAGACAGATATGTCATTCAAAAAAAACCATTTTGTGTGTGTGAGCAGCCACACTGTGTACAAGATATCGAGCAGATGAGAAAATGCAGAAGGGAAGTGGAGGGTAAAAAGCAAACAGACATTACAGTTACACTGATGGCCCCAATAACTTCCCTCATGTTGCCTTGGGCCACCTGAGGTCTCTGAAGTGGCTCGTTAAGCACAGGAACATAGACTCAATTACCCTGGGCAAACACAGCGCTACCGCTCAATGTTGTGTTGGTTGGCTGGTTGGTTGGGTCTGTCCGTCTCCTTGCCATCCTAACCCCCCCCCCGCCCCCGCCCCGCCTTAGCCCCCCAGTCCCCTGCCTTGCAGCGCCGCAGCATATGAGCCCTCTGTGCTCCGAGTGATAGAGTCAAGCTGTTCCTGCTGAGCGGAGGTCAGGGTCCTTCAGTCAGCACCTCAGCCCTGAACAGAGCACACAGGAATCCCCCTTCCCTCCCGAACCAGGGCTGAAACTCAGCTCTCTCTCCTCTGGCCCAGGGCCAAATAAACCTGGTACCTCTCTCTCTCTCTCTCTCTCTTTTTCTTCTCTCCATCTCCTGGCACACTGTCACTCCCCTCATCGAATTCATTAATCAGACTGGGCACATTAGACTTCAAATAAAAATAAACTACGCCGAGCAGCCTCCTCTTAGCTCCCCTGATTTCTGTAGCAACCCCTTTATTGACAGCCCTGCTCCTCATAATAAACCCAAGATGTCCAGTGTAGCCAGCAGGTTGAACACATGAGCACTTTGGCAAACTGTGGGGGGCTATTACTGCTTTATTGGTATAAACAACTTGCCTTATCTTTAAGTGTGATGGCTCTTTAGGTCTACCCTGCCATCCATGTAAATACACAACAGATAACCCTTATCAGTTTGGCACCAATAAAGCCAGTCTGCTTTCAAACGTCATCCAAGAGCACATATCTTTTATAGGGATTAAAGGGATTAAATGTGCAACCTGAACGTATTCAGGCTTATTTTTTTATCCAATGGCTACTTTATCTTCCATTCTTGGCCCATAATAAAATGGGTAAATTGGGAGGGCAATAGTGCCACCTTTGGATGATGTTGAGTAGTACAGTTATAGTAGAGCTCTCAAAGCCCTGTTATCAACAGGTAGAGTTTTCCTGTGGCATCCACACAGCTTGTGACAGCAAATATTTGTAGTGCCATTCTGTTCTTTCATTTGGTTAGAGAAGGGTATGGAGGAAACGGAAGGGGGCTGGAATCTGCTGGGGCCTAAACAAGCCGGGGCTCCCTGGCCAGGTCTTAGCTGCCTGACTGACAAGCGGCCCACCAACTGTTTGTGTGTGTCCATGGGAAATGGGGCGGTGTTGCGGCGACGGCCCTGGGGCCATCCATCAGTGTCATGGGGAGGGATGGGGGGGTTGTGGGGGTGTATGGTATGTGTCACCTCCAAGACTAATGGACAGGAAGTACAGCCAGAGAAACAACAATATTTGCAGAATATATATATATTTGCAGAATATATATATATATATTTGCAGAAATATATATATATATATAAATATAAACACACACCGAAAAACGTACAGGTTCGGTCCACGGTTTTCGTACGATTTCAACAAAACCCTGAGCACAGGCTTTAATTCTGATTGATGAGCCTGTTCATTTAAAAGACGCTTGCCACAACTCTCACTAACCTGATCCGCAACCGTGTATTCTTAGAGGATACACTCACAATATGTACATATATGGTAAACTAACTTGTGCAACCAGTGATGATCTTGAAGAGACCATGTTCCCAGAGAGAGCAGTGTGAAACTGAGCCATATAAAAAGGAGGGGGACGAGGAGAGAGAGCAGGAGAAACCCAGGCTAACTTCTTCCTACTGCTACAGAAGGACCCTGTGTGCTCACTTGTGTTCAGAGACTGAGGTGCTTAACCTCAGCAGCCGGTTACCGTGGCGTCCAAGCCGGACCGCTTTGTGATGCTGACCTTGGTCAGCTCCTCGGCACAGGTTGGGTGGATGCCAACTGTCTGCAACAGGTGAGAATATGTTGCTCCACACCTGAGACACAAATACACTGAGAGGTCATTCACATTGGTTTCAGTCACATTCTCTCATGACTGACAACTGTATACATTAACCTCTATCAACTAATCCAGTAATCTTTTCTAATTGCTCAGGACGTGAGCAAGGACCCAACTTAAAATTGGATATGTGATGTGTTGAATAGTTGCATTTAAGGTTCTCAGTACGATATTCAAAATATTAATATAGCGGCAAACAACGATTTGCTGTATAAAGACAAATCAATTAATATGATCGGAATTTTTTATTTTGCACCTTAAGACCTTTAACGATTAAAAATGCCCAAAAATGTTGTATGGGCCAGAACTGGACATCAAGACCAGTGGTGACTTTCAAAGAGTTAAAACACAACAACTCAACACCATCATTGTTTGGATGGTTGTTCCACAGGGCACACAAACACCTTTATCTTAAATAAAATCTAGGATTTATTAAACTTACTGGAAGCCCATAGCAAAGCCCTGTGTGACTTCTCCTGCGTTTGGACCGGTGAAGTGCAAACCCAGGATCTTCTGCTCTCCAGCCCGCTCACATACCACCTGAGGAGGTAGAACACTGTATTTAAGATGACTTCCTAGGCAACAGATGGACAAATCAAAAGGTTGGCAGGATTATGGTTAAACCTTGAGGACTATGTATTGAGTCTCCAAAAGAACCCACTAACCTGCTGCAGGAGGCACCACTCCCATCCATAAACCTGTGACCATATTTATTGCCTGAGCTAGCGTGCTTGCGCATTGAGTAATTTTGAAATATTACTTCCGTTTAGAGTGGCAGTGCAATTACTTTGTGGAGCAAGAAGGCAAGAAAGCAACCATTCAGATTCCCAATATATGATCAGTTTAGCCAAAAAAACACTGAGCTGTGAGGAGCTGCTGGCTGTGTTTCACTGCCAGAATGGGTAGACACAGGTCCGCACTACACGTTTAACCATGGTCTATTCAAAAACAATAATAAAGATAGTAAACGAAACCAAGAACCACTAATTTGGTAATTAGCTCGGTAATTGCTAGATAGAGCCAAATTGGAAGAGCTAAAAGGGTTGCGTTTCAAAAGCAAGTGAAGAAATAGGCGTGGCAGCATAAGGTGAATAAGCATGCACAAACAGTGCATCTCACACAAATACAATGAAGTACAATGAACTCAATTATATGGTGTATAATATGCCAACTGAATCTGCTCAAGAACACCTCATAAAAAGTAACTTCTCAGTTTAACCTACCTTTAAGTAACACTGGCTGGCATCGCGCTCTGCAACAGTGAATTCCAGAGGCTTGTAGAACGCATGGTAGACCTACAGACAGAAAACATAAATCTCTTTCACCGGGGAAATTATATAGAACGTATAATTGTGATCCTCAAGTCCATGCAGTATTATTTTACAAGCAGTACTTCACGGTGATGACAAAACAGCCTGTTGTGGATCTTTGCTTTGAACTGAGACGTCCCAGGTGAAAAGGGAAAACACGTTTAACTAATAGAAAGTCCTATGAAACCTCCCCAGTTGATTATTTAGACTAATACAATTGTTTTTTTTCATTGCAAGTCTTAAATATGCAAATAAGGGCTTATATAGTGAACATTTGTGAGGAATTTTAGAGAAATACACAAATGCAAATGGGGAAAAAGTGTAATAACATAAACACCTTTTTTATGTTCATTTCCACTAGTCTGAAAGAAGACAGTAAATAGGCCAAAAATCTCAAAGTTTACCAGTGCATGAACAATTATGGTTTTGCCTGGGGTGTCTCCCCTTAACCAGCAGAGCTTAATAATGTGCAAAAAAAATAAAATAAAATAACCACATCGATGCCTGCTCATAATTTCCAACTCCTGTAGTGTGTTTTATTCTACGGGCCAACGTGCCGACACAAGTTGTGAGGGCCACGCAGCTGTCGGGGGCAGTCGCTACAGCTCCTTCTCTGATCTAGGCGCGCCTGTCATCGCCTCACACACACCTCAATCAGACCTCCTGCTCGCCTGTCAGTCACAGCAAGGTGCCCCACCTCGCCGCCGAAACCGTTTATCGATGGCTTCGTGCAGGTGTTGGCTAGCATCTGGCACACCGCTCACGTACGCAAGCACGTAAAAATACGGAGCTGCTTGCTGTTGGCATTGTCTGTGCATGTCAATGTTTGTTCAGCGGTTATGGGATATTGTATTTTTCATGCAGTTTGACGGCAGTAACAAGCCACTAACACTGCCTTTGTGTGTGTGTCATTTCTGGGTAAATAAACTAAACACATAATACAACAAAGTTACATTCACAACTGGAGATCAATGCTCACCAGTTCTGTACTGTTATATTTTAAAGATATTATTTCCCTCTATATACACAGTAATAAGTTGTTAAATTAACCTCACAGTAAGTTCAGGACATATACAGACCACCTACAAAGTACCTTTGAACACTTTTTTATTTATTGCATTTTAACTTGAAATAAGGACATAATATGAAATACTACATATCTATTCTAAAAAAAAAGTCCATGCTTACATCTACAGTGACACATCCATCATACCTCTATGCCGTCTTTCCCATGCCTCTTCTCAGCCTCCTCCTCAGACAGACCCACACAGCCGTACTCAAGGGGGGTGAACACAGTGGTGGGCACCTGACACACACACACACACACACACACACACACACACACACACACACACACACACACACACACACACACACACACACACACACACACACACACACACACACACACACACACACACACACACACACACACACACACACACACACACACACACACACACACACACACACACACACACACACACACACACACACACACACACACACACACACACACACACACACACACACACACACACACACACACACACAATTAGTAGTTCGACAGAATATGTAGTATTATGATCATAAAATATTTGTTCATTTACTTTACATGCATGCATTGCATATACTGATTACTTTATTTGCATTTTACTACTCTGCAGGCGGCTTTGAATGCATCATAGAAATACATATTTTAGTAAATACATATTTAGTACTGTGTATCATACTCATTTCCCCCCCAACCCCATATGAATATAATATAATAACATCAGGACAATAAAACTTACATCTTTTTTATGACACATTAAGGTGTGTGTGTGTGTGTGTGTGTGTGTGTGTGTGTCTTACGTTGTCGTAGTTCATGAGTTCAGTGCTGTGTCCAGCCAATCTACGGGCGAGAAGCTTTCCCGCTTTAATGGCCGTCGGGGTCAATTCAGGACGACCCTAAAAGAAGACACGATTTTATTCACTTCTATATATGTTGACCTCACAGACATACAGCTTCTTGAACATGTGTTTACTTTGCTATAAAGTAACAGAAGTCTGAAGTTTAAACCATGTGGTCATCTGTTTTTATTTCAAACAGTTATGACTACACAAATTAATACTCTGTGCATAAATATTGTAAAGGTGGGCCCATAAGTCAGTGACGGACATAAGTGGAACGTACTAAACATTTAAAACAGTCTAGCACACTTACAAAAATCTCTACGTCTGTGTTTTGCCTTTATTGTTCTGGGTGTCTGCCAAAATAGACAAACACATAGTCACTCACACACACATATTCACACACACACACACACACACACACACACACACACACACACACACACACACACACACACACACACACACACACACACACACACACACACACACACACACACACACACACACACACACACACACACACACACACACACACACACACACACACACACACACACACACACACACACACACACACACACACACACACACACACACACACGATGCAGGAAACGGTAGGGCTGCAGGGCAATTCTAAAGGCATGACTTAAACCTGTTAAATTACCACTGCACATCCTGTTGTCCAAAACATCTCCTGCACCCTCTGCATGTATGTGATGTGCGCTCTGGTATTCCAGTATCTGTCATGCGTCATCATAATTCATTTCTTGGCACTCTTCTCTTTGAGGAAAAAACAACAACAACAACAAAGCACTGGAAAAATCGAGATATCAATCCTCCTGCTTTAAAAAAGAGAATTAAAAAAAAGCCTCCCTGTTGCAGTGAAAAGTTGACAGACATATTGGGGTGAAGCACAAATCATCAAAGCAAACTGTCAATCAAAGAGAGTAACTGTGGGTGTCATGAGGCCTGGGAGGCAGGAAGGAAGCACACAGCTGGCCGTGGTGAAAAAACAACAGTGACATTACATGTAGCAGGTATAACTAGTATTAACATGGCTGGTTCAGCCTGGAACACACAGTGCCAAAGCCAATGAGCACATGAAGGCTTCACTTGCTGGGGGGTAATACGTCTTGTATGTGTGCACAAAGAAATGTCCAGCCTTTAAGATAATGGTTCCTTTTTGGATTAATAACTTGTCTAGTTTCTATATTTTGTGACATTCATCAAACATGCACAGCTCGGTTGTAGATAATTTTCTAGACAATTAATTATTTTACAAATCTTAGCAGTGGGGTGTGTGGGACCTCAAACAATGAGGAACAAAAGCCAATGTCAACAAAACACGAGGTCCACGAGATCCATTCACCTCTTAATATCTGACAAACTACAAATCGTTATGACCTTAATTAATGGTAAGGACCTACTCTATGTCTTAGGGATAGAAATGTGGATACTTAAAATAAATATTGCTGGTTATTTACCCTGTGTTGCTTGTAAGCTGGAGGATGTTTGCTTACCACACATTGTATCGCATCTCGACTTAAGTGTCAACAAGATCTAGCGACAACAGTTGAATTCACAGTAATTTATTTTACAGTCTAAACTAATAATAACTCATTCTGAGTGTTAAGGGCTGTTTCTGCTGTCACTGTGGTGTCACTGTCGACAACGCCTACCTCGCCGATGTCACCAAAAGCATAGATATTTGGCACCGAGGTGGATTCGTCAGAGCCCAAAATGATTTTCCCCGTCTCCCTTTTGAGTTGCACGCCAAGCTTGTCCAGGCCCAGGGCTTTGGTTTCAGGGGCTCTGCCTAAGGTCGATGGAAGGAAACGACACAAGGAGAACATTAAGTCAAAACTCAGGAGAGAGAGAGAGAGATTTTAAGGCATGCATCACCAATGCCGACAGAAAACCTTGCCCAAGACTTTCCTAAAGCCTCGTGGTACTGCTAAAGGGGATTATCTGTACAGTGTTCCTTACACAGAAGCATGCAGCTGGGAGTACTCGGTGTGAGGACTCACTAAACCCACATTCACCTTCATGGGTGACAATCCCATGTCAATTCTGCAGTGACACTTCAAAGACTACTTTCAAGAACTACCCAACAATAAAGAATCAACGTGTTTGAGGGGATTGGATGCTTGTTAAGAGCTTTTCCACCCCGACAAAAAAAAACCTAAAAATAGCAAACTAACTATTGCTGAAACAGAAAGATGAATTCCATTTTCAGATGAATTCAGCTTTTCCCCTTTAGTAAGCAACCACTACGCCATGCTAGCAGCTCTGTGAATGCAACTAAATGCATCCTCTAGAGACCTTGACTATCTGTAGTACATTATGTTTTGACAAGATATTTCACTCAACACCACAACTGTGATCACTAGGGGTGTCACAACATATAAGACAATAGCCATGATTTGAAAAAAAGGACATTTAAAAAAATCATGTTTATAATACCCATTAAAATATCATGTTAATAATCCAGTGGCTCCTAAATTGTTTCATATACACAGTTATGGTTACAGACTCTTACTCCACCTCTCTACACTCGTATTTGAGCCCATAAAAGGAGACACAACACATAATAAACAAAGATTAAGATGATGTTGACTATGAGCATTTTTTTGTTTTATTTTTCTCAATTTGCGATAGATATTACCATAACATCTTTATCGTGACATATTTTGACTGTGATAATCGTTACGACTTGAAGAAAAGTCAGTGGAACACCAAAGTCATTAGTGTCGATCCTCTGGGGACCATGAATGTAGAAAATCCAACCAATGACCAAATGAAGGCCAAACCATAATTCGGAATTATTCAATTAGAAAACAACAGCAACATCTGGCCAGCTAAGAGAGAGAGAGAGAGAGAGAGAGAGAGAGAGAGAGAGAGAGAGAGAGAGAGAGAGAGAGAGGAAACTGATGAGCAGCTGGGAATTGAGATCCCATGGACCCCCATGGACACCCAAAGGTGTGATTTCTGACACTTCCTGGGGGACGGATGACTAATGCTGTCGACACAGAGTCTCTATGGTGATGGGGCATGGACCACTCTTTCCCCCTCCTCTCTATAGCTCCAAACAACCTGCCTGGGTAGCATAATAAACACCCGGCCCTGAGCTACCCATGTAGATACTATCGGACAGCAAAAATAACAAACCCCCGAGACCCTTTTTCCTGGCTGGAGCCAAAGAACAACGTCCTCCCCCTCTTCACAGACCAGGGGGGGCTACAGGGACCTGTCTAGTGCTCCACAGCATGGGTGGTTAAAGGCGATGGGGAGCACAGAGAAGGAGGAGAAAGGGGAAGTTAGTCATGACCAATTCCCAAAAGCAAGACCTCATTCTCACATTTCTAGTGAATTATAGTGCATTTAGCTATTTACATTTTGAAATTTAATTCTCTTATCGGTACTTCTGTTTTTCGTTCTTCTTCAATTCTGCATAAAAAAAAGAAGAACAAATGCAGGAATATATCTATAATATAATACAATATATATTTCCTTCACTTTAAATGTATCAAATGTTTTGGGAAAAACAGTATTTCCAGTGTCAAGAATGAAAACATTGTTTGACTTTATAAACCAGCCTGTGAAGGATGGTATAAAACTTGACCTGTCTGACAGCAGCGGAGATATTAAATACATTTTCTGCTTAGTAAATATTAATTTAAATTACTGCCCAAATATTAATATTGGCCTAAAAAAAAAAAAGTACAAGCTGACTGGTAAAGACTTTCTCTGGCCTTCCTGTCTGTAGCTCCAGTCACTGCAGTACTATAGCAATGACCACAGCTCCATTGTACGGCGAGGACACAACAACAGTGGGCCGCTGATAAGGGACTTAGTTGAAGCAGACACGCAGACAGACACACACACATGCAGACACACACACGCGCACACACACACACTGGTATGACAGATAGGCCAATCTGATTCTGAACAAAGCCTGTTGTGACATTAAGAGGAAGCCTCCAGACTGCTAGGCTAATTAGCCACAACAACCCGCCACAAGTTGAAATGAGAGCTTGACGCTTATCTGATCAATCAAATGAACAAAGACAAAAGGGAGAGCTATGTGGGGGCGGACTGTTTTGTTTTCGGGGGAATAGATCGTACAGGATGCCATAAATGTATTGTGTTCTATTACAAGTCAAAAAAGATTTTAAGATGTCCATCGATAAAGAGCTCGCTAGCTATGGAACAAATGTGTGAATTTCATGGGAATGGGAAATTCATTTGACAGTTTGGTGTGTTTTAGTATCACCATTGTTCCTTATTTTCCACAAATGCGATGTGTAACTTACAGCCACCATCATCACTTCTAAGTTCTGCCTCAGCCTGCTTTTGATCACCACAGCAGGAGTACTGTCAGTTTAAAGGCCCTAAAAAAACATCATTTCTAACGTAAACAAGAGCAGTTTGGGTATTTCATAGAAGCGATTTCTGTACTGTAAGTGGGAGGGCCTCAGTTGGAAAAAGGTGATATCATACATCTGTGTGCACCAATCAGAATTTAGATACATTTGAATCAAAATGGGATGACAACTGTGAGGTCTTTGTTTGTGTTGTCAACACTGTCCATAATATCTGATCAAATCCAGCCCACAAAGTCCCTGAAGCAGATTACTATTTGAGTTTTTCACTTTGAATTACTCAGATATTAATTCATATGAAAAAAGAAACACCTAAAAGGTGCCTTTTCCAAAACCTAAATGTTGTTGCTTGGACAAATACTAACAGATTCAAGACCACATTTTCAGACCTATCCTATGTCATGATAACAGAAATGTGCATTATTATTTCTGGATCTTCAGTTTTACATACTATTGTTAAGCCAGTATTTGGTTGTGAATACGTATACTGCTACAGTTTAATTGAAGATATTCATTGACTTGCAGAAACCATGTTCCTGCCAAAGAATCTCATTGATAGGAATAATATACAAAGTTATAACACATTTATCACTTCACATCAGTAACTTATAAAACTGACAGTCAAAAGTCCTTTAAAAAGAAGTAGGAAATGTTTTCCAATGACATCCTTCAGTACTGTAGAGCTCAGAGAGGAGGAAGAGCAATGTGCCCACTGTCCACATGTAGACAGGAAGCATGGAAATGTTCTGTTTCCTGGTGTGTTTCTGCTGGCACACCTGGACAGGGGAGCGGCCATGAGGCCAGGAAGGAGCAGGGGAAAGGTGGAGGGAGGCAGGGCTGTGGAGAAGGATGTGGCACACAGTGGTGATACTGTCCCCCGGTCCCCTCTGGCCTTTAATAACTCCACAGAGGCCTGTGACCCTGCCTGGCCCCTAGTGTAAGGTCACAGTAAAAGGAAGTGGCCTTGTACTCATAACTCCTGCATGCACACATCAAAGAGCACAGGCCACGCGGTTACTGGTTCTCACTGAACTGTATGGGAACAAAAGCTGTCATGGATATAGCTGGGTCCACGCAAGGTTCCAGCTAGTCGCACTAACACAACGATATTGGTTATGGATTAATATGTGACACCGTTTTCATATAAGGACGAGGAACTGAAGAAGCTGAATAACGAATAACAACAAAAACTAATGTGCTGCATTAAGTGTTAAAGCAGCTAAAAACAGGGTAAAATACTTCATAGATTGGAGCACTGTGGATTAGAATTGAAAATAATTTGCCAGGTCCCAAAATGTCCTGTGCTTTGTTGAGTCTGTGTGAGAACGGTTGAATAGAGGAAACAGGCTGGCAGCATCTCATGCAAGTCAGAATGCCTCCTGATACATGCAGTCTATGCAAATATCATTCTCACCAGCAGTCTAACGCTGAGACGATGTGGGAATACGGCCACGGGAGGGAAGAACGAACGTCATCTCAGCTGCAGGGTCACGCACATCCGTGTCGCTGTCGCACGCACAGAGCACGAGGTGACCCCCCCTCCCCTCCCCTCTCACCCTCCTTACGACACTCAAAGCGACTGGAAAAGCCTGGTAGCCAGATTTTCAGAAGCGTTTGTGCCGTCTTTGAAACACAAATAAGCCGACTGCAGTTGCCCTGAGAGAAGTTCCCATCATTGTTGCTCATACATGCTGGTGGAACGGGAGAAGTGAAAAGCTGGAATAGAGAATGGATAGACGACCATGCTGGCGCTAATGGCAGGCAAAGGGCCGCGGGCAGGGATGGCAGTGACAGATGCGGGGTTGGTTTCCGCAGGGCTGGCATGGGCAGGAAGGCACAGAGTGGGAGAACAAAGAGGGGAACGTGGTGACCCTGTGCCTGGGTGCATCCTGCCCAGTCCTGCCTCTCTCAAACCAGAGCGCCAGCGCTGGGTGATTAACACTTCCCCTGGCCATTCCCATCACTCAGGCTTTATTACTTTGTTTTCAGTCTTGATTCCTCTGCTATCTGCTGACACTGCTCTCTATTGAGGATCACAATTAAAATGATGGGAGCAGGGAGAAGAGTCCGACCGCTGTTTTCATTCAGACAAATACATGGGGAACAATACGACCGGCGTATTGTACATGTACATACCTCAAGGTTTTAAAAATAGGTGATAATTACTGTACTTTGAACTGGAATGATTCTAACACATTTGTAAAGTCGAGTTTGCCATAAATCAATTTTAGTATCTGGATAAAAAAGTTGTTTCATAATTTTAAGGACTGTACCGGATTGAGGCTCAATCAGCCAGAGCTATTTTTTTTTGTCTTTTGGGGGGGGGGAAGTCCATTTAAATTCTCAAGTAAATTAAAACAAGCTATGTAATAAGTGTAATATTTAATATGTAAGAAATGCCTTACAGTCTTATTTGTTTTTATTAGTCTTGGATAATATCATGCACAGTACAGGTCTGGAGTCTTCACCAAGGCTTTGACCTGGCCTCTACTCAAGAGTCCAGGAGCAACACAATGAGCCTCTACCACTTCAAGATGCTCTCTATTTAAACTTAACCCCGTGACCTCCAGGTGAAGGGGGTGAGAATGCTTTCTTAAGCACATTGCTTCAATGTTCCATTCTACATTATCACATGTATTCAGGCTGGTTTCAGATTGAAGTGAGCCGACCTCAACATGTGACCCACACACAGCAACATGCACAGACTCACCAACTGCCCATAACACGGAGTCGTAAGTGTCCTTGTGCTCGTTCCCTGTGTGGGTGTCGGTCCAGGTCACCTGCAGGGCTCCTGAGGAAAGTTTGTCCACACTCTTTGGGACACACTTCCATGCAAACTTGGTCCCATATGCGTCCATGTAGTCTGTGACTAGACCTGCCATTTGCTGCATAAACCGAAAGAGAATGTCCACTTTCAGACATGACAAAAGAGCATGATTATGCAGAATATGCATATTGAAGTTTAGGAAGCAATACCTGATCAAACCCCCGGAGGGCAATGCTGCGGACCATCACTGTGGTGTCCAAGCCAACGCCGGTGAGGAAGCCTGCACACTCCAGAGCCACATCTGAGCAGCACCAGGTTGAGGATTACAGACTGAAACTCTTAGACGGCAAGAAAGTAGTTTAAGAAGGAGGAATCAGTCGCGCAGTGTCATGTAAACAAGAAAACTTGGTTAAAGAAATTGTCTTATCATGGTTTCCAAAAGGGCCTGTACAACATATGTCTCAGACTGAAAACAGAGGTCAGTGTAGTAATGCAGATATGGTACCCTGAGTTTAGTTCAAGTGCAACGAGTTATTCAGAAATAATATTTGAAACTGGTCTGATGCCAATGCTTTTATTAAGTCAATAATGTTTCTGTAGCTGATAACAAAATGAATTATACAGTGGGTCTATTTCAAAGCTCTCTGGCAAACAAAGGATACAGCTGGCTCCAACCACAAGCCTGTAAAACACAAATTAAGCAAAGTAGTTAGCCAAACAATACAACAAAAATAAATGTCAGAATTTGTGCAGAACATGTTTTGCCAAATAAAATAAAGCAAGTCCAAAATTGAAGATATTTACTTTAAAATCCTAGAATTATAGAGGTGATGAATTACAAAACGTCACAACCTCAGAGAGAGGTGAAGACGTGTGAAGAAATGTAAAAAACAGGGACAGTAAAAGGTGTGTGCAGAGTAAGTGAGTATGTGTGTGAGTGTGTGGTCCAGGTGAATCACACTTCTAATCCAGCCCTGAGATCTGTAACGTTGAGGAGGGCTAATTGCCAGTGTTAAGGCTAATCCCTGCAGATGGAGTGTGCAATGTTCAGGGCTCAAGTCCACACATCAGCCGGCTGAGTGATGCCCGTCACCCACATGGATGAGGCCCTTCTCATCCTTGTTTTTACCTCTCCAACCGAGACCTCCTTACCTTAGGTCTGCTCCACCTGACAGCTCGGGCTGCCTGAGGCACATCCTGCCCGTGTCCATGCTAACACAAACCACTCAAAGCCCGGTGCCCTCGTTCCCTGAGTCCCTGTAATTCACAGCTGCACTTAGCGCGCATTGTGAAGTGGCTTAAAGAAGATTACGCAAAGAGCTTTAGCTTGATTCTACACTTTCATCACTGAGGAACTGTCCCATTTTCCCTCGCCGCCTTCCTTCTCATTGTACATTGGTCTGAGTCTGTGCAGCTGCTACATTTCTCATCTAAAAGATGACGCGATAGATCTTTTACAACCCTTTTGACCCCTTTCAACAAAAGGTGACATTTAGGGGTTTTTACATGGTGATTTCATTTTGTTATTTTCCTTAACGTTTCTTTTTGTATCTATACATCTAATTTGTTTAGAGTTTTGTGTCCATATATTTTTGGGGGAATAATAATAATAATATTATATATATATATATATATATATATATATATATATATATATATATATATATATATATATATATATATTTATATATTCAAATACAGCAGGGGTAGAATTTGTTAAACATTCAATGACATTGTTCACAGGCCATATATCTAAAGAGGACAATTATATACAAGACATACCTATATTATTAGGAATACACTGTTTAGAAGGAATCAGATTCTTCCACAATTTTCACATTATCAGCTGCATAAAAATGTAACAACATAAATCCATTTCCTGATCCTCACTTTCATTTGTTGTCTACGTTGCTAGATGAAAGGAAGTATCACAGGCATGAAAGCTATGCGTGTGTCTCATAAGGGGAAAAGCGGGGAACTCCTGACTGTCCATTGACTGCCTGGTGGCAGCCTGGTGGCAGCCTGGTGGCAGCCTGGTGGCAGCCTGGTGGCAGCCTGGTGGCAGCCTGGTGACCTTGGGTAGTTCTTCAGAAGCTCCATCACGATAAACACGAGATTTGAATGCTCCTCTTGTGTGTCAGTCGAGCATGTGGGGGTTTTGTTACAAAGGCTTGGTGTCAGTCCAACTAAGATACTTTGTCTATTGTTGCTTTAGACTACATGAAGCAATTTCAGTTTGCCTACAGTCCCGGACTCGGGCTTCACATTTTTGGTTTTTAGTCTTGCCAAAACGAAGAGGACTGCATGATAATGAATCGATGAGGATGACTTGAACCAACTTTATAAACATTAAATTAAAAACAAATAATACATTTGTTTTTTCTATATAATAAAAATACCACAAACACTTTATGATTTTCACGTCATTGTGGAATATTTCAGATCTCTGCACCCTTTTCAATAAGCCCACTTTAACACATACATTTCAATGTATTTTTCATATTCTATTTTTAAATAGATTTAAATAGTAGAGTACGAGTGTGAAAGACAATTAACTGACTGATAGAAGATTTTCATAGAAGACACTTATTCAACCAATATATTGCACTAAATAATGAACAGGGCATTTTAAATCCCTGTCAAATCCCATGGATTTAGAGGAAACTTTTATTATTGACAAAGGAGAATGTTCTGTTTTAACAGGACGTTTATTGACTATTGACAAACTTGATGTGTTGCAGAATCTTTTATTCTGGACTATTCCCTGGGAAAGAAAGCAGGTTCCAAACTCTTTTCGTCATGATACTAAGTTACTGTAAATAATTCTTAGGCCAATGTAATCTGCCAGTTATGAGAGAGGTATATGTATGTGTGGCAGCCAGGGCTGCTGTGTTGCTTGCAATGGTGGAGCTTAACTGTTGAGCCCATGTCGGCTAGCGTGGGACATTATTTTTCTGCTGTTCACGTTCACAGGCACATGAGTGCATCCATGACCCTGTGAATGTTTTGTTTCCCTACAACAGCTGGGAAGTTATGCTGCAGCCAGATGTGGCGCTTTGCAATACACTGATGAAAGATATTCCCAGGAAGTGCGGTCCTTGTCCGCCACAACACAAGCTGAGTCAGACACGCAACACAAACCCTCCTTCATGTACTGGCCTAGCCCTCGACCAGTATCGCACTCCTGCTGGCACGCGCTCACTGCTTTCTCCTGATCGCATGACGATGGCAGCGAGCTCTGGGCTTCGGGGCCCCGGGGCCAAATCTATCACTATGTGTGTTTGTGTTCCAAGACCCATTAGACACCCATCACTCGGCTAGACCCCTCCAACAACCAGGCCTGCCGGCAGAAACAGCCTCCTGGACCTCACCTGCACAGCTGAAAGCTCGGCAGCACAACAACATCTCTAGCTCAAGTGTGTGGTTTACCACATAGGAAGCTAATACTAACCTCATACAGCCTGCACTGACATCAAAGGACTTCCTGAGCTCAAGTGGATAATTCTGCTCCATATACAAAAGGCGTTTTGATGAATGGGCGAACGTTACAGTGGTAATTGTTTTCAGGATGGCTTCAGGGCACATATGGTAATTTCTTGTCTATAAATGATTTTATATTGCCACCAAGTGGTCAGAAAGTTGAATAGCATACATATTACTAAAGATATGCAACAGAGAAATACAACATGTTAGCATTAAAACATTAGAAGGAACTGATGTTCTTCAAAATCAAAACATTTAAATTGAGTGCTTTCTGCCCATTTCCAAAAACACAAGCACGGATCATACGCCAAACCAATCAATATCAGCATTTTAAAAAAGTAATATAATTAAAAACAATTAAAAACTGCCCCAGTGCAGGCGGCACAGATACATATGAAGCTTACATATCGGAATCATTATTTCCGCTCATCTGTCAGCGTAAAGCAAACAACAACCACAACCCAGGTATCCCACAACCACTAGTCACCGTCTGCACGTTGTGCCAAGAGGAAACATCAGGGAAAGACCAATTAACCAGGTGATGACAGGGGCTAAATGGTTGGATTAAAGGGCTTGTTCTGGAAAGGTCAGGATGCACGCCGCTAATCGGAATCATGAGGCGAAGACAGGCTGACAGGAAAGGAGAAAAACAAACTCCATGTCACTGATGAGTGATTACAGTGCGTGACAGTGGGACGTGTCGTGTCAGTGCGGTGAGTTAAAGCAATGCATTAATACAGAGGTGAGAGGTTCTGCTTCCCTCGTAGCTCAACAACGATGCCAACAATCTAACACACACTAAATTGCATGACTTTAAGGGTGATATCATTATATAAACTGAGGGTGTCCTCACGTTTTCCCAGGCGACTTTTTCAGCCAGAAGATGTCATCACTGGTGAGTCCGTGCTCCATTGCTCCTGGGATCTGAAACGAGGGTTAAAGCTGTGAGCAGAACTCTCAACCTATCAACCAACTATACACAAAACAAAACCTGCTATCTTTTGTGTTTTAAGGCTTGTACAGTATGTAAGTACAGTATGTAAGACCTAGTGCAATGCTTACAAACCACATTGTACATGACTTATGAGGTTTTGGATACCCTCTCATTTGTTTTGTGTACCTGGTAACCAATCAATCAAACAACACATGCAGAAGAAAATGTACCTGTGTGGGGTAGTTGGGTCTTCCACCTGTGGCGATCACAATGTTCTTGGCAGTCAGGATCGTCTGTATGAGAGGACGGAAATGTGAAGTAATAGCTTTTGTTCATATCCTTCAAAAAACAAGGAAATGTCAAATGAAAGCCATTGGTCTCCACAATACTCTGCATTTTGGTTATAATGCAAACTCTTTATAATCTCCAAACAACTATCAGCACGCTAAGGCTAAAAGGATGTGTTCAATTTAGATTTTGCACCTCAATTCAATAACTCAACGAGAAGTAAAAAGAAACATGACATTTTAATGCTGATTTTACTCTGCACTAATAAGAAATTCAAAAGTGGTAGCAAAATTAAATGGGTGTTTAGAAATCTATAAAATCAATGGAAACCCTTAGAAAAGTGAGAGACAAAACGTTTCCATCTGAGAAACAGGTGATAAAGAAAGGTTATGCCATGTGGAGGTTGCTGTGCACCACGACCCCATGTTCTAAATAGGACTAAAAGGCTTTCCTGTTTTCTGCCAGGTAAGTTTAATGTCTCCATTCACAGGTACATTTATTGGCTGTTAGCAAGTTTTGTTACTATACGGTCAAGTCTTTCTTTTGACTAGCGGTGAGTCTTATTTAGAACATAGAGTAGTGGTGACTGCAGCCTCTTGTAGATGAAATTATTATATATTTTTTTGCCTGATCTTAAAGTCATAAACACAGGAACAATAACTTAATAAATTAAATCGCTTCCTCACCTCTCATGGCTTCTGTAAATATCTAAATCATGCACATATAAACAAGTGTACTCAACATGTTTTATAAAGTACCTCATACATTTTTTTGATTGTGGTCTTACTAATTGAAATCCAATTATCAGTTATGGACTGATTAAATTAATACAAAAATAGACGAGCCGCCCACCTCTTTCCCTGCTTTAGTTTGTCCTTTGACAGTGTGTTCATCCACCAGACTTCCTTTGATGTTCAGATACTTCACCTTCCTGCAAAACACAGAATGACCAGCTGGTTGTAGTAGTGTAGATCAGTCACTTATTTCCTGCTCGTTACCGCAGTATACTCTCTACATTTGATCTTTTTAAGCAGCTGAAATGCAATGAAACCATCACAAAGTTAACTCAGGAGATACAAACTAAAACATGATTTAGTTGCACAGAGAAGAGGCCTGGTCAGGCTGCATAGTGAGAGGAGAAATGTAACAATTGTTACTGGTTATGTTGTTCATGTGTTAGTCACTGTTGTTTTGGCCACAGGAGGACAGGGGATGCAGATCAGATATTGTGATAGTTTCTATGGCCATTTCTTCTCTAGGGAAAACACACAATTTGAATGCATTGTAACAACATAAATTCAGCTTAGGTTCCTCTTTAAAAAGTCAAACAAAAATATTTTTATTGTAATACTTTTTAATTGTCATTTGTTTATAATTCTGATTAGAAAGGCGTGCCATTGTCATATAGAGACTGTATATATTAAAAAAAACAATTGGAAATGATTGTTGAAAGATCAATTTAATATTAAATCACATTTAATTGCAATTCACTTTATTTAATATAAAGAGTGAATTTCATTTTTTTATTCAAATTATTTCTTTTAAATTACCTTTTTTCAAATGATTAGTTAGAGTGATCATGACAATTTCTAATTTGGACAATGCAAATATACTCCTGGTCACTGCTTTCTGGAATAGCCATGTACTAACTGCTACGTACTATTAACAACAATTGAACTGTGTTGTTTGCAGGGGAATCTTACTTTATTATTAATAATTAAAAATATTACATACATGCTCATTTATGGTTACATTTGTAATGAATACACTTGGAATTACTGTTTTGCACTGTGGTTAAAAATGCCTCTGTGCTGTTCTCTCAATGCTAATTGTGAATTAAAAGAAAAGGAAATCATATTAGGAGCATTACTAATAAGGGGAGTCCAAGCTAATTATCTCACTGGAATGAAAACATTTTCGGTTCAGCTTGGCCACATTCATACAGATTGTTAACACCTGTTTGCCCTCCAGCCAGCCACTCAATCAACATGTGGTCGCTGACTATCAATCCTTCAGCTGTGTGCCAAAAGAAATGTACAGCCTTCAGCAATAGCTCATGTAATTCAAATGAGCAACAATTTAAAGAACATACAAATAATCCATTGCTTTATGGAAATTCCATGTTCATGAAAATGTATTGTGTAAAGAGAGAGTGAGCAGAGCTGGTGTCACTTACTTGTCCTGGAGCTGAACTCTGTGACCCCAGTTCAAAGACCTGACGTGGTTTTGAATAGCCTCTGCCATGGTGGCCCTGGAAAACACATCAGTTAAACTAACCTGACCACTGCATTACTGACCAAACTGACAACAAAGAGGAAAAGATGCTTGACGCTGTGCCTGTGATCACAAGTAGTGGGTCAGCTCACAGGCATAGGGAATGGAAATGGAAATAATGTTGTTGTTTTGAACACTATATGCATTTAAAATACAAATTGGACAAACTATAATTTTTGCAAATTCTTTGGCCCATCAGAGCACCATGAAAGCCTTTCTCACATTGCTCACAACTTTGGTTTCTGCCTTATAATTTTTACAGGTGCTCTTTTGCCGTTTCAAGTATACATCCATTTGCCCCGTAAGCAGATGCATAGTCCCTTATGAATTTTGTTATTATCTTTGAATACACCATTCAAAAAGGTAATGCAAGAACAGAGTATTGAATAGTAGAAATATAAGTAACTAAGCAATAGCATCAACACCATCGCCATCATCATAATTCATTTTACAACCACAAGTAGCATATTTGTCCCACTGCATTCACATCACTAGATGGTGCTGTTTAGCTACTAATTGATAGAAAAACGTTTGATTGACATACCAGTCATGACAGATTGGCCCTGAGATCTGCCAGCCATACTTCTGAGCATCTTTGACTGCAGTGCCGAGTAGAGCTGCCTGGTGCATGAGCTTCTTAGGAATGCAGCCAACATTAACACATGTACCACCAAGACCCCACTTGGTACCTGTTTGGAAAAGAATGTAGGGAATAAATTAACAATGGTGTCTTAAAATCATCAAACAAATTTTAACTATTTGGCGGGTTCAGAAAAATGCATTTTGCCTTTAACAGATGGCTCCACATAATCCAGGACAGCAACTTTCTGTCCCAACTGTGCTGCTGTAAATACAGAAACATTGTCAGTGTGGGGTTTGGGTCAATGTGCAAAGCAAAGATTACAGGAATTTGAAAAGATAATATCACCTTCTTTGGAACAAGCAAGGCCTCCTGAACCACCACCAATAACCACCAGGTCATAGTCGTAGTTCCCTGTACGAGTTTATTAGATGATGAATAGTAGACAGTACAAACTGATGTAAATAGTATAGGTATGAACCTATTAGTTGTGCATTAACTTCCCATATACTGTATACACACACACGTGTATTTGTGTATATACTGTATACACACACATATGTATATGTGCATACAGTACAGTGCCATATAAACCGTGACACCTGGGCCATAGAGTAGAGATGGCCGATGACACCAGTTGAATGTGGAATTTACACTAATTAACAGGATAAAAATAACCAGCAGATCCTTGAGTTAGTTGAACTAGCTAGCTACATCAGTTACATCCGAGCTGCTGGTTTGTAACTTAGTTGTGCGCTGACAGAGAAACTTATAACTATAAACCCGCTCCCGTTCCGTTCTTCATATCTACACAAAATAAATGTTTGAACAAAATATTGTTACCTGTCAGGTTTCTTGTCAAAACGTGTAAACAATTAGTTCTTTTCCACCGGTGTTTGCCCCTGCAGAGGGCAGCCATGTTGTTATTGTGAAAGGACCCGGGCTGGGTGTGCGGACCAAACTATTGCCTGATAATAAATGAGTCCTACAGTCGACTCGAAATTGAACTTTTGTATTATTATTATTATGAACAGAAAATGAATAGAACTTATATTACATCTCAATAAATGTATTGGAATACTTATTATGTAGGCCTACATATTGTTATTGTATAACCAAAAGTATATATGTAGAACACATGACAGAGATCCCATTATATCATATAGCAAATGTAAACTATAGGCTCGTTCGAGATGAGCCAGTTCTGCGCAGAATCGATCGCCGGCGATCGGCGCGCAATGCATGCCGGTTAGATTTGTGTCCGACTTGCTCCCGACTTGCTCTGACGTCATGCACACGTGGTCAACGATACTCTCACGAGAGCGAGGCGTCCGTCGATTTTAGAGCCAGGCGCCGCAGGAGCTCTCCATCGACTGCCTGGCCCAGTGCATGATGGGAAACACCTGGCTGTCGCCACATCAGAGAGCTGATTGGCTCTTAGATCTGACAGCAAACACCACGTGTTGTAGAAAATCCAGGGCGAATTGTAAGTCTCTCTGTGCGCATTTGCAATTATTAAGACTGATCTGACCCCATATGTTACAGTAGGCCTATATTGTTCTATTGATTGTGTTAATGTTTTAAACATGCAGATGGAGTATTTTCTATAGTAGGCCTATACATGTTTACTCTGTTACACAATTGTTATTATAAAATGAATAATACGTTAAACAAAGGTAACAGTCCAGTGTGAGAACTCTGTATAAATATATTTTGGCTTATATATTTATTTTGTATTTCTCCTCATACATTTAAGAGAGAGACCGTTTCTGTTCCATTTCATTTATTTTATTCACATGTATTTAAATCCACTATACGATCACTGTTTCATTGTACCACTGTATTAAAAATGGTTAATCCTCAGAGCAACACAGGATTCACGAATAGACACAAGATGACGTACTATGTTGTCCTTTGTCATGAATGCAGATGTGGAATAAACTGCTGTTACCACAAGCCTGCCCAGCTCCATGAGATTCATTTGGGCAGAAGACATCTCACAGAGGTTACACATGCCTGGAGGTTAAGAGAGGTATTGCTCTGTGCAACAGGATTTTTAAAAATATATTATATCTATATATATATATATGGTCATGTGTGTATATATATAGATATATATAGATATATATATATATATATATATATATATATACTTATATATAACTATATTTATATATATATATAATATATATATATATAAGTTCACCTTCACCTGAGTGTCCAAGATATAGAGCCGCAGATCAGATGTCATGGACAAACCGTGGCGAGCACAGAAGTCCAATAGCAAGACACCATATGTGAATGTGTATATATATATATATATATATATATATATACTTATATATATATATATATATATATATATATATATATATATATGTATGTATAGATATATATGTTTATACATACATATATATATATATGTATACGATTGGAGGTGTTTGGTTGGTGGAAGAGGTGGGTACCTACACCCTCTCTACTGCTTGCGCGCGTGCCAAAGCCCAGCTGCGAGAAGTACCAAAATGTACGCCATCATGCAGAATGGTCCATTTCGAAATAATGTTATAATATAATTATTTCTGCATTAATGTGTAAATAACTTGAATATTGCATCTCATAATTGTGTGGCTAATTTAAATGTGTTGTATTGTGTACGCTACAGTATACAGTAGCATGTGAGTTCTCCCCTTAGGTCCATTCTTACTGATATATCATTTATTAGTTTATTATATAATATTCATTTGAATCTGGAAAGTCTTCAAATGTATGTAGTGGATGTAAAATGTGTAATATTAGCCTTTGATATTTAGTGGAGTAGAAGTGTAAGTACAGTACAAGGACCTCATCAGGACTATTTCCTTGGTAAAAAGAAGAAAAAAAGTAGTTCAAGTCTAAATTATTAAATGTGAGCATCCGAAATTAGACATTTTTGTTATTTGGATGAACTGACCCCATTTATTTGTGATGCTTGTAATGAGCATTGCAGCCTACAGGGGGTGCTGTCATGGCTATCATTATATAACAACAAAATATAAAATAAGACACAGAGCCATGCAGCAATTTCTTTCCAGGCATGATTTATTGAAAACACACCAAATGTATACTCTACAAACCAGTATTTGTCCGTTATGTTTAACAAGCTTAATATTTGCCTCTGGGTATTAGTAAAATTAACATAATACATTCTGTCACTGTGGCATCGCTTCTGCTCGCTACGAAAGCATTAACAAATTTACTCCGCTATGAAATCAAAACCATTATTTGAATGACTATCTTTTTAAAAATGTATAATACAATGTAATACAATGCAGAAACCCACCAACAGTCTATCCTACTCGGGGTTGGGGGTGGGACGATAGGGTAAGGGTGTGTGTGTGGGGGGGGGGTGGGGGGGTGGGGGGGTGCAGGATGAATGAATGAGTGACTTGAGTGAAGGCAAAGGGGAGGAGGCGTGACACGGGTGGAGAGGTGAACAGACAGAATGGAGAGATGACAGTTGAAAGGGAGGAATAAAGTTATATAAAACACACTTATTTTTATCTACCATGGAAAAGGTTAAGGCACATGATAGGTACAAACACATCTGCTACTGAGTAGTACAGTTACTTTATTTTGACGGTCTTGAATCAGTTGTATCTACACAGGTAGGTTTGTTTGATTCGATGTGTGTCCGTGTCCTGCATTTATTTTACAGCACAGTTGCTTGGCTCTTTATTTTGTGAATTTACAACGTTTTGTACATCCACAAAACCAAACCCCCCCTGTTATGAATGCATGTAAATACAACTCCAGTTCCTTTGGTTGTGGTACTGCAAAGTGCAGTCAAGAACAGACAGTCATTCAGGTCTTTGTTGTAAGGGTTCAGTATTATCCAATGAAAGCACACACTTCTGAGGACACACAAAAGGGATGCTGGGTATCATTATAATGGGTTTTTTTAACCTCTGAAATTAAAATCTATACAGTACGTTTTTTTTTTTTTTGTAGTTTATTGATTTTTACCACAACATACATCTTTGTAAACACTGTGTAAAATATGCAAGCTTTATAAAGTCACATACGCCACAAAGAAAAATCAGACTTCAATGCAGGCACATGCCATTCGCCTTGATGACGCATGAGTGATGCCAACTTGGACTGGCTTCTCTTTCTGTCTCTGACAGACTGAGGCTGGAAAGGAGACTAAACGCATCATCACTGGATTTAGTGTGCAGTCTCACCAAGCAGGAGAAGAACGTCAATATGATTCTGTATCTCTCTGCTGGTCTTCATCTCAACTGCCCACCCTAACACGTTGTAAAAATATATACTATATGACCAAACTTGACGTTTTGTTTTTGTACAGTGTGATGTAACTATTTTTTTTTTTGTCTTAAACATCCAGATCCACTCCTCGCATACTCTCTTCTTGCACATGAATGAATTAGTTAATATCCAAATGACACCACAAAAAACTGGCACTTGGAAAGAATAGAATATAAACATCTGTACAGTTTTTCTTCATGCTCACGACTGAATATTTCTTAAGATGCACCGGTGAAAAGGGTTCAGGGTCAGCGGTAACTTGGTCTGAATGCATCAGGAAGAAAAACTAAAGAACTTTTTTTATTCACACTGCCGTCTCTTGTCTATCTCATTAGTCTGACCTCTGACCCCTCCAGAGGGTCTGGTTCAAAGATGCAGGGTCTGTCAGACCACATGTAATTCATGGCCTTTAGAAAGAACACTGCAGATCAATTTTTTTTTTTCTGTAACTTTTTTGGGGACAAATACAAAATATAAATAGGTGATCGTCGGCGTAACTCGACAATATTTGACACACATTTAAGTTACGTGGTTATTTCTTGTCTACAAACATGGTGAGCCTTTATCAAATGAGATGTGCTTTCCAAACAATGTGATATTAATATACAACTAAGATGTCGGTAATTTATTTTTTTCACCTTCATTTTTTAATTTTTTTTTCCTTTTGACCCTAATATACATTTATATAAAACCCAACAAAAATAAAAACTGCTTTTTGATCTTCCCTCTCATCAAGAGAACAAACTTCCGCCTCTCTTTTCAAAAACACAAATCCTTTATGAACAAAATGCCTTATATCCTCTTTAATACACATCATTGACAAAGAGCAGTGGTTACCACAGCTCTGTGCGTGAGGGTCAACATGTTGACCGCGGTGAAAGGAAACCGGTGGTTTCCGTTTTAGCCTTCTTTTGCGATGCAGTGAGAACACAAACCGTTACTCCATGTGATGGACACACTATGTCACTTTCCTTTCTCCAGACCACAACTTGCAAACTCCTCCCTTTATAAATGAACATCAATCACTTGTTAACAACTTTTGATTTCAAAGCATCTCAGTGCACTTTAAAAAAAAAACACAAAAAACACACAGTGAACCAAATGTATTGTAAGTCTATGAGCGCAGACTACATGTTTATCCACTGTGCTACAGTTCTTCCCTGGATCGCTTTCTCTCATTTTACTTTCTCGTGTCCATCATACCAATCTGCAAACAACTTTCTGTGACCTTCACACACACACCAGTCCATACCTGTTCACATCAAATTACCAACAAACTAAAAGTAAAATGGTCCAAAATGGACCAAAATTGAAGCATGAACTTCTTCCAGATGTAAAAACTGAAGTGAAGTAACCGCTCATTCCAGCTCCCCACATATTTCCTTCTGATACACATTCCTCTTCCATTGATTTCCTTCACCTCACTTTGCTCGCCCTTCATACGTCCATTCCTTCACCAGCACCGGGAGTTTGTCCTTTTCTGCTCAGCGGTCGAGCTCGACACTGTAAAATTCACATGATGTCCAGCGGGAATGTAGATTTGAGAAAATAGTAGGAGTAGTCACTTTTGTATTCTTTCTTTTTTTTTTTTTTTTCTGAAAAGCATGAGAATGTTGGCTGTTGCCGGGTAGTTGCTGTCGTGATCATTTTTTTTCTTTTTTTTTTTTTAAAATCCTCTTTTCTGTACAAAGTCCAACTCCAAAGATGAGCTCCATGTGAAATGGCAGTGATGATGTGAGAGATCCTTCTCTAGCTGGGGTGTCGTTATTTTAAGCCTGGAGCACGTGGACAAGAAAGAAACATATTAGAAGAACCAAACATACAGTTTGACTTTTTTTTATGAAGAGTTTTAGTCCAAAAATGCTACACAAAAAAAAAAGAAAATGACATCCATCATGACAAATAAAGACTATTCCATGCTTTTTCAACAAATTCTATTAAAAGATCAAAACCAACAATCTTTCTCTTAATACTTTCATGCAAGACATCCCTACCCAAACTTCTATTCAAAACGGAAAACATAATGATGTGAAATGTGATTTGTAGTGACTTGATTCTGCAGTTCCTTTCAGCTCTACAGAGCATGTTAGCCTCTTTTAGATTACCACACATTTAGCATGCTTGTAAGCGGACTTCTATGGTACAGAGAAATGAGACTTTGCTACACAGACAATACTTATGGATACTAGGATCAAGTCATTGTTGGTTTTGGTCTTTTCATGGTATTTGTTGGCAAAAGAAATGCATATTGCCAGCCATTAAAATGTATATTCCCTTTAGAACAGAAACCAAATCAATGCCATCTATGGATGTGAATTTAATGTGAAGACAACCATTTGACATTATCACAGTACTTGACGTACTACATCACTGTCATGAAATGCTTCAATCATGTCAGCCCAGATGGCAAATGGAGGCAAGAGACAGAAAAACAGATGCTTAATGAGTTGGCTGAAATCCTGCATGTGCTCAATGAAGCGTAACGTACTTACCTGATGGTTATTTCTGAATATTACTCATAAACATGTTGTTTCTTTTTACTAAAGTGATACAATTACAATGAATACCACACATCAGAGTCACCTATTTCCTATGATAATGCAATGGATGGAGAGGAGAGCATTGAACGGATGGCCACCGATTGACATATAAGATGACGATGAGGAAGACAGTGAGGTCTTCTGGCACAGGAGAGGACAACAGCGGTGAGGAGGAGGCGGAGAGAGGAGATACAGACTGCCAATAGAGGAATGATGACAACTACTGAAGCTCACCCAGATCAGCTGGCTGCTTTGCAAAGGTCACTGGGTCAGGTTGATTATTCAGTCGAACCTCGTACACATATGTAGAGGTATGAGGGCATTGGCAATTTAGATGTCTTTCATTGTTACTTGTTTAACAAACTGTTGCCTTCCAGCTGAGGTGCATGAACATGAAATAATTGAACCAAAGAAGATATTCAGCCGTTATTGGGTGCAGGAGGATAACAATGTTTTGTGTGGAACTTCCAGAGAAATATGACCATCTAAGTTACATCAAAAGCCACTTTGCATCAGTTATAGCGTGACTGTTAACACAACATATTGAAATCAACTACTTCTGACTTGCCTGCCTTGGACATATTTTGAGTTGGCTTCCATCATTAAATCATCAACTTACATGAATTATTTATCTTTAAATCGAATGTAGATAAAGATAAGATGCTGTGTGTCTCTGTGTGTGTGTGTGTGTGTGTGTGCGTGTGTGTGTGTGTGTGTGTGTGTGTGTGCGTGTGTGTGTGCGTGTGTGTGTGTGTGCGTGTGCATGTGCATATCTTTTTCTTTCTCCCTATTGCTTCTGACTAAGTGTTAACTAAGTCCCTGGCGGATCCATCTGAAGTGCAGAAGAATGATTCCCCTTCAGCATTTGTCACCAATTTCAGCTGAGGCCATGAGGGAAGGCAGTGGTTGAAGCTGGGTGTGCATTGCAATCAGACAGGTGTTACGGTTGTTTTAAATCAACTAGGTTAATTATTTAAGACAGAGGAAGACAATAGCAGGTTTTTAATTTCTTGTCAACAAACTCGACAGTTATCAGCCGCTAATCAAGCTAAAATTTGCTCCACGAGTTGGTAATGAACACTGATATGGAAATAAAATGTCATTCTAATGTATACCTGCTTAACTTACATACTTGTTAGTATTATCATGCACAATTTACACTTTTAATAACTTTGTTGTTCTGGTTTTAGAAACGCAAACTGCTTCTGAATGTGGAGAAATGTAAAGCTTGACAGGCCTTCAGTTTTCTCATTTGTGATTCATTTTGTATTTTGAGTTTTTTAGTGCCATCTTTGCCTCAATCTACACATGAACGTGTGTGTAAATATGAAGAATTAATACACGATGTACAAATGTATTGAATCCTAAACCTAAACAAATGTTTTTCGGTTGAACTGCAAGTGAGTGATGTTAATTTCCATAGAAAGAACAAGGTGACTTCTCCAGCTGACTGCTCTGGGTGCAGGGTGACAGCTACATGACACAGTGTGAGGTTGGAAGGAACACAGGCGGAAAAGATGAACAAACAGGAAATGCAAGGGATGCTACAATCCAACCCACAAGATGAAGGTGGTTATTTTGATTGTGCTTTCACTTTTTCAGACCTACCATGCATGCATTTAGACCCAGGAGTCAACAGGCTGGGGCTTAACATCACAAGCGTCCACCAGACTGACTGCAGGCCTGTTACTCCTGATATAGTGTTTCCTATTTGTGTCATTCTGGGGCCACAGGAGGACGGGTTAAAAAAAAAAACACAGCAAAACAATATGAGGTCAATACATTTTACAAATAACACGCACACACACACACATAAACACACACACACACACACACACACACACGCACACATACACGTGCATCTAGGATTAGAGAAGCCAGTGTTAGTCCTCTGCCTTCAGGATAGCTTGGAAAGAATTCAAAGTGATTCAAAACAGTGAACCACAACATGCAAATGAAAGAGGGGGAGAGAGCAGTTTCAACAGCCAAGTTGCATTCAAAACAGGCAGAAAACCTCTGGGAAGTACAGTACAGAAGGATTATTATGCTAGAAGGCCTGTACACTGAAGACAGAAAGGTCTGTGTTTACTCCTGTCTGTGGCTTCTCAGTTGGTCGGTCTCTGCCCTTCCAAGATGTGACAGTGTAACCTCAGCTGGTTTAGTAGTTAACCTAATATGAGGAATAGGAGGTGTCAACCAAACTGGATTTTTGAAGCCTGAGGTCAGTGTTGAGTACTGTCGCTGCCCTTTGCTGCTATATTAGTTGTTTTAGTATATATTTGAACTGGATACAATTTGCACTTGTCTTGGTTCCATTTCACTCTTAAGCTCAACACAAACAGCTCCACTGACAAAATGTCAGTGCAGAATGGACATCGGTTAAAATGAAAGCAACACTGAAAATAACAACTGTAAGAGCAACCTAACACGAGATGAACATCTTGTTTTATTGTTTCCTCCAGTTTATCTTCTTAACTTGATGCAGTGGTCAGTGAACTGTGACATCACTGTTGGGTGCGATTGCACACTTTTTGCAAGCCATAAGTCAGAAGTGCAATCATTGAAATTGAAACTTCGACCAGAAACGATGCTTTTCAGCCCGGTGTTAAGATCCCTTCAAACAAAACAAATCAGTGCTGCAGAGGAAAATCAATTCTGAAATGCAATCAGAATAGTGGGTAAATAAGATCTATTTTCAGCATTGATTTGACTGTTGAAGGATAGTGTAGACACTGGGACTCACACAATAAACCTCTATTTTTAAAACAGTACTTACATATATATCTAACTACAGACTCTTAGTTTCCTCTCTCATATGTAATGCTACACTGATAATTAAGCTGCAACATACAGAAAGACAAGAGATATGAAGACCCATTTTTTGAATTTAAACAAGACTAAAAAAATAAATAACAATTTGATTTGTATGGTTTAAAGCACAGCATTGGTCAATTCAGTTGACCCTGGTTTAACCAAATTTCAAATAGAACATGAATAACCACCATAATTCAGATAAACCCCCCAAATTATTAACTGCTCTATTAACTCTACTCCAGACATAATTTCCACCCATTTCTACCCAGACCTTGCCTCTCCGATTTTTAAGAGGTAGTTTTAACCTGCACGGGGAAGCAGATATGTTCATACACCTATAGAGACGTATGCTAACACAACCTTAATGGACTCTTTATTGCATTCACAATCCTTTTCATCTAGCACTAAAGCAGATGAAAAATAAACTACAAAAAGTACTTGAGAGTCATCCGACATGTGTCAGACATCCTCGGAGCCCATTATCCTGTGACTCTTTGAAGCTGGATAGCCAATCAGTGCAACAAGAAACCCACTTTGGCTGCAGTGTGCGATGGCTGTGTAATAGGCAGACGACCACTTGATAATGCCGCAGTCTGTCATTGCCAAGGCAAGGGTCGTCTCCGAGAGGACCGTTTGTTGTCGATTCTTTTAATCAGTCTCAGAGTAATTACTTTACAGACGCCAAAAGCTTACACTCAATTAACTGTCGGCGCTCAGATCTGAGGCTGTCCACAGTGCCGAGCTGTGGCGGGCAACATCAACAGAGAATGACAACTGCCAGCCTCTTTAAAGAATCGATAGGATTAAGAGCCTTTAATGAGGATCACCTCAGAAAACATGTTGCGAGAGGGAAAGAAAGGGTCACAGAAGGAGAGGACGTTTCAATGAGACATCGTTATTTCATTCTCTGTCCCCCGGGATTGCAGAAGAGATGTGCCTGTACCTTTAATGGCTCCCGTTCTGTCTGGTCCACTGAGCCGTCAACTGCCTTGTATTTGCAGTCCTTGTCCCTCTGGTCAATGGTGGAGTAACCGTCTAATGAGGTCAGAGAACAACGGTCAGTTAATTCTTCTCCACGAATACAAATAAACGGTTACAGATCATTTATGGTGTTGTTTCAACCTGTGCGGAGAGACTGACACTGGAACACTTAACAAGAGTGCCTGAAAGTTGTTGGACACGGAACAGCACATTCTTAGCTTGTGCTTCTCTAAAACAAACAAAGTGCTATTTTACCCAGTCCCCATAACTGTCTTGTAAAAATGCACTCTCACATATTCCAGCACAGGGCCAGAATGTATCAAGCATCTCAGTAGTTGACAATCAGCCCCAGCAGGCCACAACGTCTCAGTGTGACACACTCTCTATTTACCCTTACTTTTCAAACATGTTATCAACATTTGCAACCCTCTTATCATAGCAAACATTTAGGCGAGCTCCAAAGATGTTCTAAGCTTGGAGGAGTTGCCAAAAGCCATTCATGACAACGAGAAAATCAAATAAACAACAGTCAGGATTTGGGTCTGAATGAAAAACTGTTTCAGCAGTAATACAACTAACTTTTATCCCTCACACACTTCAGATAATGTGCACACACATTCAGTTAATTCACTGTTAACTTGTTAATTGTTATGTTCCATACTGTAAATCTGATTGTGTCATTGTATGTATTCACACTGTATTGTTATCTTAGAATCCTTACATACGTTTTATCTTTTCTTATTTCACATTAATTCATATTTTTACTTACCACACAAAACAAGCCTACACATAAACATGTAGCTATTTTCTGGTTTTCCAATATTACCCGATATTAATGTTTCAAATGTTCTCCTGAAAAGCTCTGAATGTTGTAAAATAGCGACAACACACTCTCCCCTGGAAGTCCTTCTCCTTGTTCAAAGTCAATGTAGGAAGCTTCAAGTCCTACGTGGTAAAAGGAGTATTTTTAGTCTTTAACTTGAAGTACAATTTCTTGGAGGGATTCTTAGATACTTGATGAATATGGACCCAGACTTGTAGAAAAACCAGTATGATATAATCTAGGAGTACAATGGAGTGCTAGGGCCATTGTAGGGAAGAAAAAAAAAGAAAGAAAAATACATTTAACTACACATTTTGTTTCACGTTCTTTCGCCGTTATTTTTTTCACATAATGCTGACATTGGTATGCATTATCTTTAAGGCAGACCTTTGCACGTTGTATTTTGCCGATGGGTTATAATTCTAGTGATTGCTGTGTCCGATGTCCTCTCTGACCCACAGCCTCAAAGCAAGACGAAGGTCCAGAGACATACATGTACATGTTTTCTGTCATGTTTTTTCTGTTCTTTTTTAAACATAAATAAATAAATAACATTATTATTATGTTTGTGGCATAATGAGGTTCATCTAACAGCAGGATCATTTACTTTAAAAGAAGCACAGCTGAGGAACTCTCCCACATGAGATATTAAGAGTGTTTCTATTTAAGTGGAGAACCACCCACATCTGTTGGTGTTGAGCTTCTAATGACGGCCCAGCTTTGTACAAACATCTTGTCGAGAGAGGGGTCTTGCATACAGCATCAAAGAGCTTCATGTCGGAAGTCATCACAGCGAGATCAGTGATCAGTGGTTAGAATTGTAGGATTAAAAATGTCCTCTTGGCGACGGTTAAAGAAGTAGTGAGAGACTCAAATAACTGTTGGACACTGGAGTGAGATTAGAGGAGAGCTAGCTCTTCTTTGGCTAATGACAATCATGCAGTCTGGCTCTTACCTGGACCCAGCTCATCCATAGGTATCATATCACCACTGCCACATTTCCTGGTGCCTGAAAAGCATTCATATGCCATTTGTACAAAAATGGCGCACACACAAACTGAGTCATTGAGCCAAAGCTGCTTTTCAGGGTAATGGTTCCCGGCCAGTGATTGAATAATGCAAACTGAGAGTGGGCAGGCGTGAGTGCCACGTTTCATGTGCATGTATGGATGCAAAAATTAGTGGGGCGCAAGGCCAACAATCAGGACATTAAACTGCGGCGATGCTATTTACTCCTCTGTCAAAGAGATGTTTGTTGTTGGGCCAATGTACTGCACAAGCCCCTCACCCTCCCCCACATATACTGCTGCTGTTAGAGAAAAAACTCTAACCCACTTTTTTGGATTGTGGATGGCTATACACAATTACATGAGCGTGGGGACATTTAAAATATCGCTGACCCCATTATGTCAATTTAAAACCCACAACACAAAAACAAGGGAATTCTTTTCATATTTCATCAAAACTAACTTTTTGAGAGTTGACGGCCTTGGTTAAAACAGCAGCATTATGCTGTTCCAAGCTCCGGCTCCCATTTTATGCGCTTTACTTTTGACCCGTATGAAACAGCATTGTTGCAACATATAACACGCCAAAAAGCTTCACCACACAGAGGATGAGAGTAGTAACAAGAACAGCGCGTCAACACAGCCACGAGAAAAAAAAGATATTTCCTCAGCGACCTGGGCCCAATCACAGTGTCTTCAAGTTAGTATTGTGTTTGAACCTGCTTTGAGGACTCTACGGGTGTGATTCTGTTAGGTTTGTGTACTTTATGCCAACACTTACCGACCCTAACATAAATCTGGTGACATGCTATATTTTTTGAATTGTCAATAAATCCTGTGAAAAGACAAAACTACCAATTAATTTAGCCTGCTAACAAGTATTGTCTGTGTAGTCAACGTCTTGTATATCTTATTTATTTTTGCTACAGACCTTAACATTTCACTTGGAGTAACATTTGCTAAATGATACAGGGCCAAGCTGTTAAAGGACATTCTTTAAATCTTTTTCTAAAATGCAAATGATTGTTTATGACCTGTTTTTAAAAGATGTAGGTTTTCAGCAGGAACCAGTGGGCTTGGAGATGAAAGCCTTAGACAGGGTGGAGAAGTCACAACGTATTGAGAGACGGACAACAATGTTTTGGGTTTGGTCTTTTCAGGATTTGGAAAACTAAAATATCGCAAGCCTGATCCTTTTGATAAGGCACTGGACCTCATAGTAAATACAATACTATGGTAATTCTGCTAATGAGCCCTGGGATATTTTCCCCTTTATTCCACGACTTGGTCCTCTAAACAGGCGAAAACAGCAACGATCAAACACGCACACTCTAACTGACCTTGGTTCTTCTCCATCAGGGGTAGGGTGGTGTCGTCGTAGCCCGGCTTGCCGTTCTTGGTTGCTTTAGGAGTGGTTGTCATCGTGGGCTGAGAGAAGAAGAGGGACGCAAACATATAAAATACCTTGGCTCACGTTCTTATGACGTAAACAATTTACTCACTAGCTTCATCTCTAAGTATTTTACACAACGAGAAGTGGCTTATGATGACGCCAATATTCTTTGTCAAGCAAATACTCTCTTAGTGGGACACTTCATTAATGGTAAAGTGGTCCTTATAAATATCGAGTGTCTGTAATAGCTGAATTTACAACAACAATACTAAGGACCCACATTATATGTGAAGGATCGCTCCTGTACCTGGAAGTGGCTTTTGTTCCAGCCGTCCTTGGTCAAAGCGTTCCTCAGCTCCTTATAACTCCAGACCGTCTGCAGCACATGGGACGCCGCCTTGGTTTCGCGAGCTGATTGGCTGAGGGGCCCACAAGAAGGGGCAAATATATGAAGAGGTAATAGAGCAGTTAAAGTCAGAAACCTCATCTAAACCCCACACAGTGACAGATGGATATGCCAGCACGTGAATCAATCTCTTTATTCAAAAATGTCAATTCCACTGAGTGGCTTCAGGGTCTCTAGTTTTTAATTCATAGCCAGATGAGTGCACATCTCCTTTCATTAGTTACCTCTGAGCTATCAGTATTAATTACATGTGGGTGGGGGCCTCACTTCAAAGAAAGCTAATCTCATGTGTGTCTGAGGGAATGAGTGAGCGATGTATATTCATGCTAGTTAGAGTGACTCTCCGTATGATCAATACCCCACAAGGACGTGCCTTTGAAAAGTGATCTTTTAAAAGTTAAAAGTCGGGTGCAGATGCACTTCAGTTTGTGTTAATATAAAACACCTCTTAACAATATCTGTTAGTTTTCATGAGCAGGTTGAAGAGCTCGAGCATTAGAGGAACGGCTCCTACCTGTATGAGCAGAAGCTTCGTAGGCTCCGCCCTAAAACACTGCCCTCCACGTCTAAAAGCCTGTTACTTCCTGTGTGGTGGGCGGTGGTGTGTGTGGGCTCAGGCTAGAATGTAGTATTGTGGGAGCCAAGCTTGGGCCGTTGGAGATATATCACATTATCCTCCATGAATAACTAATGAAAATTGCATTCGAGGTCATTGTTTAATGATTACATGTATAATGTATCATGGTATAATATATATATATATATATATATATATATATATATATATATATATATATATATATATATATATATATATATATATACATTTCTGGCAGGGTTCACAAGAATATAGATGTATCGTTAGTGTTTGGTTCACTGTCTGATACAATTAGTTTGACCTACAGGATAAGACTGATAAGATTAATGTGTTTGGGCAAACAATACTTTGTGATAAAAAGCTAAATAGTTCTGCCAGTGTTGACGCTATAATTGTGCAGATTACTTTTGGGGCCGCCTATATGTACAAAGTAGCCTAATAAATACATTAAATCCTTACAAAAACGGACTTACAACCATATATCAATCTAAATAATACAGTATTCTGGTTTACATGTTGTTACTATGTGATGTACTGTATAGTCTTACCTAGTCTTGTTGATGGCAACCAGCTTCTCAATGGCCTGAGCCTGGGCGAGGGAGCGGGCATTTTCAGAGCTGTCAGTGACGATCTCATGGATGGTGTTGAGGATGGCGACCACAGTGTCCTCCTCCAGGTTTTTGGCTGGCCGCTGCTGGCCGCTTGGCAGGTTGCTCACCAAGTCCCGCATGGCATAACTTCCTGTAAGGTTACGTTTCTTTAAGGTTAACAGGTAAAAGTGCTGGTAATAATGTTTAAAGGCACAACAACAAAGCGTTTCAGACAGAGGGTGAGTTACCATTGAGGTGAAGCCACACATTAGCTTTGGCTGAAGTGAATTTTTAAATCAGTGTGTGTTGCATTGCTAATGATTTACCAATCAGGTCCTTGTTGCGGCGGTCGATGGACAGGTTGCGCAGGGCGATGGACACCGCTCGGACCACCTTGTCGGAGTCGGAGCGCAGCAGCTCCACCAGAATGGGAAGACCTTTCTCCTTGCGCACCGTGGCTCGAATATAGTTGGACCACTGGAGGGCAGACAGAGTGATGGTGTGACTGCTTTTTATATTTTCAACCATAAACCTTTAGGGTAGGTTGAGTGAGCACCCACTGTCAGTGACTGCCTGTTTGGCATTCATGCAGAGCGACAGATTCCCACCTGGGAGCAGCCCAGCATGACCACACGTTGACGAAGCTCCACTAGGTTATCCTCCATGAGGACATTTTTTACATTATATTATATTATATATTTCTTCATGCTCACACACAATCAATACACTCACACACGGACGACCATTCAGTCACTAACTACAAGACAGCTCAGCGCTGCTCCTTGAGCTTGACTGATTCACAACATTACACCGTGGGGTTCTGAATGGACATGTGGTGTAATTTGTCCTAATTTAAACATCAGTAGATTTCACGTCTAATTTTTTTGTAACATGAAACATTAAGTTTGACATAAAAGGGTTTATCTTCTGAGCACTGGTACCCCAAGAGATGTAATTAAGCAGAGGAAGGGCACAGCCGAACCAGCAGGTGGCAGTAGTAAGCTTTAAGAAACAGGTCGATCCAGTGGAGAAGAACTAAGCAGTCGAAGAATTAAAAGGATTAAAAGAAGCAGCTCCGGTATCCTCCCAGGAAGCAGGGGCAGGCTTTGTCCAGATGCGACAGTGTGATGGGTTAGCTGCTCTACATGTTCCTGAGCCTCGGCCGACATTCTGATCAGCTCCGACAGGAAAACCAATACACCAAAAGAAAAGAAGAATTGCTTCTCAAAATGCTCACCTGAGCTGAAAATCACTACTGTCCAATTGTTACACTGGTTGCGAGACTCAGGGCTGTAACTAAAAGTCCAGTCCACTCGAGGTAGATGTGGTTAATGCACTTAGAGGACTGAAGGACGTGTTCACAGTCTGACACATGAGCGTAAAGAGAAGCGCTGCGGCGATAACGCTGCCGTGGACTGAATGCAGCCAGCCTGTGCTGAAAAACACAAGCGACAGCCTCTCAGCAGATCCACAGACGCTCCATTTGGAATACATGTCTGGTCCTGGCTCTAGAGGGTCTCACATCATCCATCATCAGACGCAAACATCTATGAGACATGAACGTTTGGTCGACATTAGTTATCTCACACTTATCTAGTCAGGTAATCCCACTTAGATGGATGGTTCCAAACAAGAAAGGTAGCTTCAAAGATTGTGTTTGATCTACCTGATCAAACTGGCTATATGGTTTGCAGAGACAGAGCATCTACACCTTGTTATAGCGCCTCTGCTTCCTCTCAAGCCCATCAGACTCTGTATTTGTTCTCCAATCACAATCCAAGATTTCTGTTACTGAAAGGTCAATGACAAGGACAGACGTTGCAAGAATGCAATATAAGGACAAGGACATCGTGTCTTCGTGTTTTACCCTCCCCAACCCTGGACTCACGGTCCACTGTCCAGCGCTGAGGTTTTGCAGAGCCCCGGCAGCGGCCTCCAGGGTGTTGTAGTTCTGGCTCTCCGTCAGCAGAGATAGGTAGAGCCTCACCACTTCCGGCTGATACAGCAGCTCAAAGCCTGCAGGGAAATACAGAGAAACACACACACACACACACACACACACACACACACACACACACACACACACACACTAGTTAGACTCCCTGGCCAGGCAGACGGGCCAATTAGGATGTGTGAAGGCACCAGCAGTAGTGCTGAGGTTTATCTCAGACCAGAGGGAGTGTTCTTTGGCGAGGGGAAACGGGGAAGAAGCTTGGGTTTACCACAATGCACAACACCTCTGGTAACAGCACACAACCTTGACAAATGCCACAACATTTGGATTGTAGCTTATTTTGCAAAGTGTCAGTGAAAAAGTCTACGGCAGACACAGGATGGGAATACAAGTCTGTCCACTTGGTTTAACAAAAGGCTGCAACACCTTTATTAAGAAATGCTGGAACAGTGCCTGGAATCTTTCCGAAAGCATTATGATTGAAAATACTGAATGAGGAGAGCACAAGTGGGAGGAATTATTGATCTGACCAAACACAAAGTATTTGAGAGGGAGGTTTATCTCACTTGCATATAACACATTCCACCAGTCAATCATTAGGCCTCCCACTGATGGAAATGTAATTACATTACTAGCTATTAGACAGAGTAAGCCATCCAATAACATCAAATCAAATATATTCACCCAGGGTTTTTATTATCATTTGACACATTCAGGTTTATCACTAAGTGATTTACATGGAATCAACAAGACTCTACACAATTCAATTAAAAAGGTAAAGAGTTCAGAACGAGGATGTTTCTCCTGTCAAGGTCATTTTAGCTATTCATATCTCTGGTGGGAGTCATGAATCTTTTATGATACATCACACCACAAGTAGGGGAGACATCTCGTCAGATTTTAATAGCTCGAACAAGAAAAATTCTTTACTATTTTAATAATGCTCAAGTCACATTTTGAAGCACGTTGAGGTTTTATTTCACATCAATTAGAGTTGGGGTTTTAATCTCTTGCTAAAGTGGAAAGTGAAAGTCTTCAGAGTAAGGAATCAAAACGAAACCTGAAGTAAGGCCTTGTGCTTCAATCTGCTGCTACTCACTGAGGCTTAACAGACATGTGCACAAGTTAGCTGATGCTTAGAAACTGGTGGCTAAAATCTCCTTTTACAGAAATACCATTTTACCAGCAGCTTCCTTTCTATCCTCTACAATAGCACAGAAGCCATTTTAAATCCTTTTTCTATCCCTCTAGGCTCAAATTAAATAAGGAATAACCCGCTGTGTCTTCTTATGTGTTCTGAGGCCAGCATTTCCAAAGTTCAATTTGAAAACTCCTGTATTATGTGGGCAGGTCTGACTAGGCCCTCCATTCATTTTTCAAGATAGTGTTTGTAATATGAGTGCAACCTGGGTCAAAGTATAAAAACATGAATCAAAACCCTTAAAAGTGCATCTTAAGCTATCATCTCCTTTTTGTATTCACTTGCTTTGTTCGCTAGAAGAAAAGATGACAGTTAAAGAGTGAAAAGTGTCATTTCTGTGCTTGAGAGTTACAACGGAAACACACAGGCTGACATTCAAGCCTCTAAATCCACATCTCGTACCCGTAAATTGCAGAGAGCGGATGGCTGGGCGCACTCCGAGATTGCCAGATTCAGACACAAGCTACATCGTTCTTAACACTCAAAAAGAAGGGTTATCAAACACTGTGGCATTTCCCCTCCAAGATCATGCCAAGCCTGCTCCTCCAGAATGTGGGTGGGTGGAACTGGCAGGTCGGGAGGATGTTACTGGTGCAGCTTGAAAAATCTTGAACTTATTTTCAAAGCAGCAGCAGAAGCAGGAGCCGTCATGCACAAGACCCCGCTAGTAACCATGTGCTGGAACATGAATCACATCAATAGCTTTTTCTCGGGGGGCAACACACGAGGGGAGAGTCTGCAAACCAGAAACTCAGCAACATTCTGCATGCTACTCATATTTCTGGGCCTACTGGGTGCACACTCAGCAAACTGGACACCATCTTGCAGGCAGTCCTGTTGACACACACTTCATCTCCAACTGCACATTCTCTGCACAAAATGTCAGCAGTGTTAAACCTTTGCGCCTTTTATGACAGTATTTTTCGAATATAATCTGCAAATCCCCATTTGCTCCTTCTTGTACAGCCTGGAGTCTCGGTCTGTCAATCAACTGAAAATGGCATTTTACAGATGATGAATTCAAGACAAAAATAACGACGTGTACTGTGCAACAATAGAGGGACATCCACTGGGCCTTTAAACTAATTCCTTTATCCTTAGTGGAATGTCTCGCTGTTGAGTCAGAGAATATCTCTGCCAGAGCTTTCACTCCTTCGTCCTTAGTGGGGGCTTAATGTCAGCACCCAAAGTCCAAGGTCTTTCCTAAAAGCACTAGCCAGGTTGAGCTCTGTCTGCACCCTGTCTGCAGCGGTGTTGTTGTTTCTGTCGTCACTCATCTCATGCTCGCCTTTTGGCCTGTTAGTTGTCAGTTTGTTAGGCAGAATGACAATTCAGAGTAGAGATGAGCTGTCAATGTGACGTGGGCTTGGCTTTGCTAAGGACAACCCACAACCCTATATTCTGTGACAGACTGCAAACGTGATGAGATTGTTAAAATACGGCTGCATTGTTGAGAGTTGAGAGTATGCAAGTGCTCTTCTATTTTAGTTGTGAGGTAGAAGACATATCATACTGAAGAAATACTTCATTACAGATGAAATTCTTGTTTAAAAAATAAATAATTGTGTGTTAGCAAAATGTATGTAAAGGAGCTATAATGAATAGTTTTGAATCAACAATTGATCAAATTGGAAAGAGGTCGCTCTTAGTGACAAACCTGTGTGTGTTTCAATGCAACCAATTATTTTTAACATGAGAAAATAGGGACAGCAAACAGCTACATGTTCCCCCCAAAAATAAATATAAATTACAGTTATATTTGAATATTGCTGTGAATATTGCATGCGCACAGACGTCTCTTTAAAAAACAAAAAAACAATGGCGAAGCAAGTTAAGTTGTTTGATAATGAGGTTTTTAAAGTTTCTTTGGATGCAAAGTACCCCGGCATCTTTGGGCATGTAATAGACTTAAAAAAGTGACACATTAAGTTCACTTGTTTAAGTTAGCACATCATACAGAACCAAAGAGATAGACATTGGAGCTTAAAGCAACACGAGTGGGCAGCTCAACAACATAATGAGGTGGAGGCTGCAAGAACTGGCACACAGATTGACGGGCTGCATAGTAACTGCATAGTAACTTAATTACTCAACATATAACTCAATTAAAAATGGCAACCATATTTTCATGCCTGGTACACATATACATAATGTAACTAGCATTAGTTCCAAGTCCTAGTTTGTGAGCTGAGCTCAAACACAAATGGGCACAGTCTGTAACACATGCACGAAATGCTCAGGAGATCTAAGCTCATCAACTAAATGAGGTGAGATGGGAGGAGAGGCAGGTTGCTTTTCAAAGCAAAGGAAGACGGTGACAACTCCTGCAATTAAGGTAGGGCTCAATTAGTGCCCGGGTACAGAAGAGAAGGGGCTTTGTTGTGCTGCAGTGCGTGAAAACTGGGTTAGAAACTAAGTTAAGTTGAAGTGATTGAGTGGTGCTCAGTGCAGAGCGTTAATTCGGTTCAAGTAGCTTCACTATTGGCTGCCATTAAAGCCAAGGTGTCGCGCGGTGTGACAGGCTGGTAAATGATAATGGATTAACCGATGGGCTCGGACGGGACACACGCACACTCATACATGTATTATGTGAACACATGGAAGACTCTTCTCTCACACACTCAGACAAACACCTCACTGACTCTGGTCTCTCAGCCTTCTGCCTTCCTCTCGGATAGTTGGCAGCACAGTTGGATACATACTTCTGCAAACACGTCCGTGTGCACACACAAATCCACAAACACACCAAGCCCTTGCTTCGGCATGTCAAAGAGTGATGTTCATCGATCCAGTCTGCCTCCATCGTGTCCTCTTCTTGGACTAGCACCATTTATTTACTGCTCCGTTTCCAGCACACATAATTTTTCATCGAATCAGAGGGACTTTGATGGCGTATCACTTTCTACAACTCATAGGGGAGTTTTACAGCACTGGAGGAAGATAAAGAGAGTGGCAGATGGAGAGAAAAAAAAGATAAACAGCAGAAAATAAATAAATCCCTCCTATCCGTCATCCATAATCTTCTTTCTGTCACAGGTTTTTGCTCTCACGTAGTTATTCTACGCAGGAAGATTGTAATAACCCACAGCCTCTGACTTTGTGGTTAATTGAAATGCTGGTGATGTCCAGTACTGTAGGAGCGTTCTGCCGTTACTCTCATTGTTCAGTCACTCCAGGCAGCGACGGAGAAGTGGAATACAAGCTGAGAAAAAGAGAGGATAAATACTGTGGAGCATTATGCTGACATTCTCCCCTATGGAACACATGCATAAACAAATCAGGCCATGCCACTGGGAAATCCTCAAGTTGTCGACTCTCCGGTCACATTCCACATCTGAAACTGCTCATTCACCCTCTCACGACCTGTGTGGACGTAAGAGTGTTTTTATAAAAGTACACGCAGGCACATGGGAGAGTGCTATAGTGCTAATGAAGAGTCTCCTGGGGCACGGCCACAGAGGGAAGATGGCTAAATCAGCACATCATTAAAAGTATTAAGCCACCGGTATAAATATGGACTTTCTACGGTTCATTAAAAACCAAAAAGTGAGCGGTGGAGCCACATAAACAAAAAATGTAAATTGGCAGGATGTGCAGGGGCATGAGAACACTTCTGCCCTGAGTCATATAAGGTTTGTGAATATATATACAGTATATATAAATATTTTTTTTGTTACGCTGATTTAAGGAGCATATTATATTTCAAATAAATCAGTTTAGGTTGTGACATACTACTTAAGAATGGATGGTAGTATCCTTGGGTAAATTAACGTTTACTGTTGATTATAAACTGCATGTATCTATAAGTATTACTAAATGAGTGTTGTCCTTCCATTGTTATTCTGGAAATGCATCTTGATGTCAGGTGTGAATGTAATCGGGCCCAGATACCAGATCCATGTTAATGCTGGGTACAAATCACAGAAAAGACCTAATTCACTTTCACATTTCTTTTTACGCTACTCGTTCTAGTGTAATTTTTCAACCAGTGTTACTCCACACAGGTTACATTGAAACAAACACTCTTTTGCAAAATACAATTTGACCTCATTTGACCCATGCCTGGTTGTCCTCATCCTAAGCCTGAGGGAGAACATGTGATTGAGGCTGTGAATTCTCTTTCTCTCCACAGCCCTCCTGATAGCCTTGGATTCTAGTGAAGCCAAAACAAAGTGCACCGCCAGGCTGCAAAGGCTGTTCACCCTTTCAGACTGACAGGATCCAGGAGTCAAAGCTTCATTTTCTTCCTCACACCCAGTTGGCCCCTGCTGAAGATTGGCATCTCTATGGGCAGCCACGGGGCACCATGCATTAGCATACCCACATGGTGGTTTGGCCTTGGTTTGTCGGATGTTGACAAAGAGAGGCAGAAGGTGGCAACTGGCCCATCTCTTGGACCGCTACCCACCAGCTTTGGGGCACAAATATGTCCTGGTGTGATGGGCTGTTTTCAGAGCGGGGAAAGGAAGTTGGGAGAAAGGAGATATCACCGAAGGCAAAAGGTGAATATGCAATACCGGTGCCCCCTGTCCCTCCCTCCCTCCATCTTTTCCATTTCACAACATGGGGTCCTGCTCCAGCAGTACCAAAAGTCTGGTCCATGAAAGCTTGTTTCCTACCATTTGGCACAATAGGACCCTTTTCAGCAAGCTGACAGGGGAGTATTTCCTCTTGCCTGTACTGATGGGCAAGCAGAGTCCTGCTGTGGGCTTTTATTCCACAGAGGACACATCAACACCGGTAATAAGAACACGCTGACGAACTGACACCAAATTGTCTAAAGCGTCCTAGCACTCCTTTTACAGAGTGCATTGTAGTGTAGCTCCATCCCTCCCGCTCCAGCCCCTGCACTTTAGCTGGGAAAAAGAGCCAAGGGGTTTCTCACTCTTGAGCCATAGTTGCATTAGAATGGGCCTCGCAGCTATCCAGGCTTCTCCGAGGATCAACGGTGGTAATGCTCTGGTTGTTTGTTTCCAATGTCCCTCCTGCTAATGTAATAGGGTTTCAGTGCCTGAGGTGACGGTGTTGGTTTATATTAGAATCTCTGTCAGGTGAAAATATTATTTCCCCTCGGATGAAAAACATATTGACAAGATAAGTCACTTTTTTTCAGTTGCTACCTCGATGTTTGGTAAAAGCTGTGCATGTCATGGATCCAGGTGCTTTCAGTTGGAAAAAAATAAATGACAGCGTTAAATCCATTTTCCGAGTTGCATTTACCAATTCGTTGGGCCAGTCATGTGCACCCCAATCTAAATAATGATATGAGTGACAGCCGTGGAAAAACAGCAGAGCACCAATTTTGGAGTCTGTGAAACGGTGGAGTGCAAGTTATACAAGTATAGCTTATGATACTCAACATGACAACTTGATAGGATAATTGTGTATCCTGTAGGTATTTTCTTTTTTTTAAACTCTGTGTTCAGTCATTATCATTTACATGTCATGTTCACATTGTTTGCCGGTTTGACTGAAATATGTTATGTTATTTGTCTCCAACACACACGTCTTAATTACAACTGTAAAACTTTTCCAAGTCGTATTAGTTAACTAAATGTAATTCAGTGTTCAAATGCCCTTTGTTGTTTATAACCAGAAATAGTGTTTGGTGAGCCAGTTATTTGTTGATGAGGTACTACGTGACGTTTACGCTGTATTTCTGCCTTTACCTCGCTATTCACTCAATGAAAGATGAAGTCATTGCTGCCGTGATGACATCCTGTGTCAGAGTACTTTGATTGCTGTGTCGTGTTTGGACCTCTGCTGTAAAGTTCTTGGATCTGTCATGAAAACTGTGCTTCCTGGTGCAGCCCCCTGCATTGTGATAACGCAGGGCTGATTTCAGTCTGAAACCACCTTAAGCACAATAATAAACCCATTCAGCGGTCTATCTGCGTTTGGTGTAAACCCAGAACGGATAATGCTCAGCTTTGGCGATCTGGCATTGCTATCGTGAAAATGATTTAAACCAACAGTATGAGGAAGACATTCAAATAAGGTGAACCCTCGCAAGTCATAACAATGGTAATCTTTCCCATCGCTACAATATGGCATAAAAGTATGGTCGGATAACCTGTGAGTACAGTTAAAGTCTAAGCTTGCATATCTTATTCAGACGGCCATGGAGATCATGGGGGAAGAGAATATCCTTATCTTCAGCCCCGATATGAAAAATCTGTGCTCAAGGAGACCGAACACATATTCTGAAACCAGAATCCCTGGCGTTGTCTTCAGAACGCCAATCTGCAGGCTAAACCGGTTCATTCCATCCTCCATCTAAATATTTGTATAATATAAATATAGAGCAACAAGTAGTATTATATGATATGATTTGATTGGGGACTGCTATATTGTGACTTCATACTTTATTATATGTGTTGATCACGGTTTTATTCATTGTAATTATTGTTGAGTAAGGAGTGTATGTATGATCTTCATTCTATGCGTGCATGTGGATTGTGATGCTGGCAAGTGTACTGTGTGATGGAGCGGCCCAAGACACATTTTTCTATCTAATCTTACTTTTCATCACACATTTTGTGAATGCATCTTATACTGATGTACAGTTTACACACTCGGCCATGAGGCTGAAGCTGAACGACTGCCGTGCACCCTGCATATTACACACAATGCAGATACATGTTTGGACTATGTTATGAAGCTGTCTGCAGATCACGTACAGAGACAGGGGAACCTGGCTCCGTGCTGGGAACATCCATTTTATTTCTTAGTTTCTTTCTCTGCTTTTCTCTCAGCTTGCCTCTCATAACCTCCCATATCTCCACCATTAAAACAAAAGGGACTAACAACTGCCTCTACCTCGTGATGCGGACAATATGTAGAAATGAGAGAGCGCACAATTGTAGTCCTGGGGTAGTCCCCATCTCCATCGCCACTAACAATCTGTCCGTTTGACGTTCATGTGAGAAAGTTGGACAAGAAACAGCAAAACAAGAAAAAGGAACAAACTGTTTTTCGATTTGTCCATTACAGAGCAAAGCCACCTGCTTATTCAGGTGATGCCCCTCATTCAGAGGTAATGAGTTTAAGACTGGCAACCAAAGTAGCTTTGAATTGAGACCTTTCTCAACCGTACCAACGATTCTCGAGATTCCAAACAAACTGGGCAAAATGCTGGCCTGAGGGCTGCAATTACTGTCCGAGCTCTGCTTATGCTCCGTGTAAGTTTACGTTTAGTAGCAACAGCAGCCTCCGACACTCAAGTGCTTCGGAGTGGAGAGGCGTATGCATCTGCTTTTGAGCGCATCAGTGTGCATGACTGTGTGCATTTAGTAAGAGTGTAGTGTTTCAGCATCACCTTGAGTGTCTGCTCTCTTTACCCAAGTCACGTCCTCACTCAGACACAAACGCAACTAGAAACTCAGGAAACAGCCACAGCCTGCCGAAGAGAAAGAGATATAAAAAAGTATGTAGAGAGAGAGATGAAGATAAAGACAGAGAGAGAGAGAGAGAGAGAGGCCCATAGAGAAAAGCTGTGGGGAGCGGACAACGTTTCCTATTTTCCTGGTTGCCAGTTTTAGTTGTTCACCTGAGCCTGAAAAACAAGCTTATGTTGTCCAGCCGGTGTTGTGCTACAAAAATTCCGATGACAGTTTATTCCTAACATGCTGCCTACATCTGACAGGGACTGCACAAAGAAAGTGAGCATCAACGGAGCAGGATGGGAGGAGAGGAGGGAGAGGAGGAGAACAAGGGGAGGAAGGGAGAGGAAAGGAAAAGGTTAAACAGGAGTGAAGGGGGGAGGATGGATTGAGTAAAGGAGGAAATAGTGACTGAGAGGATTCGAGCTATGAATTTTGCATGGTGGATAGGACAGCTGTCTGGTAAATAGTCCACAGAGATGCATTGACCGGGTCAGGCCTACAAGACAGTAATAAGAGGGAAAAGAAAGAAGAAGAAAAAACGCCATCTCCAGAAAAAAAACGGATGCACTGCACCACGAGCAAAATTATGTACTTGACAGTTTGGGATGTGGGTTTGGAGGTTGGCAGTCCAGCCTTCGGGAATAAGCCTAGATAATCCGGTGGACTGCTTGCGTGTGTGAGGGGGTTAATAGAGATACGGCAGTGACTGGAATGAGGACTAAAGATAGAGGCCTGAAGCTTTGGAGCCTCCGCAGACGAGTTCCTAGCATGAACGGAGGCGTTTATACTCTGTGCGCTGTGAGCTGCATTATTCTCCAAAAAGCCAGAGGGCGTACAAACTAAATTAACTGAAAATAATTTCAAAAGACAACAAGTGTAACCTATAGATATACCCATAGACTATAGGTGTAACCAACAATAAGCCATAAACCAACCTCCACAAGGAGGGATTGTTATACATTCATGGACTACTTTATTGCCTTTGTACAAGCCCTGTAAAGAAACAAGTCAAGTATTAAATGCATTATGAAGAAACAGAGGTTGAATAACCAGTAAACAATTTGATTTGGATGCAAAATATTTACTCAAATGTAAAATGTAAGATCTCTTGTTTCTAAAGCCATGAATCGGCCTTCTTTGTATAATCCCTAGACATGTAAATCAAGCTTTTATCAGTGATCTCGCTGGCTTCATCACGGCAAGTATAGCTTTAGACTAAGGCAGATGTAGGGTAAAGGGTAAGGGGAAAGGGGGAAGGGGGAAGGGGGAAGGGGGAAAGGAGGGGCATGTGGGCTGATGGAGGGCCTAGAGTCTGGATGACGGACAGCAGTGCACATACACACACTAGATTTGCACCGAGGTCCGTTCTTGAATTTTTGGTTTAGAGCTTGTGATAACAGTATTCAATATTTTGGTGCCAATAAATAATCCAAGCAAGGAACATTTTTATTACCACGAGAAAATGGTGCAGGAATTGTATGTTAAAGCAGTGTGCACGAGATACATTCATCTCCTGTAAATGTGAACAAAACCTGTCGATTTGTGCACCAGTGGGCCTTTCTTGTGTTTCTTTATATCTCATTGTATTTGGAGGTCCTCTTGGTTTAGTTGTTCTGCTTTTTCTTTTGTCTCCCTGTGTTTTAACTGGTCTAAAAGCTTTCACCGGAGTTCATTTGTGGTTCTGTCTACCTGTGTAGCCAGCTGTACATACGCCCACACAGGTGTCACTTATCTTGCCTAATTAGACCTCTCTTCAGGAGTGTGTGGGTAAGGGCAAAACGATAGCCATTGCTCTGACTTTGTTGTTGCTGTACCTGCTGGGGTAGAACACACGGTTAATAGTAGTCATCGCTCCATTCATTTGACCTGTGTGGGTGTGCAGGACCTTGTAGTTGTTCTGGTTGTTTTTACTCGGGTCATTTTGTTCGCTCCAGGAAACGGTGAATATTTTATATTTTTAGAAGCAATAGTTACTGTAATTCAACAATGATAGTAAACCATTTAAGCCTTTGTGTGTCAAATTGAGGAGGAGGTGGGGAGTTGCTGATGTGTTGCTGTACAAGCAATGCGCCCCAATACAATCGAAGACAGGTTTTAGTTTGGACTATATTTCACCTTCCATTCAGACTATTTAAACATCCTGGTGCACCACAGCCAGAGCGATAGCCCCTAAACAAATGCAACCTCTTTCTCCGACTAGAGTCTGCATCGAATGCGTGATGCCAGCTGTGATGGTGTTTGACGGTGGAAGGATTTCCTGTGTCTGGGTCGGTGTCAGCACCCATCTCTCATTTAACGCTCCCTCCAGCCTCGCCAGCCCCCGCCCACCCCCCGTGAAATGGCATGCTAAAGTGTGATGGATACTCTGGATTAACTCTTGCCTTGGAGGATGACAGTCAATGCTTTTCTCCCCATACACACACACACACACACACACACACACATACAAACACACACACACACAGCGGATGCTGTGGTCAATTTTCTCAGGTTATATTATCTCTGTGCAACGATGTGACAAACAACAGCACCTCTAATAGCTACATAATAAGACCCTCTCGGTAAAGGGCACAGGGCACTTAATGTGTGCATGTGTGTATGCGAGAGCGTATTTGTGTGCGTTAATGAGTATGTGTGTGTGTGACTGTGTTTGTGGGCAGCTGTGTGAATTAGGATTTGGACGTGTGAGTGTGTGTGCTTATAAGAGTCGAATGAAAGGCAGTGAGGATGAGATGAGTTGCCCCCGACGGCTTAAATGAACCCATCGTCAAAATCAAACTTAAAACCCCAAATACTTGTGATTATAGATCAGACAGATTGGCTGTGGACGCTGAAAAATCCTTTCACGTCGCCCTCTTCCCACTCACCATTCTCGCTCGATTACATAAATAGAAGCTTAAATATTTCTCCTTAGACCATTTGTGCTTCCCCTTCCCTTTCCCCTTATGCTCCTCTCTTTCATGGCTGTTGTATTAGTCACAGGAATGTTGTTAACACCTCGGCCTTTCCGCTCTTCGGCTCACAAGCGCACAAATTTGATGTTGCATATGATAGAAATGTCGGTTGGAACCCTAAAATATAATCCAATGCATCATGCTCGCCTGATGTAACTGACTGATTTTATGGTGAGAGTCAAATCTCAGTGGAGAGACAGTTTGATTGGACGCCTGCCATTACTAAACTCTTCTCTGCTCCATCTGACCCTCTCCTTCGACTGTTGTAAACAGGTGCCCAAATGCACCCCAAGGACAGCCGTCCTTGGGGTGCATTTAGTTCCTCCTGTTAACAACAGTCTAGACTGTTTACGACCAATATTTCATCTACTGTTTACCAGTAACGGGACAGTGGCAAATTCTGGGGAGGGGCATTTTTCCCCCTCACTAAGCTTGTGCTGGAGCTCCAACGATGCTCGTCAGCGTGCCATTAATCAGCTTTTAATTAGATTAAAGCGCCTCTCACAGAAACAGGAAGCAGCACTCTTGTGCCTCGAACGGGGCCAAACAAAGGCTCCAATTGGCAAGTAAATCTCTGTGCGCTTCATCCTACTTCCCTGGGATCGGCCATGTCTCGTAATTATCCCTTTGCTTCAACTGCTCAGGTTTGGGGAGTTGTGGGAGGAAAATGACATGGTTAATCATCTGAAGAGCCTGAAGTTGCCGGCAACTGTGGATTTGCACATTTGCACAACTGCACATTTTTTAGAATCCCACAGGAGCCTCGTAGGAGGAGACACACTGATCTGGGTACTGCGATTTTTTAGGGTTAGGAAAGTTTAAACAACTTGAGAAACAGTTAATCACTGATGTTGCATTGGGTGGAAGTACCAGGTTTATGAGGAAGTGCTGGGGAATTCTCCTTTGCCTACTATCCTTTGCCAAGCAGGTGGATAAATGCTGCTATGCATCAACACACACAAACACACAAACTAATCTGCAAGGACTTCATTCCACTAATGATGTGTAGAGCAGACACTCTACAATGAGACCGCCTAGGAATAGCATTATGCAAACCTCTTTATATTTCCAACAAAGCACAAGGTGGTCCAATTTAAATAAACCTCTTGCTCCCTTCATTTGTTTTGTACTCCTCCTTGCCTTATTATCACTCCTTTTCATCACTGCCTGTGTGAAACAGCTCTCTGTTTGAGAGGATGGGGGCGAGTTGAAGGGAGGGGGGGGGGACCAGGAGCAAAATTGTCCGCTGCAAGCCGCTGGCTATCCACATAATTAGCCTTTTTTTCTGTATTGTGCAGTGCTTATTTTTGTTATCAACATTTAAGTGATTGGTATGTGATTGAGAAGTGTCAGGTTATCCGTGGCTCAGCGGCACTCCCAACAGATGGTGTGGCAGAGCTGGATTCAGTCTTAATCTCAGGTGAGGTGGTGAGGGATTTAGTATCTGAAGTTTATAACATGTTGGCATATAACATAAACACATGACATATTACTTCATCATGACACATGCATATATACACACTGTTGCCATGCTGTGTTCCCAAATGAACTGAGGCACTGTCAAAACATCTAGTGAGAGACAGTTATATGTCCTTCCACCATCAACACTCCATACCGGGCAGAAAAAAGAGATTAGGCCTAGTTACTTCAAATGTTGCTAAAAGAAGGCTTTTACACTTAACCTTTCAAGTGTCTTGTATCCAGATGATATCCACACCTGATTTATTACACTGTATTTACACATATATGCGTCTGTCTCGCCATTGAATGCTAATCTGGTTCAGCCCTATTTTAGCGTGATAAGAATATGTAAAATGAGCAAGATGTCTAATTCAAAGGTTTTACTGATCAGGGATCAGATCAACACTCAACTTCCACTTCATGCAAACACTAGCAATGCTTTTCACAGTTGCTTTAATGTAACAAAGAGAAAGATGACTGATTTTAGTGTGAATACCACTGAGGCTTTTTTACAGGCTGTTTACTGATGTATTTCACTTTTAAGATTACTTGACCTGAAGCGGGATGGATGAGTTTACATCTTTTCAACATCTGGCTGGAATGCAACTGAACAATCTCATTTCTATTTGTCTCGAATGCTTCCTGGCTGCAATTCCATTTAGCTTCTTTTTTTTTTTAAATATCAGGTAGCTAACCAATCTGCCCAACACCCATGAAGTGAGTGTAAATGGGGTAATATAACATCTGTGCCTTGACTCAGAGGCATCAATTATCTCCACTTGGGCCACCCCTGTGCAAAGTTGTTCAGTGCAAGAAAGTGTAATACAAACAGTTTGAAAATCCCAGAACATGATTATGTCTGATGTTTTGGTTCAAGGTTTTTGTTTATATTGACTCTTCCTTTATATAACTAGGAAGTCTCCAGAGATACAATAACTCCTTTTGCTCTGTTTGTTTGTATCCCATTTAGCTTTGCCTTTCCGTTTGAAGGTTGCGGCAGAAATGGAACAGAAGTATAAAACCAATTAGTCACTCATCACGCATCGTGATACACTGGCCTCCTTTTCTTAGAAGAGGGTTACCTTTCTCTTCAGACGTGACGGCATCCAGTAGAAAGAAGAAAACCTATGTGATGCTATGCACTGCTGTATATTAGGCATAAACAATAAATGATACATGGACTGTACTTGTACAGTGCTTTTCTATTCTTACAGCCACTGCATGTCACCATTCAACCATTCGCACACTGAAGGAAGGTGGCTTGCCATGCGAGGTGTCACCTGCCCATCAGGACTTTCTTACAATTATACAACATTCACTTCAGCTCAGGTGCAACTTGGGGTTAAGTGTCTTTCCCAAGGACACATCAACATGAACTAGCGGATTGAAGGATGACCCTACTCTACCACTGAGCCACAGTCCCCGCCCCAAGGAAGGAAGTAAAGAAGGTGTAATGCTGAAGGAAAGGCAATGACTGAGACAGAGAGCGATATAAGGTGCCAGACAGTCTGGATCACTATGTGTCAGGATAGCAGCTGAGAGTGAGAAAGTATGTGTGAATGTGAGTGAGCATGTGTCCGTACAAGTGTGAGATGTTGATATGCATGCTTTTTGTTTGTGCGCATGCTTTGTGTAATATGACATTCCGGGCGCACACATTCACGAGGTCGCTGTCTTCATTTGGTGCCTCACTTCGCTGTGAAATGTGGCGGCAGGAAGTGAGGAATAGGAGGTGAAGGATGGACGCAACTGAGTGGTGTGTTTATTCTGAACAAAAGGGTAAGTGATTCCACCCAAGTGGTCAACACGCTGCAATCTAGCAGGAATTCAGCAAGGCCAAGAGTCAGCTTTCACTATCTGGGTGTTGAATTTCTCAACCATGAAAACGGAGGAGCGCCTACATAGGGACTGCTGCTTGGAATTTATTATTGTGATGATACTCTGCTTTAACTTGGGGTGCAAAGTGGACGCAGAACAGGGCAACATTTCCCTTTCATTTGGAATTGTGCTACTCTGAAGCAAACTTGGCAGCACTTAATGACGCAAAGAGACTTTATCTTGAAAAATGGATCAGCTTGAACATTTTTGCTCACAGCAGCAGGACATTCGTCGTGCCTTCGGGCAAGACGATTGTTTTTCTTGCCGCAGATTACGAGCCACAGAGATATTGCAGTAAGGATTAGAAGAATCACATTCGTGCCACAGAGACATAAAGAGGAATATTTCTCATCCACAACCGCAGGGGAAGACAAACAATGCAAGTGTAGCTTCGTTTTCCTTAATTCAATTGAGGCTGTGACTTTTCAGACTTCAAGAGCTGAAACGCATCTGAGACGGAGATGACTCCAATCGCAAAGCAGTCATTGTTCATTACACTGCAAATAGAGATCTCCAGTGGGACGATATCAAAGAGGGTTATACAATGAAATACACAACAGCTTGCACTAGTGTTGTTTGTCAACTAAAATATCTCCGCAAATTAAATACTCTATACTATAAGACAAAGCAGCGAGGCGCGTTACACAGTTGTCGTCTTGGTAAACGCTGCCGTTTTATCAATTTTCTCGGAGTGTGCAAGGCAAGGGGAGCACAATAAATCTCCCAGGGATGGAGCGAGCACTGAAGTGGCAGAGAGAAAGAGAAAGGAGAAGTGGTAAGAGAGGTATATGGAGAAAGAGAGAGAGAGAGCAAGAGGCCGAAGTTATGGAAAGCGCTGATGCCTTTATTGCTTATTAATTAATTAATAACAGTTATTGCTAATTAGCACTACTTGATGCAGCTGGGATTGATGTCAAAAAGATTCAACATGGTGGGAATAAGCTCTGCCAGAGGAAACCAGCATTCACCCACAAAGTTTCCAATTATTTCCTCGTATAAAAACATAATAGTGCTGCTGGCCAAGAGGTAAACGGTAAAAGGCAAACAGGAGTTTAATATGCATACTCTTGATTAATACCGCTATAATGCCCCATTGACTGTAGGCTGATATATGAACTCAATGTGGTCTGAAAGGAAACTTTCTACCAACAACTCACATTTAACTTTTTTTTAAAGCCATGTTAGCGGCGAGGATTTAGGGATGGTGATCAACCACTTTGGTTCAGACTAAGTATGGCTTCAAAGACCCTAGACTCTGCATGCCAATTCATGATTGCCCCCATCTGTGTCGCATAATGTAAATTTCGCCATCTGCCCAAATCTCCAAAGGTCGACGTACTATAAAAAAATTGTCATGTGCTAGAAAAGCAAAGTGGATGCTTGTTTCCTGCACTATATATACTGTATGGATTGTATTCCACATTCTTGGTCCTATTCTTGTTTAGTAATCTCAGACACCGTTTTATTTTTTTTGGGACTTTTTTTTCAATAGCACAAAGGAGCTCTTCTTGTTGCCATCGGTAAGTCACCATCAGGTTTTCTCATGGAAATGTGGAACTTGTCTTTGTTTGCATTTCCCCGATTGTATTATGTACATTTCCTGTGTTTGCTGGAGCTCATTGAAAAACACACCCACATGCTGAGAAAGGAAGTGAGGCTCTTCGCTCCGCTGCATTGTGACACCGCTCTGACAATACAGTGGAGAGGGACAAGGGTAAGAAAGAGCAGATGAAGGGAGGAGGTGAGGCAAGAGATGGAGGCTGCATAAAAGGTAACGGCTAATTAATTTGAAGCGCTGCGTTTCTCTCAGGAGAACCAACAACTGTTTCTATATTCTATCCAACCTCCTCTTCTGGTTGGATGAGTACACATCCCTTTACCTGACCTTTCTCCAATGTAAAGGTTTATGCTTTGGTTTCAGGAGCCGCCGCACTCAACGGCTCTTTAATGAAATGCGTCTTTTCACAGCCACCCCTAATGGACATCTCTACTGATGGATGTGCCTGCAACAAGTCCAATTTCTGGTGAACCTGCATAGACAAACTAACTCACTCAATCAATTAAGGTCGACAAAAGTGGCCACATAATCAACTAGAAAGACGAATCACATCAACTGGGCGAGACAAGTTTACTTAAAAACATTGAATTGATTTGTGAGATATAGTCAACAGAATGTAGAAGAGTGGGTATTGATGTGAAATAATAAACAGATGTGCCTGGGTCAATGCTTGTACGCCTTCAACCTTAAGTCATAATGGTATATCACATTATGTAGCATCTAGGGTGTAATACCAGGAATTGCAGCGGTATTATTACTATCACAAACTTTTGAGGACATTTATTATTATTTATGCTATGCTAAGACTGGTTTTGATCTTATTATGTAACAATTGGCAGGAAAGTGAACACGTGGATTTCCCAAAAATGTTATGCTATTTGTTTAAGGTGCTGGATAATGTCACCCATGTTTGCAGTTCCAAAGCTTTCTCTCTCGCTCTCTTTCTTATCTTTTCACGCACACACTTCCACACACAAACCAAAAAATAATCATTGCCCACTGCCATGTCCAGTCTGACCTCCCGCAATCTGACATCAGATCAGGACCGGGATACACATGTAATCTGCCATATCTCTCTTACCCATCGCCACAGAATGAGAGATACTCTATCTCTCACCACAGACGACCAGGGGATGTGCCGTTGGCGGAGGGTTGTGTACATGCCCGACACCTACAAACATACATTTTCATAGCGAAACAAACAAGGCATCCAGATTACTTTTATCGGCTCGGAGTCACCAGCACTTTCACCTCCGATGTTTCCTGAAGAGGAAAAAGTGATAAATGTGCTTTAAAAGTCAACGTGGGTTTCGCTCTAGTGATTAAGCTTATTATCCATGCATCTCACTGTTGTTATTCGCCCGTGTGTGGAGCTAATAAACGTCAAATATGATTTGTCTGTCTGTGAGCAAGAAAAAGCAGAGTGCTCTCTCCAACGTGAACGCTCTCTCCACACACACACACATTTCAGCCGCGTTTGACATTTAGGCCTATAACGATAATTGCTTTCTCTGGATTCACAACTCCGAAGGGTGTTGTTAGCATATTGTGTAACATAATCGCACCGCAATTGTAACCGCTATAGATCCACATTCTCAGCATGCCAGCTTGGCTTTCACCCATGAAAACCTTTAGTAATGATACCAAAAAAAAAGAGGCAAAAACGGCTTAACTTGGAAAAGCACAGCAATTAACTGTGATCTAGTTCAATGAGAACCGTGTTAATGTTGCTAATTAACAGTCAAACAGGAAGTGGTATTGACTTTGAGTGCCTGCTACGAGACACTGAAGAAGGTGCTGATTTGTAAATACCAAATAAGGGTTTGTAACATGTGCAGATAAATTCCACAGGCACCACTAGACATATGGACATCAGCTCACACACACACACACACACACACACACACACACACACACACACACACACACACACACACCTCCACAGAGGAAGGTATTATACAGACTCACACACAAGCAAATAAACATTCGATTACCATCCGGATCCACTGATGTGTGCACCGCATACTAATTTGCTTTTATGACTGTTACAACTGCCTGTCAGTGCCAAAAGAGAGAGAATGACTGCACACACACACACACACACACACACACACACACACTAGAACCATTTGCAGCATCTGGGGACTAAGCTGTACTTCTCAAAACACATGTTGTTCTACAATATTAAAAACATATATAGCAGTAGGTAATTTGAACAGGATAGTAGCCAGTTACTATTGTCTGAATATGGTCAAGAAAATCAATGTCCCTTCAACCCAAAAGCAGTGCATTCCACTTTTCCAATAACAGCAAAACACCTCTTTCTATCCACCTTTGTGTGTTGCTGACATCCAATGTCTGCAACATGGTAATGCAGATACAGCACTATGGCTTGTAGGCTGAATCTATAGCAGGTCTTCTTTATGGCAGTGTTGGATTCATAAGAGTGTTTAAACAATGTGATCAGCTGCCTTGATTTGTCAGGGATACATATATACGTACGTATATATACATACACATACACATGATACACAGGCTTATACTTACTAGTATTTATACACGACTAAATAGGGAAGCCTGTGTTTAGATAATCTAGGGTGCTGCAACTAATAATTATATTAATTGGGGAATACCTTTGTTATGTCCCGTCCTAAGTTTTCCTTATTTTATCAGATATCATTATGTCCTGTTTTATTTAGTGTTACTCACCTCTCCTCTCAGGTCACTTCACTTCCTGCCTTTGTGTGTTTTCCCACCACTGTGATTGTCTGCCCCGCCCTTGATTGATCCCACCTGTGTCCACTCACTCGCCTCCCCAGTGTATTTAAACCCCGCCTCTGTGCCAAGCAGCATTTGTTTGCCTGTCCTGACTGCCAATAAGTAAAGACTGTTTTACTGACACCAATTGAGTCTTTGTTTTTGTAACAACCTTGACATTTTTTGAATACGCTGATTTGGCTTCTGGCAGAGCGTTAGATGAGAAGATTGAACTTCACTCTCTCGTCTGTACGGTAAATAGGACGCTAAAGCCAGCTTGGGTTAGTATTGCTTAGCACAAAGACTGGAAAGTCTGCCTCTGTCAAAGGGGACAAAATCCACCTCTAACATTAACGCGAACACAAGCTATCTTGTTTAGGCAGTACAAACATTTTCATGTAAAAATGTGCTTTTGGTTTTCATTTGTGATATGAAATGTCAGAACCTTTTAAATGTATTTTTTTCTGTACCAACATTATACAACACAAAGCTATTACATTTTCAATTATACACAACTTAAAAGCTATAATCAGCACATGATTGACATTGGTGCTTGAAAAATAGAGGCACTTTATTAACCAGCTAATCAATTAATTTGACTAATTATTTCAGCTCCAATCCTCCTATAAAATGACAAACAGTGACTAGAACCAGTAGTCACCAATGAATTGTAGCGCAGAACACAATGAATGCCATTTAGCGACAAACTTGATAGGGCTCAGAATACAATAAGAGGCTGCTTTTTATTTCCTTTTGTGTCTCGGTGCATTGTTGTACTTTACAAAAAGATGGCTTACAGATTAATGCTCTCACAAGCTGCCAACAATTGACTGTCACAGTGAAAGCACAAAACCATCAAACAAAGTTAAATTACCAGACCGCCTCTCTCCATCAAAGGCCTCCCAGGCTTTGGTTGCCCTACACACCTGACCTGCCGCCAATCAAACCAATCACACTCATCTTCCCCAGACATGTTTCCTATCTGTCTCATCCAGCAGGATAACATCTCAAGGAGGCCAGTCATTTCCAAACTCTATCCCCTCCGTTTCATTCTCCCCCAGGAGCGACAGCGTTAACGAAGGGAGGTGTTGCCCGACAGGAAAGGCCTACCTTTTGATGGCTCTGAGCGCTTGGGCAGATCCAGTGTGTCATAGTTTTTGTCATTCTCGCCGTTCTTCCTGCCTGGAGAGAGGAGGGAAGACAAAGTCAGTGCCACATCCTGAAAACCTGTTTGTAGAAGACCATGTCGTTGACACCAAGGTTAGACCGATATGGATTTGTAAGGCTGATATATATATATTTGTTAAACTGAAGCTGTTAATACAGTAGCTTATATTTAGTGTCTTTAAGTGTAACCATGTTTACATCATAACTGCATTATTTATTTTCATCTCTGAAGTAACATATCGGTCTAATCAAGGTGTACACACCCACAAAAAGCATCAGTGTGTGGATGTAAACTGTGCATAGAGCTAGAATATTGATATGTTCAAGCACACCCAAACTGCACATCCAACACGGTCTGCTGTTGGCTATCGAACACTGGTGTGTTCACATGTTCAAGAATTTGCATATATACTGAAAACATACTGTATAAGCACACGGACAGACACCTATAACTACATACAACTTTTCCACAATCACATACATCTACTTTCCTACTTTAACTGTAATGCAGTGGAGGAGGGGAAATGGAGTGGGAGGGGATGTGAGTGATTGCAGCTCGGCTGGCTAATGGTCATCTTACATGTTCATGGACAGAGACAAAAGATGAACTATCCCTGCCACCCTTTCAAAATACAGAAAACCACTATATATTCATGAAAGCACCTAAAACTAATAGTGCGACATTTTGGGAACTACACTTACTCACCACATTGCCGCAAGTCAGTCGATTAAGATCAATATCACTCTGACGTTGCTGTGCACTAAACATGAAGCTACAGCCTGCAAGTAATTATCTTGGGTTTGCATGAAGACAAGAAGCAAGGGGATTCAGTGTGACTGTGTATTAAGGAAAACACATTTAGACGGAGCCACTTCAAATCCTTATAGAAACTAAGCAAATTGACTTCTGCTTCATAGATAATGCATAGATATTAGAGTTATATCAATCTTTTCACCCAGCTCTCAGCAAGAAAGTAGTATTTCCCAAAATGTCAAACTATTCTTTTAGCACCAAGTACTGAAGAACTTTGGCTGACGTGTGTATATATATATATATATATATATATATATATATATATATATATATATATATAGCAGAGCTTGACATTTATTAGTAGTTGGAATTATTTTTAACTAGTGTATAAAAGGTTTTACATTTCAGTTTCAGTTCAATCATATATTGAGACTAAATTGGGAGGGGTGGAGCCTATACTACTCAGGTCAGTATGGCGAGGGGATGCAAGTGGAATAAGTGAAACACCCCAATTTTCTGAAGTTTCTCCGATTTTTGGAAGAAAATCCCAAACTACTTCTAACTACATTCTACAGCCAGGGGTAAAGAGAATATGGAGGAGGAGATTTGAAGGGTTGAGGGGGGGACACTCACCTTGATTAAACCATTCCTCTATAGTTAGCCAAGGAAGCAGCGGCAATGCAAAAAACACAAAGCAGGGAGAAGAGGCATGGTGAAAAAGACATGTGCATGTGTCAAGAAGCTGTGCACTAGATGAACAATTAAAAAAAATAAAATAAGGCATCTTCTGCGAAACAGGGAAGGTGAAAGAGTGAAGGGGAAGATGGAAAAACTAGAAAAGAAATTTGAGTTAGAAAAGAGGCTAAATGGGCAGCTATTAGCAGTGCAGTGGTGTTCTCTGAAAGCATGCTCAGAGAGTTGGCATCAGCCGGATGGCTTTTTAGATAGAAAGGGGGAAGGAGAAAGAAGCAAATAGACAGAATAATAAAGGAAAATAGGAAAAGACATTAAGAAAAGCTAGCAAATGAGAGAAAGAAGAAAAGGCTAAGAAAGGAATCAGCTTCCATTGTCGGATAGAAGAGTAGGAAAGAGAGTCACAGTGAAATATATATATATATATATATATATATATATATATATATATATATATATATATATAGCAACATCACCAACTGTACGCATCATTAAACTCACTGCCTGGGAAGAACAGAGATGTGTTCAAAGAGATGTAAACAACAGCCACAAATCAGCCTGTTTAGAAGCTAAAACAAAGCTTGAGCTGCTGAGCGCATGTTGAGCATAATGGTATATTTAATACTGAATGTGACATTAAACTGAAGAGGAGGCCAAACGTGGCCTACTTAAGGTAACAAATTACCAAGAATATCGCCGACAGTGTTGCTTAACCACCCGCCTCCATGCTCCTTTATTAGCCACAGTTAATGTTTCTGTACCTGAGCCTCGTTCTTTCAAAGAACACCTTCAGGGTCTGCACAGCTAAACGCCGTTCATTATTCTCAGCGCGTGTGTGCATGTGTGAAAGTATTCATGTGGTTATATGGTGTCTTATAACTCTGCATACATGTAAGCTACTGTGTTCACCTGACCCCTGAACCAAAGGATTCTCCAACGAGTCATTAGAAGTCGAGGGTCACCGGCTGGCTGTTACAGCTCATTGGCTGACTGATTAATGGCAGTCATTAATGTTGTACAGTAGAGAGATAACAGTGTCGTTGAGCTAACAGCCTGGGAGAATGCTGATTAAGATGCATGCGTGCATGGCAAATCTGTGACGGAGAATCAATAACGGCAAAACAGCAGACGGTACACGTCCATTACAGAGATGTCTCATCATAGTCTTGCATTGAAGCTGAGAGGTTACGGTGTGTGACGGTTCATATTGTTCACATGTAAAAATGTTATGTGTGATTGTAGTGAACTATTCTATATTTGAGTTCATTTAGTTCCAACATTTTAGAGAACCCATTTTTGTTTACACTAGTTGTTTAAGTGTTAACTTTAAGAAATATCTAGCATACAAACCAAATGGTGGGACAATATGGTTGAAGTTTAGCAGTTAAATGTAATTGATAAAGTTATGGACAAATTGAAGAGATTAATCAAGTCTAATCATTGGTTTTCTGACAAATGAGCAAAACATTACTCTTGTTTATGTACAATTTAAACCCAACTCTCAAGAGAGAGTATAACTGTTGAGAGGGAGAAGCCCGGCACTCATATAAAACCAACAATGAACGGAAATTCAATAAAGAAGAGGAGGGCAGTCGAGACGGTATATTCAATGCAGCTGTTTGAATAACTGCTTTCCCCTCTGTCAATTGCATGTAAAACAAGGCAAACAATTCCATAATAACCATAATAAGGACTATAAAACCACCGCATGCAGCTCCCACTAATCATTAAACAAAGTTGTCTACACTTTTAAGAAGCTTTTCTAATTAATCACAAGTTATGCAATAAAAATGCAAATGATTTATTTCTAATGATTCTATAATTCATTTAACAAAAGCATGTATTTTATTGAAGAGGCAATCATCTCATTTTGGGTTTCCAAACAATTCAGATTAGTGGTTATCGCATTGTTATTCGTCTCCCTCTTTCCTCCTCCTCACCTTTGGCTTTCTTGCCACCGAAGCAGCCGGCGTCATCCTTCTTCTTCCTCTGTGGTCCTGCTGAACCAGGAGCCTGTAGCGCTGAGGGGTCCTGGAACCTCTCGGCCCCCGGCACCTCTTTGTGGACGTGGTAGGACAAGTTCCTCATAATACAAACACAGTTCTCCACAGACTATGGAGGAAAAAGAGAGTAGTTTTCATCTACAAGTACATCTGCGTGGTACTTTAATAAAGACCTCAATAAATACGAGGCAAAAACTGTGCGGTTGTATTCCTCATACGAATATGTGTTTTAGTGGGTGAATCGGACACTACCTTGTTGTCCATGTCTTTCTTCCCCACAGCTGATTGGAGAGCGTGCAGCAAGGCGTCCACCAATCCCTCGCATTCCCTCAGTCTGCGCCGAGCCTCTGCCCCGTCTGAGCTCACATTTCTACAGGAAAAGAAGTCAGAAACACACACTGTTAGTCGCCATCAACCAGATAAAACTACACTGCTGACGGAACCGGAAATGTCTGCAGCCATTTGGCAGGAGACATTTAAAGTTATGTCTCTTGTATATGAAATACAATATTCTAATATCTGTATGGTTTTTATTTATCTTGACAAAAGTAAATATCTGAGCAAAGTCATTATCTTAAATTCAAACATATCTATGACAAACTCCCCCAAATCTGACAAGCCAGCTCAGCAAGAAGCAGCACGATCTACAACTGCAAATGGTATAATTATTAATACAACTGCTACTAATATCTACTTAATGGATCATTGCAATCATGAAAAATGTAACTCAATGAAATATCACAAGTGACATAGTCACATGTGACTATACCGCTCAGATGTTGTGTCAGGACCATGGACAGCGCTGTTGGTTGTAGTAGATGCTTATGTCACAGCAGCGCTGTCCAGAGAACTGAGAGAAGATGAGCGGTGGAGAGCGATTGACGGACGAATACGGGTTTGTTATCCTGCTTGCTTAGCGTGGTTGTAACAAACAGGACATTTATGGCTAACAACATAAATAAACATCCCTCATAAAAAAAACAAGTGCCATAAAAGAGCTGAGTTATTTTGTTGTCGTTTATTCATTTATTTAAGCATGCAACATTATTAGGATCTACTATTATTTAGTTTAATGATTCCCATTTGAAAATATTGACAGACTGGACAATGACTGTCAGATGTATGACAGTTAAGTCCAATATTAGCAATCCAAAACCAGTCTGAGCAAACCTTGTGATTTTCTGGCCTGTGGCCTTTATCCTCTTGGTCTGCCTCAATAGTACAATGTAATAAAGCCAGACTGCTTTTGGAATAGTCTTAAAAGAAAGATGAATATATATTTAATTTTTGCTACAAAGGGAAATGCCATCCGTGTTACATCAGCCAGCGCCCTGAGCACGGCTCCTATAAGCACACTGGCAGCAGAGCTGGTGCAGTCTTAGTGCGGCTGTCTGACTGACTGTGAAATGCGAGGCTTTAAAGAGGGTTAAGGGAAAGCTGGAGCTCCCTGCTCCTCTCCAGGGACTTCATTTATGAGGGCTTCCAACCCACCTAATCCCATTAGCCGACCCCCAGTTAGTACTGGGGAAGAGTGGCAGCCTGGTGGTGGTAAGCAGAGCTGGAGTGCTTTATAGTGCTGTGTGGACAGAAACACTTATTACGCCCAACAACATCCTATATAATGTTCCTTTTTCACACAAAACGGCAAAGTCATGATGCTCTGTGTTGGACTTCTATGAGAACTAGTGCAGTGCCCGTTCAAAACGTGACTGTTTGGAGCGGGCCGATTGCTTGGACACTAGTACTGCCGCTCATCCAAGTAACTTCACACTCAACACCGCATTTCCTTGGGGCCTCAGCAATACACTTGCCAAGGTTGAAGACAATCGGATGAACGGCTGTCGAGAAAATAGGAGGACACACATACAGACGGAGAGAGACTCCATCTTATTCCGTTTGAGTTTTTAAATCATTAATTTCCAAGGCAGGATCGATGTACACCTCCACCTATTGACCTATACAACGAGAATAACTCTATACAACTATACACACAAACACAACCACATAACCTGCCTTACACCGTCTCATCCTCTTGGCCAGTGTATGAGTGTCTCTTCCATTCGTATTTGGAGTGGAAACCGACAGAACCATCCAGCAGTGAGTGCTAGTTCAGCCTAATCTTTAATCTTTGGTAGAGACCAGGCAGACGGCACCAGACATCTGGACCCGCTCATAAACTAAACCCATCCGTCTCCAGCTGTCAGAAAACGCCTCCCCTGTAAATGGATCCGGAGGAGAAACCGCCGTGGATTTATTTGACAGGAGTGTGTTTCTTTACAGACAGACTGAAGAGTTTTATTGTCAGCTGTTTCATTTTCAGGAGTCTTTCAGGGAGCAGTTGTCATGGTCGAAGGTTTATAGACGTGTGCATCTGTCAGTGGAGACTGTGTGGGTAGGCACTCTTATCACCGGACAGGTTATCTGGTGGTGAGATATTCCATGGGGTTGAAGGTATATAGGTGCTGATGATTATTGATCTATCTGGGAGTGCTCCATCTGTTGTTGTGTTACTGCACATTCTCACCACGTGAGTAACTTTCATGGTACCCTTTAACAGTGATTCTTTATGTCCACCTGCATGAAATGCACACACGTGCAACCCTTTTAACTCCAAATTATTGCACAGATATGTTATCAGAATTGTATCTAATAAACTAACAAAACAAATAGTGAAGCGAAAGATGTGACATATATGAAGTAACAACCGTGAGCATATTAGATGACATAAAAATAATAGTTTTATTTGGTGAAATCGGTATCTTTAATTGTGTTTAAAAATCAATTGCGCTTTGGTTTTAGCTTAGCTTAGCTTAGCTTCCCCTTTACACAAAAAGCCTCAAGCCAAATAGCTTTCAGTGTTCTTTTTTAAGTTCTTTAGTTGAGATGACGTACGGATTTCTGTGTCTGAGCCTTTTTGTTAGTTGTGTTTACAGAGTCGACCTACAGAGTTACTTCCTCTGAGATTTGCTTGTCTGACTGCTGGAAAGTGTATTGCATCACTATCACAATCAGCAACCATGATGTGTCATGTCACCTAACCGAGCTGAGATTTTGAGATTGAGATTTGTAGTTGTGTGTGACATTTCTCCATCAGAAGGACTGCCATAAAGTTTGGTACACAAATCCATATCCCCCTCAGGATGAGTTGTAACAACTCTGGTGTTCCCCAAATTCATATATCAGGATTAATTGTAACAACTCTAGTGTTCCCCTGGCATTATCATTGGGTCAAAAGGTTGATTTGTCCAATACTTTGGTTTATGACTAAACACTTGCAAAACAAAAAACATTCCCATCAGCCTCAGTAGTACGTTGTGTGTATTGTTAATATGCTAACACCCTAAACTATAATTGTGGATATGGAAACATTACAGCACACCTGTTAAATATCAGCACATTGTCATTTTGAGCGATTTCGCATTTAGCTAAAAAAAACTGTTGTGTCTTAAAATCAAAATATCTAACGGCAGTTTTATCATCCTTCCGTGGATATTCGCTACGAGTGAAACATTCAAATATACTATAAAATGGAAATAAGCTCATTTTGCGGTCCCTGTTATTACCTCAAATCATTACAATGTCTCACAATCGTCTCATTTACAGTAATTTAGAAGAGGCAGTAGGTATGATATCCATGTGTTTGAAACATGCAGTAGTAAGTAATTTATCTGATTCAGACCACAACATTTTCAGATCAAGAGCCATTTTAGAATGCTGGGCCGAGGCAAAGCATTTATTGTTTCCTTCTTTAACAGCAGATAGATTTTCTGATGCTGACGTTACTGAAAAATAAATTCTGAATACGTTCACATTACAGTGATACGGTAATTATAAAACACAGCAGAGACACAGACACCCTGTGACTGTGATCGGGATGTGCCTATAGTGTGCGTGCTTTATCAGATGAAGTGTGGGTGTGAAGGTCGCTCAGAGTCATGTGGCCATCAGAGGACAATAGAGCAGCTGAGACGAATAGACTGGAGCTGGACTCATGGAGACTGATGGAGATGGATGGAGTCGTGGCTGACCTCCGCTAATGTCGTACAAGGGCAACAGAAACACTGCAGGACCATATGTGTACCCTGGTGTCGGGTATCCTTTACGTTCTATCGATCCCCATTTAATTTCTGATTCATCTTATGGATTCTTCCCAGACCCGGCAGAAGACATAAATCAGTCGGTGGGCATTTCATTTCCACGATGTAAATAGGTGGCGCACGTGATTGTATTGATCAGGTTTATTATACAATTACAAACACATCCTCCTTATCTATACGTAGCATATGCACGTCTGAATTTATGGACAGTGAAATAGTTGACAGTAACTATATGTCAGTGGAAAATAAAGATCACCTGGACCGCTGAGGAAATGAAATGCAGCTATATTCTGGGCCGCGATCCAAGAAGTGGACGTAATACCAGAACAGCAGAGCAATACAATTAGTAGTAATATAAACATAAACATGGGCTTATCTGACAATAAGGGTGTCCACCTCAAAAAGTATAATCATATGTAGAGTATAGTAAGTATATTCATGTGTGTAAATATCTATATATATATGTGTAAATAAATAGTTAATCTATTATTGGCCGATACAAAACTTGACAATACCGCTCAGCTGTTGCGTCAGGACCATGGACAGCGCTGTTGGTTGTAGGAGGTGCTTATGTCACAGCAGCGTTGTCCAGAGAACTGAGAGGAGGAGCGGTGGAGAGCGATTGACGGACAGACAAGAGTTTGTTATCCTGCTAGCTTAACGTGGTTGTAAATAGAATCTAGTTTTTTTCTGGCCCTATATTAGAAGGGAAATGATAGGTAAGTGAAGGACAACGACAGAGAGAGAGACAGAGAGAGAAAGAGAGAGACTTGCATACAGCCGTTTCTACGCAGCTTCCCCTGCTGGTTTTGACTGTTAGCATCGTTCGGGAAAATATAAAAAAGGGCTCCCTCTTAGTAGGCTCTGTCTGAGTTTACTGTGTACAGAGCATGGGATCACGCATTCTAAGCTCCTGACTCTATGGGGGCCACAGCAGTTCTGGGGGCGGGCCAGGCCTGCTGGGGCCCGCCCACATGCCAGGCTTGATTCTCCATTTGATCTAATCCTTATTCTCTTATATGAATATAAAATGTGTTTAGTGCAAAACTCGCCCTTAATATCATCAGATTTTCACTGCTAAAAACTAAAATCATAGACATGTTACAAAAAAGACTTTTTGACATGTGACATGTTGATAAAGCAATAAAATGAATGACGTCTGAACTCCATTTAGCTGCTTCAGTTTCAGAGCCGTGGTATTGTGCATGCTGGCTTACTGTCACAGTTTACGGAAGTAGAACAGAGTCATTGTTATTAGCAACACCTGTACTTTTCCTGCTATTTCCTTGTTGCCAATTTTTGTTCACAATGTTAATGCTGTCCATAAAGCCTTGCTTGGCTTTTTTCTTACTTGGAAAACACAGTTAACAAGCACATCAATCATAAGCAATGATTCATCTTAGTTTGAGGCAAAACCCGTCTGAAGATCTACAGCCATGCTGGCAGTTCTGTGAGGCTATACTAAGGAACCCTCAGCTAAATGCCAATGTCAGCGCACTGATATCTGGCATCAGAACCAGCTCCAGACACCCAATCCCAACGCCAGCAAAGACAACACACACAGTTTCCCCTTCACGGAGCCCCAAGCGTAAACACTGTAAATAAGCTGGCTCCTATCGACAGAGGAGGCTATTATAATAAAACTATCCCCGGCTTTATTGAGGTGCAAGCAGTGTCTCTGTTGGTGGAAGTAAACAGATTCTCCCTGGCATCAGCACTTCTCCCCAGCACACAAAACCCTGGCGTCAAGGCAACTGTGGGCTTGGTCACAGTTACCATGGAGACATATTCTCGTCAACAGTGGCTGCACTGAGGGGCGAGGAAGGGTGAGCACAGGGAGACGCTGTGATATGTGACAGAGAAGAGAGAGCACGATAGATAATGAAAGAAGTCTTGAGGAAGACAATGAGAAACAGTACGAGGCAGTGAGAGCAGGTTCCCACTGTGGCCCTGATGGAAAATCCGATGACTTCTCTATGACTTTCCTTGGCTATATCAGAGCGCTTTCATTTATTCCCTCTTGATTCGTTAATGCTACTCTTCAACTGAGGAGAACATGTTCTAAAATTACAAGCGAGTTTCCATACTTTCTATAGCCAGAGAAAACTTGCTGAAAATTCATCTGATGCAGAGCAATAATGTATGAAATACATTCTGGTACTTTCTGTCTGAGCTCGATTTGGATGTTATATTGTTCTGGATGTCAACCACACACGTACACGCACACGCACACGCACACACACACACACACACACACACACACACACACACGCTGTCTTTCACAATTTACTACAAGCTGTCATTCTGAGTTGAAGCCAAAATAACTGATTTAGCAGGCGAGGTAAAAGATAGGAGATACTTAAAGAGGGAAAACTACTTGGAAGTTGATAACAGGAATTCAAGATTCTTGCACTCAAGTAGTCATCCTCAGTTGATAACAGCATTTATAGACCGAGACAGAGAGCACGTTTGGCTGAGGTTTTTGCGGTTTCCGAGGTGCGCTCCAGATATAAATTGCGTTGGATTTGAATGTCAGGTTTTTAGCTGATGCTCTTCTCCACAAAATGTGCAGAGAAAACAGGGAAGCTTTCAGATAACACTGACGTTCAGGTGCAACACATGATTTCTTTTCATTATTAATTAAACTGCAAATTATTTATTTAATCACTTGGTCAATAAAATGTCAGAAAACAATGAAAAATGCTCTTTGCGATTTCCTAAAACCCAAACTGACATTAACAAACTAATTACTAACATACGCTAAAGCACTCATGGGCAACAGTGTATCACTCAAGATGGAAATAATATACTGGAAGGTGATCACATCAGAAGGCAAGTGATGTAGTTCAATAGTGGAACAGACACAATGTCAAAGCTGATTCTTAATTGTGAGCTGGAAAGGTATTTATCTTCCTTGGTGTCCAGTCTGGTGACAGCTTCACTATCGGTTCTCAGTGTGTTAATGTTATATGTGTACATGCAGTACGGTGGTAGACGATACATTCAGTGATTTTGCATCCCCTCATAAACTGTGGAATGCATGCTCACAAACTGCACGGTAACTTTAACAATATGTCCGTAATGTTTATTAACAACCTTTTAATGATAAACTATGTCGTTAATAAAACCTACGAGTGACAGAGGTAGAAGCTGGAGTGGCAGTTATATTGTATGGTGATGTGACACGCTTTGCCAAGTTTGTAGGCTATAAATTATACGTATATTAATGTTTGGGAAATAAATTACTGTTACTGCCAGAAAATAAATAGGACAAAGATGTTGTTTTTTGTGTTTCAGTGTGGACAGCTAACTTTGATATAGCAATCTGAAAACACCACCATGGATATGACCATGTTTGACACATGTTTACATTTTTGTTGCATTTCTGTGAACATGGTTTGAGTACAGGTCAGAGGTCAAATTGATTCCTGGCCAAAAGGTTCAAGCCAAACAAACATCTTATAGCTTTGTTACATCAGCCGAGAGCAATGCGACTGCAAAGAGCAGGATGCGTATGGAAGAGGTTTAGTTCATTCAAGTTATTATCTCAGACTTGAGCCCCCCAGGACTACAGCAGACCTTCACTTCTTCAAACAAATGGACCAGACAGGGTCAGCAGCATGGCCGAGTGAGTCAGACCACTTTAACACTGAGGTATGTCACTGTGGAAATGGAGAAGTTAACACCATGACTGACCTAAGAACAACTCCATGTTCCGGTCACTGAAAACACTCAAAGCACAGCCTTCCAGGTTCAGTAGCTCACACATAAGAGTTGAACACAGACTCGTTCAAAAGTCAAGGTTTTTCATCCCAATTAACACTGATGCTCGAATTGTTCTTATCATCAAATAGAGAGTGCTATTTAAAAAAAAAAAAAAAAAAAAAAACAGAAACAGACATATTGACTTGTTGTCATGAGGCAACGGTTTGCACTGCGGGCTCAATTTATCTTCTCTCAGCCTTAATAAGCTTGAGACTAACTTCATTTGTGTGCTAATTTCAGTCATCTTCTAATGCTGCTCCTTGACCTCAGAGTGGAGTGGTTACAAAGTTACCCAGCACATATTAGAACGAAAAGGTACGAATAGAGGAACAGTTAAAAAATTATTTCTCAAAATGCAGCAAGTGATAACACAATGTACCTTACCTGTATGTGATGAAGTTTGGTGCATGTCATTAATAGTTTGTCACTCAGCAATCTGCTGCAGACAGACATCGAGCATACTTCATATACATACAGATACAGTGAGAACACAGCATCTTCCATATCATATATTGTTTTCGTGCCTAAGAACTAAAACCTGAACCTGGCCCAACAGTCTCACATACGTCACACCTGTCTGCAGCTGCAACTGGTATCATAGTAAAAACAAGGCTGTGGGTGTGTTAAGGATCTGCTCTATAAAATCCAGGATGATCTCTAAAATGTGTCCACATGCTTTAAACCCAAATTGACTTTAATCTGAATAAATCTGCCATCTGTTTCCACAATTTTGCCTCATGTCTATCTGTGTCCTTGTTGATTTAAAGCTGCTTTTGTCCAAAAGCTTTCAATCTGTACAAACTACAAAAGACAGCCTTCTGATTTTACAAAATGTTCATATTCGGACTTGCATTCGAAAAATTGCAGTTTGTCTTCCTCTTTGTGCTATTTCCACTTGAGACGTTTTGAATAGCTTAATCTACAGATTTGTTTTTATTCAATTGATTGATAAACCAATTGCTATAAAATGTCTCCAATGTATCCAATCATGAGTCCAAACTGCAAATATATACAGTTCACTCTCACATATGACATAGAAAAGCATTAGATCGAGTGGTTGTAATAATCTCCACAGCTGCTTTTGTGTATGTTCTTTTTAAAATGAATTTAGCAAGATGAGCACCGCATATTTAAGTGCTGAGCATCTATTCTGCGCCGTGAGCTGCATATTTGGGGTTTGTTTTGAGCTCGTCACTGCCAGTTTTTTACCCAGCCGTCTAATATTCCATCTCATAGCAACAAAGAAACAACCAAAGTGTCAGCTGGTAAAAAATGGTGCGCCTCATTGCCCTTCTTTGTTCTGCATTTAACAATACACAGCATATTTGTTTTAAAAACGGTCATCTATGTCATTTAGCAAACCCCCAAAACAAAAATAGGCATGTTTCTTCTTCCTGTAGTGCTATCGATCAATCTAGATTGTTTTGGTCTGAGTTGCCTAATTATAGAGAAATCGGTCAAAGAAATGTCTGCCATATCTCCAATATAATGGGACTTTAATGAACTCGGCTTGTGGCGATCGAGACGTAAAAATGTATATTTGAATTTAAAGAATTTGAAATTATGTTAAAATTACAAAGTTATTATAAACACTCAAACTGAAAACCAGTGTTATTAAATGTTTGTAAAATGATATGTTTCTTTTTGCTATATTTGTACCAACATTTTTCTAAATTACTTTTGGACTAAACCCACCTGAGGCAGCCGGAGGTGTTCTTGAAGACGGTGGTCCACTCGGCATCGCGGGGCTTTGAGTCCTCGTTTGGCTCGTGCTCCCAACCCGAGTGGGGAATAACGACCTCGTTGGTCAGAGTCTGCAGGCCGTGGTTGATGATCACCATCTTCAGGGGTTCATAGGACGACAGATTCCACAAGGTTCCTGGAGGGGAATTAAGTAGAAATTAGAAGACATATTAGGAAGATAGTGATAGGAAGGTAAATAAATATGTGATTTGGAAAGAGGATTATAAAGAGAAATAGGGAGGATAGAAGAGGAATAAAGACGATGAGGAATAAGGAAGGGGGAATAGGAGGACAACAGCTCTAAAGCACCAAACAAACACATTAAGATTGGAGGTACACCACTTTTGAGAACGTCATATTGAACATTATTTAAAAAAAGACTAATACTTTTATTATCTTCCCACAAGGGGTGACATTGTGTAAGCCCTTGTGAGCAGATAATAAAAGTATTAGTCTATGGTCTTCTCTGAACTCTGTGTTGATTACAACACAATGTTGTAAGAGAAGACCATAATCACTGTGATATTGCTATAATACTCTTGTGATAATGTTATAGGAATAGTGAGGTTACAGGAAGTAACCTAACGATGTTTAATCTTATTTCTCAACTAATGTAGTATCACCTTTGAAATAATATACCACTTGAACCTTAATGCATACAAATTCAATGAATGTAACGCCCTAGGCCAACAGCACACCGTTGTGTATCCATCACCTCCTCTATTTTCTCTCCTCCAAACAATCCAAGCAGGAGAAAGCATTTTCTATGTACCTGAACATCTCTCTAACAGGCAGCCTATTTCATACTTCTGCAAGAGAGGTACACTAACTTGAGCTGGGTCTAAGCATCCGGGGTGGTTTCACAAAAGAGAGGCAGGCAGACAAAGCAGAGAGGAGGACGTTGTTGGCAGCATCGCCAGGCAACCAAACTCCGCATAAAAATAAAGTGCTGCGATAAAGCGTCAGTATCAGATGGGTTTTCACTCAGACACATGGACGCTCTGGAGCAAGGCAGACTCTGGTTTGAGGAAAGTAAAAGAAACTTTAAAGTCCATGTTTGACGTGGCCTGAGTTTCAGTTTTTATTATAGCATCACCCTGACCTCTCTCTGCCTTTGTCTCTCATCACTTTTCTCCCTATTTCTTTACTCTTTTTATATTCAGGCTTTAAGCTTGCATTCCGATCTGAGGACCTGATAGTACAAAGTCTGACACTATTGCCACCAGTATGCCAAATTAGTTAATGACACTTCCTGTTTGCAATGTATCCATGGATGTACAGAAAACTATCACTGGATTACTTGAATTATGAATAAAACACGAGGTTTAACAGGAGATATAAGGGCCATCATTTTTCCCTATGAATGTGAGGGTCCCCAGACAGAGGATGTTGTATGTCTACAGTTTGTAAAGCCCTCAGAGGCACATTTGTGATGTGTAGTTTTGTGCTTTACAAAATAAATTGCATTGAATTGAATTTAAATCTCCACCAACCGACATTGGACACGCTCCCTCCAACCCTTTTCCTTTTTTATAATAAAATCACGGTGGACCCTGCAGCTGTCCAGCCCCCCTACTGCCATCCCTGAGCCTTAATTGGCTCCATGAGCTGTGTGTCACACCACTGCTGCTGCCTGTGACAGCTGGCTATGTTGGTGAACGCTCCACATCAGCCGTCCAGACTTCAATAACCAACCCTCAGTTGTGTTAAGAACAACAGCATGCTCCTGTCCTTTAACCCTCACACTCCCTCCACAAACCCTCTTTTAACTCTCCCACGCCTCACAGTTTGAAAACATCTGCTCCAAAGAGAACAACAACTGGGAGTTACAGCATTGAAATTGAACAAACACACGCAGAAGAAGCTCAAAGACGCACTTTGCCTTGTATAAATGACCTGACACACTTGTGCACACACATACACAGACAGCCACAGTCTACCATTAGCAGAGCAATGAAAACGTCTCGTACCGTTCTTTAAAAGAGTTTCTCTACATTTTCCAGATGGTCAATATTTCCTCTGTTAAATCATGCTCTCTCTGCACACAGAGAGAGAAAAAAATGTCCCGGGGGAACAGGACAGGGCTAAAAATAAATCCAGTCCTTCTGGTGTGGTTGGGCCTGGAGAAACCTGGTTTCCTTCGCCAAGACGTTGGAAAAAAAGAAGAAAAAGACTAATCTACAGACTGTGTTCTTGGGATATTTTAAGTTTGTATGCGGCTCATGACCTTTGCTACTGAAGCCCATCACAGTCGCATGTCTATCGGAACCTCCATTCCCTCTGTGGTTCCAGTTGGTGACTAAACTGGCTTCAACTATCTTACTGGGAAGCTATTGTGGCTCCATGGGCCACTTTCACACACCTTATTGTGATTCAGGGTACTGAACACGCACTAAAGCCAACTTTATATAATATAATAGTGAGAATATTTAACATTTTGGACAGTGTGAATGATGTGCTGTGATTTGACTAAATAATTGTACTCCTCATATATCCCTAAACAGACACAGGCTTTGTATGTCCATCAATAACACCAAACTCTCCCTCAAACTATCCATTTATTGTTTCTTTTTTCCTGCCCAGGGCCTACGGACAGAAAGGAGCTAGTAGCTTAATCTGGAACAAAGCATATTTTCTCTTTTTTGAGAATAATGGATGTTGTACCTGGTCGCTGATATACAGTAAATAAGTTTAATTACAAACTAAATACACTTGATTCACTTGTTGGGAAAACAACATGAGAGTAAACATTACCCGAGATAATAATTCCCAGGGCAAAATGTCCCCAATGCTCGAAACAAACAATCTTCAGGTAATTGCATTGTTGAATGAAGGCTGGTTTGATCTTGTGCTTCATGCATTTTCTGTCAATTTCATACCTCTACAAATTTAAAATTGATTTTTCTCTGTCCCCCAACCACTTTCATGGTACGTTAAACTTGGACAAAAACAAGCTGAGATGTTATTTAAACATATGGATGCTCTTCCATCAGTATAATTGAAGTTCTGATTGAAGAAATTACAATTATTATTTAATTACATGTTGGTTTTCTGACTTTATTGCATATTGCTGTCTACCCAGACCTACCCACGGTTCAAACCAGGTGTATATATATTTATTTTATTCCAGACTCATGAGTCCATAAAGCAACAAACACAAATACAACAACATATAAGTATGTCTGAGCCAGGATATCTTGATGAATGAGGATATGTTGGTCTGTTTCTGTGTGTGGTTGTTGAGTTACAATGGTTGGTGAGCATTGTCTGCATGTTCATTGTCACTTCATTTTCTTCCCTCCACTGAATGCACATTTGAGTGCTTTTGGGAGAAAATAATATCACAAACATACACATACTGTAGTTTTTTTCAGAGGTACTGTGTACTCTAATCACAGTTTCCACTTCCAGCAAAGACATCATGTATCACAGAAAACTTCACATTGCGCACTCATTAAAGTTATTTCTGGCACTGCAGCAGTCAAAGCAAGAACTAAACTTTCTATTGCGCACAGCATTAGCTCGTGCATTTTATATCTGCATACATGCAGGAGTGAGTGCGCTAATGTTTCATTCTTGAGAATTATGAGTTAATTGCTAATGAAGGACCCAACACAATGAATTTCAAATGAGGACAAGGCAACAACAAGATGTGATGTTTAGTTGCAAATGAGCAATGGGGAATCCCATTAAAAACTGCAGAGAAAATTGAACTGGTAATTGCTCTTAAAAGTTTAATTTGACTCCGAAAGTAAGCACCAACACCTTCTCCGGAGCATATTTTCCCCACTCTCTTTTTTACAGGGTCAATTTGGTAATTTATTGTAACCACATGCATGAGAGCGTATGAGAGGAAGTATCAGGATCCAGGCATGAATCACAATAACAACAAATGTGCTCTTGTGGTGTGTGTGTGTGTGTGTGATGGCATGCCTGCTTGCCAGGCTGACAGCTTGATTACTTCCATTAGCATTAGCTTTACTTGTGACAAGCAGCATTCAACATGCAGTCAGCACACAAGGAGCAATGTGAGCTTACGGAAGGCAAGCAGCGCTTACAGAAAACTTGCATGTGAAATACTTAGTACCTAGGAGCAGTGCATTAACGTCACAGTCTTTTGTCATATTTGCTCAAATTGTCAATATATTCTGACAGACAGACAGAGACAGATTAAAAAAAAAACAAGAAAAACAATCAATCAGAGCCGAGGCGTCCCACCGCAGCTGACTGGCTTGGTTTTGGTTCGACTGTTTACAAAATGGCGGACGGGGCACAAACTTTCTTATTTTACAACTATGATGAGTGCTGTTTCTACGTCATCATAAAACACAGACCGTATCCAACATACTTGTAAATGCATTCCTGCATATCAAATAGAAAAATGTGTTAGCATATATCTTTTACTTTTCATGTGCGCAAGCAAAAAAGCAATTTGCAAAAAATAAACAAAATCATATATACCTCTGTACTTAGGTAAGATACCTGAGCCTGGATGCAAAAAGTACCATCTAACCATGCAAACTTTCTCCGGGCCAAATCACCTCCCGTACTACATACAGCTGAAACATTGCTCATGCCGTGAATTCAGTCAGCTCGACACTGATCACATATGCCAGAGGGGAGGCTAAGGCCTGTCTTTGTGGGTGGCTGTGATCCATCAAGGACGACAGGCATACAGCCCACAGACACAACGCTCTTTAAGATGACAGAGTGCTGTGGAAGTGACGATCTCCATCCCGCCTCTGTTTCAGGCCGGTGACTCTCTATCAGGTTTAGTCTATTTGCCGTCCTCTGTCAGCTTGTCAGAGGAAGGTGGGTTGGGGCTCATTTTACACCTGGACTAACGATCTTACAATGGATTTGTTATTATGATTTTAACTTCTATTATCACGTTGCTCACAAGTTTGTTATCCAATAAAGTCAGGCTTCCCAGCAGGGCCATAATATAACAGTCCACGACTTTACCATGACCTTCAATAACTAAGTCCGACTGCTTTCAAGATCTAGAAATGTTATTCCTATCTGACTTATTAATGTTGTTTATCTGCTGAGAAAAGTTCTAAAAGGGGTAAACAGCCTGGTTGAGTTGATCATGAAAGAAACCATCTAAAAGAGCAGAATATGCGAAATAAGTTGTCAAATATATTGTGATGTATTTCTGTAAACAGAACTCATTCAGCTACAAAACCATCCCCAAAGAGTTCACAGAAAGCGAGTATACATTGCCTACGCTATGCTTCTATTCCTCAGAGAAAAATGTGTCAGAAAGGCTTCTGAAGAACCTGATATGTATGTAACAACAACAAAACAGTCTCTTTTCCCATCAACCTGTGATATGCCTCTGTTTCCTTTATCTTAAATCCAATCCAGCCCGAGGGTAAGTAGAATATTGTTAACTGCCTCTTCAATCATTCACAAACAGACAGCTTTGATTTGTAAGAGCTTGGCAAATCCTAACAACACTTAGATTAAAATGTAAATGACAAGATGGGGAGCAAAAGAGTCGAGTTGTGAGCTCAGTTTTAACTAAATCTTACCGCCTGTTTCTCTTTTTATTCTTTTTCCGTTCTTTTACATCCCTCTCTCCCTAAAGCATGGGAGGGATGTGAGGGCTGGAGAAACTGGGACCTGGACTGGGAATGGGACTGGAGCTGAGGCTAATTCAATTTTCCAGTCACCACTGGCAGATATGTTGCTCTTCTAGCAGGGCTATTAATTTAGTTATGCTTATTACTGTTCTCCTCCTTCACCTCCTCCCTCCTGTCCTTCTCCTCCTCAGCCCATATGCCAACCACCACACTCTGAGCGCTACAGAAGGAGGAAGAGGAGGAGGCCTTAGTAAGATAACTCACTTGTCTCCTTCGGTAAACGTCCACTAAAATAAAAGAAAGAGAAGATATGTATGTGTATTTGGGAGGGTGCTGAGGTTGATCCCGAGGAAGAAGTTAATTAAGGGAAGGGCTAAGGGAATTGTGCAATATGCATACATACATACACACTGACACAAGCACATATAAACACCAATGATTAATTCAGCAGGTTGTGTCATGGATCATATTGGGGGGACCTCAGTTATGTTGACCTTCTCAGAAATTCAGAGATTCTATTCATTATATGTATACGTGTGTGTCCTATGTAACAGCGTGTACATGTTGATAGGGGGTTGAGGCCGGTAAACTGAGCCAAAACTGTCCTGTTGTCCAGTGAGTGTCAGGAAAATGGAGCATGAATGATACCATGCGGTTTGTTTGGTGTCGAACCAAAAAACTCCAAATTAATTCTAGTGTTGATCCGTACAATATCTGATGCATACGATTTTAGTCCTCTGAGGCCTTCGGTGTTAAAACTGAAATGTACTTAGATAACGTTTATAGGTTCTTGAGACCAAAACATCCTCTCTAAACAGTGCTGTATAGATTATGTTAAACTCAGCCTGCAAAATCTTGGCAGAGACATATGCATGTGTCTAGACATCATCTCTCTAGCTTTAAGGCCTGCCAAGTTGCTCTGTATGCATTTTCCATCCAAACGACAAAGCAGCAAGCACCTGCCTGAGTGTCAGTCTACAGCACTCAGACGTCTCCTGCAGGAAAAACAGGAGACAAATCCGCTTAATAATCTACATTTCCAGAGAGGGAATTGCTGGAGGGCACAAACAGCCCAGAGCCTACCGAGAGGAAAAATAGAATTACTCTGAACGGAACAAAGCTCTAAAAATATGAACGACTGGTCTGTCTGTCTTGTGTGTTGGAAAATAAAACCTTGGTTCCTTCCACGTCACCCGTTTCCCTGCAGAAAACAGACCTCTCTGTGGTTTTACAGGGACAGCACAAGCTCCAACAGAAAACTCTTAAAACACATAGACTAAGAAAAGGGGCCTATATTTAAAACCCATAATAAATTGTAGAAAAACACGGCCAATTCTAGCCACATGGGCTGAGGCTGTAAGCTGAGCTTGCATTGTGACTGGCCTGTTTTTACTGGGGCCAGAGCACTGGCGATGGAAACCTAAATCGAGAGACAGAGTGTATATAGTGAATGAAGAAGTTACAACAAAAAAAATAGATTGCGCAAAGGAGGGTGCATAATGAGTGAGGAAGGGAAAGAGGAGAAAAAAATAAAAAAGCCTCCCTCCATTCTGTCCTCCTTGTCTTGTGGTGCAGGGTTATTTTTAGCTACGATGGGGAGCAACATGGTGCTGTAAAGGCAATCATTTCTGCTGCGGCACAGTCATCGCTCAGCGAGACATCTCTGTCACAGCAAAGGAAAGCTTCACACACACACACACTTATGCATGCATGCATGCATGAACACTACAGCTCAACAAGCGTTATTTTTTTTAAATGACTGGTATCACTGTCAATACTTCTGGATTGAAGCTGTCAGTATTGGAATTCACTCTTTAGGGCCACGGCCTTGCATATCTTCAAATGATAAATGACATCCAGCTAGAAACGGTTGATAGCTACCAAAACTTTCCCTACCCTAAACTGTAAAATGACCTAATAAGTAACTCCCTTTTATGACTCGGGTTGGCACATATACTGAGTTTCACATGTGGCGGCTACTTCGAAAAAGATCAAGCATCTCACTTTAGAGTAGTTCTCATTTGTCATACGTGTGACCTGAAAACAAAAGCCCCTTCTCCGATGGCAGAGCGTGCATACCAGCCAAAGTGTGTCGGGTCAAACCAATCATGTTGGGGATTAGTTGAGCCCTTGGAAAGACACACACACCACTATAGTCCCCCGTTGACATTTACCAGGTCAAGGAGAAGAAACCCCATCATGGCATTTGAATCAATAGCTTCTCTTAAAAGGCATTAAAACATATTTTATGACACAATGCAGCAAATGGCTTTTCCTTAATCAATGTTCATCGACTTCTCTATGGAGAAACCTTTCCACTTTAGGTCTCTTTGTGCGTACAGTACAGTGCAATACGTTTAAAGTAATCAAATATCACAATGTTTTGTCTATAACGGTGATCCTCGTGATCCTTCATTGAAATTAAATTGCTCTACAACATGACGACTAATTAGCTCATTAACATTTGTTACAAGTGGTAAAAAGAGCCATCTCCAAGACAATTTACACAAAATGTGTCCTCACGAGAATTAAAAGAATGACTAATTACAGCTTTGAATTGCAGCAATGTTATCTACCCTCACTAGTATATGGGGAGTTTTGCAATCCAATGCTAATTCAGCAAGAATTGTATCTTTCCATATGGGATGCCGGGGCACAAATTAATCATATAATGTAAATGGTGGGAGATGAGAAAAAATGTGGAAAACCCACAAAAAAAAAACATTCTCATTAATATAATATGACTCAGCCTAGCATTATTATGCCGAGTATGGGATTATGGCAGCCGACTCTGTATATTCCCAGACATAATATATAGTTGCAGTATGCAGCCAGTGATTGGAGAGGACTGGCATACTAAGGTACTATCATATCAACTTAAAAGGCTTCAAAGCAGCACTTTATACTTACTTTAAATGAAAGAGAGTCAAGACTAATTAGGCAGACAGAAAGAGGAATCCTACAGTTAGTGGAGGAGACAGCCAGCAGCCTTGGCTGCAACAGTGCAAAGCAGGCGGTTTGTTCATGACATAATAATCTTTACCTATGACATGGCATCGGTAAATTATGTCTGACTTGTGAAATGCAATCAAACGTATCCATGGCACTTTATTTCAAAAAATATGGGTGATGTGGTCAAGACAAAAGATGGAAAATGTAGGCAAACTTACATACATAAATATCTGAATGACACCTAACTGTGTGTAAAACTAAAACATGATATCATAATATCCCCACGACATCCTTCCCAGACAGTAAAGAATAACAATTGCCCAACCATGCCTTCCAGTGCAACTCTCCTGGACAATTTCATTTCCCAAAGTGCTTTTGTTCCTGCTACATTCAGAACATGTTTCTTTAATGTGGTGATCCGGAGTAAAGTGGAGACGACCATCTGCTTTGGTTATTTTTCACTTCACTTTTCATAAAGAATAATCGATCACACATTTAAATAAATGGTTTTGCTGCCCGATGACCAGGTACTTCTATAAAACGACTTTATTGATTAACAATGTAATAAGGATCATGTTTTTGTGTAATTTTGAATGAGCCGTATCACATTATTTTGAGAGTTTATAATGGAAATGATTGCTCTTACCGGTGATGAGCTCTCGAACCTCCATGTCATTGGTCTTCCTCAGCAGGCGGACGAGGGCCGGGATGCCGTCACAGATCTTGATGGCCACCTTGTTGTCATTGTCCTTGCCGTAGGAGATGTTGCGCAAGGCACCGCAAGCCTTGCGGTGGACTTCTGATTTGGGGTGGTCCAGAAGCCCCACCAGAACAGGAATCCCCTTCAGCTGACGCACATCCTTTTTAATCTTGTCATTTTCGTAGCACAGGTGCTGCAGGTAGGCGGCGGCGTTGGACTTGACGGGGTCAATGGGGTGGCCCAGCATGGCGATGACCTCGGGGAGGTCTGGGTCACGCCAGCGCGGGTCCTTGCGGATGCTGTCAATGGACGGTGAGCGTCGGCCACCCATGCGGTCCAGACTGGCCATGCTCCCCCTCTCCGGCTGGGCCAGCGGCGCTGAATAAATGCCATGGATGTAGGGGTGGCGCTCATCGATAAGCTCGGCCTCGATGGCTTCATCTGGGTACCCTCTGAAACATGAAAGAGGAGAGGTCAGTGAGCACAAGGGATATGGACGAGGTAAAGCGAAGGCGATTCGGACAGATATGTCTGGGAGAGGAATTAGACAGCCGGGGGAAAATACTTTGAGAGAAGCCAACTGAGGTGAGAGTCGGAGATTAATGAGGAGAAAAGGGAAAGCAGAAGACAGGGTGAGTGAGAGGAGAGAAGTTGTGGGCGATGGAGGGTAAAAAAAAGAGAGTGAGGGGGACACATTGCGATCTGTGCTTTGGATCTGTTATTGGCAATTCCCTACAATAACAGTGATACGATAAGCAACATTCCGCTTATTATTCCTCTCTGTCAGGTGGCAGCAGCAAACATGTCAAACATCAACAAACATAAAGTCTTAGAGGGAGTGATTGAGAGACAGGAAAAGACTGCACAAAGAAAAACCAGGCAGTTCACAAAGGAACAGAGACAAAGGCAACACCAAAGTAAAAGCTTTGAAAGAAAGTCTTGTGAAGATTTCTTATTTTTTCTTAGGAAAGCCAGCGTAGAGAGTAGAGGTTTGATGTCTCTTCCCACAGGGAACACAGCAAAGAGCTGCGCTGTCCCCACAGGAAGGCCTATGAGTACCCCAGGGCTCCCTCGGATCAAAGAGCTCAACACTAGTATGCAGTTGCTAAAATGTCAATGATCATCTCTCTGGCCCCTCTCTGCTAGCATTAGCCTCATTGTCATCACTAGCGTTAGGGCTGGGAACTGCAACGAGCTTGATTATTTTCAGTGAAGCCAATAAGTGCAGTTCTCTGGGGGAGGAAGAAGGAAATAGCTTTTTGTGGGTTCGCAGAGGGTGCTCGTCAATAAATCTTTGAGTTTATGATATACACCCTGTTCTCTTGGGTTATTTACTCTAACGGCATCTTCATCAAAACTCTTTCGAGCTATTGCCGAAAAAAAAATGCCGCTCATTTCCAATGGCGGACAATTTGTTGCTACTTGTGACAGTGGCAGGCTACTTATTTTAGTTCAGACTCTTTAATCATAGCAACAAGTTTTCACTTTCAGGGCCAGCCTCGAGGATGGAGTCAGGAGAGGCACATTTTACACGGGCAGAAAAGTTGCAAACAATATTTTCTGAAACTTGATCAACAGAAATTCGTTTGTACCACTGAGTTGTAAAAAGGATGGTGGAATATTTGGTGGGGGAAGTTATGAAATGGAGAGAGGAATTTAATTAGCGTTGTGTACTTGTGCACAGCCTTTATCATCCCCCCCACCCTCCCACACCACAGTTCGAAACTTGTTTATCTTCGTTACATAATTCAGCCGGTCTCCTCTCACCATCTTTGAAGTATGGTGGTCGGTGGTGCAACAAAATGGTGGCCAACGCCGGCGGTTGGCAGGGAATTCCAGACCGAGCTGTAATTTTAATGAGTTTTATGTTAATTAGCTGTTTTTAAAGTTATTCTCAGACATGAAGGGGTTGGGGGGGCTTTCCTCAGCTCTGGTGTATTCCTCTTTTGATTATTCTTTTACACAAACCTTGCAGAAACATATTAGCTTTAATGGCACAACTTTGGGCATTGTACTGCCAGGGAAATCAATACAAAATGAACTAGGAGAAAAAGTCCTGTAACGAGATACTAAAACCACTATTCAGATGGACGGAAAGAGGATTAATAGAGATGGAGTGATGCACCACCGCAGTTGAATACAGCGCCGTGTCCAAATAGTACAAAGAACCCCGGCTCTGAACAGCAAACTTTGCACATGTCAAGAACAGCTGTGACTCTGGGGGTCTCGTGTCTCTACACGCAGGTGTTCCTCATGATGAAAACATTTACCTAACCTATATTGGATCTGGTGTATCATTTGACTTTTGAAACTAGTTTTTTCCAGCTTTGTGGAAAATGTTGGAGAGCCACAAACCTCTATAGGCAGCACCGTATAAAAGGGAGGGGCCAAACAAGCCTCATTACAGCACATCATTTGGACTGCGGCTCTGAGGTTTGGCGACAGCACTGATCCGCATGACAGTCTGCATGGAAAAAATATGGACATTTGCGAGCATGTTTGCACGTGCTGGTGGTTCCTAAATGCTTCCTTGTGCACACGAGATACAAACACACACTACCACGCTCGCAGGCCATCAACCAGCTCTCGATTGCTGCGGGATATTGGACATGACAAGGCGAGGCGGCAGGAATAACCCTCCTAAAGAAAGGGCAGTACACAATCTCAGCATCATCGCCTTCGCATAGAGATGAATACATAACCACCGTCTCTCTCATGCACAATATTGCTCTCTCTCTCTTTGACTGTCTCTCTCATTATCTGTCACACTCTGTCCCCCGCTCACTTTCTCTCACAGACACACTTCAACACACAGACGAGATGTACAGTTGTGCAGATCGTGGCTCATTTAGATCTGGACCGATGCAGCGGGGGCTTTTGGTGAAGCGTTTTGTCGTGCAGCTGAGTGATGGGAATGTCAGGATTTGCATTTAAATTGGCGCCATTGTGTGTACAGGGAGGGGTGTATTCACAGGATGTGAAAGGGCTCTCCGTCGCCAGACGCGATGCTCCAAGCATGATTACAGCAGATCACTCTGCTCTTGTTAATCGAGCTGCTAAATGTCCGGGCTATTTTCTGTGCATCTGTGTGCGCTTGTTTTGCTCAAACACACAAAAAGTAGAAGAAAAGATAAACAGATGCAGTTAGACACGAGATGTATGCATGTCGGAGAACTTTTTTTTCACTCGTTTTATTCATCCTGACTTTGTCACATAGCTATTCTTCCGTCCCTTCATCTTTCGTCAATTATTTTCATCATCCTTCAATCACGGCCGTGTCTGACCCTCTTCTACTGCAGGCCCTTGAAAAGAGGCCAACTGAGAAGGATTAGACACAGTAAGATGTGTGCATCACATATGTACACATTACTGTTCTGTGGCGTTAATGACTGACAAGCATACAGCTCATTTTGAATTATTGTCAATAATTGATTTTTAATGATGCACAAGAAGTAAGTAAGGTTTATTTTATTTATGTATTAATTTTATAAGTACACAGAAGAAAGAAGAGAGAATATAAACAGCAAAGCTTGAGAGTTCATGTCTCGCCACTTTCTAATTTCTCGGGCACTTTTCAACGGCATTATCCACTGCCGCCACGGTTTGTTTTCATTCAATTAGGGGAGAGGTTTCTTCTATAATTTAGTCATTTTAGGGGATGCTTCTGAGACACCTCACACATGACAGAGGGGATGTGTTTTTATTAAACACACTCCTTGGCTCCCAGTGAAAGTCTCTTGATGGGATTAGGTATGAAGAGCGAAGCCAGATCACTTCCACAAGACACCACTGGAATAGAATGAGACCCACCCTCTCGCAATTAAGGGTTGAGAAAATGTGAGTACTGATGTGTGTGTTTATATATCTAAGTGTGTGTGTGTGTGTGTGTGTGTGTGTGTGTAGTGACCCCTGAATGCAGGTGGGCAGGTGCAGTGGAGCAGGTCGCCCAAGGAGAGATGAGCCATTAGAGATTAGCTTAAAGACGCCCCTGTAGTCTAGCAGAGTTCAAAAGCAGCTATTAATCACGCTGGCATGAGAACACACACACACACACACACACACAGATGATGGGTTGGGATTGGTGAAAAGGGAGTAAGTTGCACTCACATTCAGACAGTGGGAGGGGGGGGCACAGACATGTTCATGATCTGCAAAGCCTGAGCAGGAATAAAGTAAAAAGAGATGACCTTCCCTCCCTCCACAAGCTTCATTCCTGCTACCTCTGAGCAAGGCACCATTATACTGTTACAGTGAATAACACCCTTTTTGATGTCACACTTTTTAAAGTAATTTTACAAATGAATGCTGACCAATTACATATTTTTGTAAAAGACCTGCAGAAACAACACTAAAAAACAGAGCAGTCTACATCATATCAGCATGTATTCCCGTGCAGTTTAATGGATCATTCTTTCTAAATAGAAAACAAGGACAGCTATCTACTTACTTAATCAAATCCTGCCATCTTTATCAAGCCGTTCAACAGATTAAGTTGAAAGGTTTGTCTGGTAACACAGTGGTAAAGAGTTACAGACGAGGACCTTGAAACACTACCTCTTCACTCTGATTATTTAATTATTTGCACTATACCCCATTACAGACAGCAATAAAGGAAAAATCTGAGATACATAATAACTGCTGTATATTAACAGCATGTAAAAACTGTACAGCAAGATGAAAAGATCCAAGTGACATTGAAAGACACTAACATCAGTACATATATTCAGAAATTGTGACCAAAAGATATGTATGGAAGCCTCTGCATTAGAGATATACATTAGTTTACATTAGCTATGTTGACACTAAAATCCAAGAATGATGCATGCTCACACATCTAAAAAACTCCATCACAAAATGATACATATTCATTCCTGACACATGATGCACTTGGCAGAAGTGACAAAATGAGTGTTTGCCGCCGATGCAGGAAGACGTTTTGGCCCTAAACGTCTTCATTCTCTGTTGGGAGCATAATTGAGGGCTTGCAATACAATGATACGCTTTAATTAAACCGATTTAATTCCCAGATTCATTACAGCACTTTGGAGTCGCTGCTCCCTTCTTGGAAGTATAGTAATCGTGGTTTGAGTGCACAGGAGAGCCTGGGAACTCTGCGAGGGATCAGTGGAAAAAAAATGCTTACATTATGCAGATGTTTTGATGCTAACTGATTTGAGTGCAGAGGTAGAGAAGATAGACGGAAATATTTGGGATTTATTTCCTGTTCAGATATGTGTTTGTGTTTATGCATTCATGTTAGCGGCTGTTAGTGTGTGCATGTCTGTGTGTGTGTGTCTGAAGGGGTGTATGTGGCTGTTGGGCAATGTTGTGACACATGTAAGGCAGGCTACAAATTGCCTGTCACAGCAAGCGCCTCTCACTAGGCAGTGGGGGAGTGAATCATTTTCTGAAAATGTGGATTTTTATTGAGCGTTAGCGTGTGTGTGTGTGTGTGTGTGTGTGTGTGTGTGTGTGTGTGTGTGTGTCAGAGCCAAGTCAAAATGTGTAAAGACAGAATCAGATTAGGCATCTGCTTTTCTCCACATGCACATCAATCTAGGTGCCTTTAAACCCAGATTACTGTAAACGCATGACTGTGTACATAACCTTAATTAAGAGGGGCCAAAACGCAAAACCTAGGCGCTGTCATGAAGCCAGCAGATTTGGATAGACTGTGACCTTTGACCGTGACCTCAAGCACACACACACACACACACACACAAACCTTTTGCTCCGAGATTGACAGAAATGTCCCGAGTGCAGTCGCTCTCCCTCTGCGTGTGTTGTTATCCAAGCTTTTTTATTGCATGTGAGCGTGCCCCACTGGTAAGCTCATGACCGCCAGTCTGTAGTGCTCAAACAGCAGTTACAGCTGATAAACGGCATCCCGACCGACAGCGGCGCTCCAGCAGCGTAGTACGCGCCCTCCGATTCCCCCTCAGGTAAACACTGTGAGCTCTGTATGAGCTGCTGGCTCACCGTCGACTTGTTGAGCCATTGAGAGGCAACCGAGATGCTCCCAATCTCGGATTTTGCACCTTTAAAAACATCCTTCTGCTTTCATCAACAGCTCAACTTCAAATCCCTGCTTCAATTTACTCCAGGGTGGACATTTTTTTCCCAAGTCTCCCTTTAGGCAGCAATGAAATGATTGGACACTATTAGGAGACAAGAGTCCATTTTGGGATCTTATTGTTAGAGGCGAACAAGTTTTTTTCTGGAGCCAGGGGTTATACTCATCTCAACAAAGGTGGCACAAAACAGGCTTTGAGAGATAACTGACAAAAGCCTCCCATTCTCTCCCTCCATACCCTCTATCCTCCTCACGTCTCAAATCATTCGCCTCTTTAACTCTGACACAAACACTTGTTTACTATCCTTTTGCAGGAAAAGACTTGTTTTTCCTCGCTTCCTTTCTCAAGCAAGTTACTCAAGGAGAAGAGACATCTGTTTACTTGCGCTCAGTGTAGTGTAATCGTTTTCATGGCGAGAGCAAGACAAGTATTCTATATTCTCTCTCATCTTAACAGGACGATCTCCTCTCATATCGAGGCAAAGTCTGCGCTTGTGCATAAGAACTCACAGTCCATTGAAGAAAAAATAACATGTAAACTGTATGAACTTGCACATCTTCCCAAAACCATTATCTCCTGTCAGTAGGCTGAATCCTGCGACACAATCTGATCGGTTCTTAAGTATAAGCAGCAGGTACTGGTGTATAAAAATAACTTTTATGCAGATTAATCTGTGTAATATCTTTTCTCCGAGGTAGAATAGCAGACCATGTGTTCCTGCTTAAAAGCAAACCTTTGCTCTGGTAAGATTTTTGCATTTATCCTCACCTGACTCGGGGCATATCACGAAGAGGTTCCCTGTGGGTGCGACCCCGGTTTGCCCCCTGCAGGGTGCGGCGGTTGGCGGTGGAATAGTCGGGCTCCAGCTCATATGGCTCCTCCTCTTCAGGGCCCAAGCTGCGGCGATCATCCTCCAGGCCGTATGGCTCGGGCTGGAAGCGCTCGGGCTGCGAGCGGTTCAGATCCACTGTGCTGTTCCCCATAGGCACCTGGGGCTGGGCCACATGGCCGTAGTCATCCTTGCGAATAGGCAGCGTGTAGCTGTTCTCCGGCCGGTAGGTGTTGGGCAGATAGGGGTAGCGCGGCGGCCGGAAGTTGACACCACGTGACAGGCTGCCGTAGTTGTCAGTCAAATCGACGTAGCCATCGTGCAGGCCGTAGTGCCGAACGTACTGGCTCTCGGGTGTCTCTCCATATGAATCGTTGTAAGAGTTGTTGTAGGAGCGCGTCAGGGTGGAGGTTGCTTGAGGGGTGATGAAGCGGTCACTTCCGTTCTTCATGTAGCGTCGGTCGATGGAGTCGGTGTAGCTGCCGAGTGGGGATGAGCCTTCAGGCAGGGGCAAGCCATCGGGCCCCAGGGGCACCTGACGCACCGTCCGCGTGGTCACCGTCTTCACCATCTTGGTCACCTACAGAGGGGAACAGATGCACTCGTCAGACACTGTGGCATCTGCATGACAGAATGCTGCTCATTTCAGGCTGCACAAATGCAGCAAACCATGCTCTCCGCTAAACAAAGACCGGCCTCGACAGCTGTTCAATTAGGACACCGTGTTAGAATGTCACGCAGGGAAAGAGGCAGACGAATAAACTGGATACGTGGACAAATAAATGCAAACTGTGAGTCTTGTTGTCCACATTAAAACATGTATGTCAAATGTAATGCAGAGGAAAAATCAATGTGTGTTAATTCAATCAATATTTGGATGGTGCGATTTTCATTGTGGTGCATTAAAATGTCATATAATTATGTTTCATAAAATTATGGGTTGGTGACAACCAAAGTATTTAGGCTTTTGTAAATGCTGAATTTGATTGGGACTATTTTTCTGTAAACTGTGTCATCAATTTGTGTTGCCTTGAATTATGAAGTGAAGAAGAATCAGTCCACATTAAACATGAAATATAAACCCGAAATATTGTACTTCCACAGTAGCGGTCTCAGTCCACCGAGTCTCCTGGATTGTGCTGTAACAAAGCCATCTTGAAGCGCTACAGCTCTACTGGACCTTGAATCCTTTGTGTCCCCACGAGAACAGGGGAGCATCCCACTGTGACAACCAGACCTGCATGCATCTATCGCTCACTTCATCCTGTATGTGTCTCAGAGACAGCAGAGTCTTACAGACAGCTACTCCACTCCCTGGGCTCTCCGCACATACAGAAACCAATTTGCTGCCCAGTGAATTCTGCTGTGGACGATAATTGGCTATTTTGTCCACGGCTATAAATTCATCTTCAAAATTAATAAGATTGATGAAAATTAAATCGGCATCCGCAGGGGTGCAGGTCTGATGCAATGTGTGCCCGACAAGGTGTCGCAGAGAGGTTCTTTTCCCACCTGACGAGCGGAGACCGCCGTACATATTTTCTCGGGGAAATTAAGAAGAAGAAAAAAAATCTGATGCCTTTAATTTTTGACACCAGCACTCTAAATTGTAATGTGCTTTCTTTATTTTCCAATCAATGCTACAATTTAGATTGTAATCAGGAGCGAGCAAAGGCATGTAACAATATCAAGAAACCACAATGGAGTGTTAACCGTCGCGACAGAGGTGCAAAAGCACAAACAGCCTCTCTGTTGTTCAACACGGCGTCCTCATTAACTTACTTGAAACAAGTAGAAATCTTCAGTGGCCTACACCCCAATTGTGAGCAACATAACAAAGACTATTTCAGGAACGCCACAGTTCATTTCCATGTTCAGAGTAATTACTGAGTCATTTATGTTTGTTTCTGATGCCATTTTGCCTTGGCTTTGCGCTACTTACAAATAAAGAGCTAATTTGCTTGATTCACATTAGCTACACATGTGTGACCTTGGAATAATGAGCTTGCTTTCATCCTGTTCGTCCAGTTAAGAACCCATACTGGCTGTTCTGGTGTTCAGAGCATGGGTCTTAATGCTAACTCTGGGCCACAAGGGGAATACAGGGGCTAAATGTCATATACCATGGAAGCGATTACGTATTATATGATTGATTTATTAAATAACATTTTGAATTGTTTTGGTGAGCTTTATTGATGTTCCTTCTAGTCAGAGAATAATGTCAGAATGCTTTCCTTCCTGTCTGATAACACTTTATTTATCAACATATTTCATTCCCTCCTATTCTGTCAGAGCTGAGAGGAGAGCACAGTGAATGCTAACGCTTCCCAGCCTTGACATGCCCGGCAGCCTTGTACCAACACAGCTTTTTAGGCGATTTGCAAGTGCTGCAAAAGGAGCCATCACACAGTTTTCTAACACTCTTTGATGTATGCTCAAGTTCACAAGGCGTTAAGGGGAAGTGAGGGGAGGCGAGGGACCTGCTTTTCAAAAGGGGCATCTGAAATATGCTGGAGCGGGGTAAACAGGGCTAAAAGAGACTTGCTAAAATGGTGGCGAGTGTGAATATTTGTGAGCATGTGCACATGTAGAAATACTACAGATTTGTATGTGTAAAGGCAACGTCCTACTGAAAGGTGTTTGAAATGTTAAAAATTGAGGGAAAGGCAGCCGGCATCGAACTGTCCACTTTATAGCTCTGTAAGAGGTTTCACAACCTCTGCATTCACTTTATTGAGAGTTTAAATTGACATGGTGGCCCGAGGGATACTGGGAGAAGATGGAGTGGTCACTCAGATGTTTGAGATGTCTGTTATAGTGACGTCCGCCAAATCTAAAGAGCATTTGCAAGGATGACGGAAGTGGAAATAGTTTGTTTCTCTGCAATGCTAGAAGGTCAATAGTGACTAAATGCGGGCCTTTAAAAAACATGATATTAAAGGAACAGGGAGACGGGCGAGGATGGGGAGAAAACAGCAAACATCACGCAGGGTTCAGCATCCTTTACTGGGTTTTTTTCCTGACGGAGTTGGGGTCAAGATGGAGGTCCGGGTGGCAGGCCTGGACTCCACTAACAAGTTGTCCGTCACCATCAGTAGGTGGAAGGTGCAGCGGGTGGTTGTTGGGACCACGGGTGGGTAGAGCCATCAGTAATCCGCAATAGATTTCATTACCTGTTGTTTTAGCGCTGTGGCTCAAACATGACACAGTGCCACAGACTTTGAAGGTATACGTTCTGAGGGGGAAGAGTGTGTCCTGCGCTCCAGTTATTACTATAAGGACAGCTTACTAAAGTCAAGAGAGTCTGTCAGAAATAACAGAAAGTAATGCACTATGATTAGAAAACCTGTCTGTTGTTTATTTTGTTCTCTTCAACAGTGGCACCTCAATTTTCACAACAGCTGTACCAGATAAAATAACTCCAACCTACTCAAGGTCGACTCCCCAGTGTGAGCAGAGTAGTGAAAGTGATTATATTTGTTTGTGTGGTCTGTCTCAAGTCTCATTAGCTCATATCCAGAGGAAAGGAGGAATGCTGAATGTATTGGCCCAACTGAGCTCTTCCTCCAACATGACTGGTGTTCCATTTAGAGTGTCTGCCAGCAGGAAGACAGCAGTAGAGCATGGCATGCTGGGAATGGAGGACGGACGTGGATTATATTGAGCTCAGACTCATTCAGGGACTTGGCCAGTTCACTTTGATTGAAAATGCAAATAGAACCAGTGGTTAATCTGCTATTGAAAGGCTGTTTATGTTTGTTCTCCGATTGTATATTAAAAACCCTGCATTAACTGAATTTCCACCCTCTTTTTGCCGACAAATACAGAAGCTCCATCTTATGAGCCACATTTTCTCTATCTTTCTCAGTGTTCTAACTAGTAATATTGCTGACACTAAAACAGCTAGACACAGGTCCACCACAGGAAAAACTTTTTTGCCTGCAAATCAGGAAGATGGGAGAAGCTTCCGTGTTTCATCTTCCAGCAGTGAGATGGGGGATAACCATCAAGGGAAAGGAATGTGTTAGCATTAGACGGTATGGCACAACTTTGGTTCAAAAGTACAGATACAAAAATAAATAAACGTAAATAAAACTGTGAGTTGCTAGGAGATGACGGGAGGGATAGAAAAGGAGAGAGGGTAAAAAAACAACACATGAAGGGCAGCGAGAGAGAGAGAGAGAGAGAGGGAATGCAGAGAGGACAGCACGGAGCGAGGAAGACGAGTGGATGTTTCATTGGGTAAACTCTCGGCTGGGTCTAGATCCATTTGCCTCCACAGAGACGTTGGCTTCCAGAAGTTCATCCTGAACATTAATCTGCTTTTCTCCTCAAAGTGACTCCCAGAAAGCGCCCGATCCCTTCCTCCCGACAGGGTGGCGGCCTCTTTAAAGGAGGTGTCCTTCCTCTTCCCTTCCTCAGCAGCAAAGCCCTTGGTTAGTGTGATGTTTTACTGCACATGCTTGTGTGTGTTATCGCATATAAAGGTCTGCGTATGAATGCATACAATAATGTGGGTGTGAGTGAGTGTGTGTGGCCAATCCCCTCGCAGTAAACAGGCTGGAGGGCAATGGGCCCTCCCTGATGAGGGATTAGACCAGGCTTTTTAATTACAGTTTCACAGTCCCCAGAGTAGGAGCTCAACACAGCGCTCTCCATTCCACTTGAAGCTCACAGCAGCAGCAGCAGCAGTTGACTCTGCCTACGTTTACAACCAAATCCCAAGCAAAATGTTGCAATAGAAGCTTCATTTTGAAGGTATGTCTCAAAAAGGAAGAGATGTTAAACCCCACTAGGGTGTTATTTTCAAATGGAAATTTGGCGTGGATTCTGGTGGGAATACTTCTCCACGCACAGAGAGGCTTGAATTAAAACATAGAATTGAAATTCAGACTGTGTCCCAAAACACAATGAACACGCACACACTTGAAGTTCTTCAAAAACCCAACCTGACACCACGAGGAGGACATTCTAGTGCGAGCAATTGCGGATAACTGATGCCACTTGAAGTGATCTTTTCAGGACTGGGGTTTTCAAAGTGGTGGCAAATTACTTTTGGGAGTCAATGTACAAGAAAATGCTAATTCATATGATTCAAAAATATCACAAGGCTACATCTGGGGAAAAAACAAGTACAAAGTAATTTCAATTCTAATTCCTCACACTGGGATTCAAAGGGTGTTATTTACCAGGATTATAGTTACCAATTAGGCCGAGACACCAAACGTAAATAGGGTAAACATTTGAACTATCAAATATAGCCATGAAAATTCCCTAGTAGATTACTTCATAGAACTTCATTTTTTATTGTATTTTTAAATATGCAAATGAGGCATATGCTACTTTGCATGCATTTCCAGAACAGATCTCTGAACACTTCATAATGGAAGTTTCATATTTTTGTTTCATTCTGTTCATATGTTAGCGTCAAAGGTTTTTACAGAAGATTTTGAATCTCCATTTATATCACTCCATAAATCAAAAGAAATACTGTCAACAACCCAAAAAAATCGAAACGGTAAAGTTTGGAGATTTCTGGCTCAGAGATTACATTTTGGGGATGTTGTCAGACAGAATTTAAAAGAGAGAAAGACAGAAGAGCATGCAAAAGAAATAACAAAAAAAGAGAGACCGGGTCTCATCCCAGAAGGTGGAAGCAACAAGCAGTGAACTGAGAAGTACTATAGAGTATAGACTGGAGAATTATTTGGCTTGTGATGAAGCAGACTGTGTTGCATACTGCTGCCTTAGCCTGTATGGGCACACGTATAAATGGCGGCGTGGTAGGAAAAGCCATACAGGTATAAAAGTCCACTCACCTTCACGTTAGATGTGATATCCTTACAGAAAGAAATAACAGAACACAGCAGAGGACGAATCAACAAATGAGCTTTTAAGAAGCACACAACTTGGAGAACACCAGGGGAGTTGGCTCATAAAAACACAATAATCAAATAATTGAAGCCGTGAGAGGGAGATGAAACCACTTTGGGCTGTAGGATTATGGGATTTAGAGTTCTTCAGGGTGGAAGTCTGGGAGAGGAGCTACGGTACTGTGCTGTTTGGAAGCGGAAAACCATTACTGTGATTTGAGGCAATATTGAAGTGGATCAAAGGGACTTTGGGGGGGGGGACTGCTCTGAGGTGTCCTGCTCAGGTGTGATAGTAGGTACCAGGCTGATTATCAGCTCTGTACAGCAGATTGTAGAAGCATCATCATTAATATGCAGGTCACTGCTAACTTTCTACGTCTATATTTTTGCATAGTATCGTTCCAAAGGGGAACTTTTTTCACAGCATTTACAATACGAAACTACGTGGTCAATTATCACCCTAAAAATCAATAAATGAACTCTTTTTAGAGTTTATTGAGCATTCAGTTACAGGATCAGTGCCCCCCGCTACATACGTATATACACTGCAACTCAGTTGAGTGCACCTTTGTGTCTTACCTTGGTTTCTGTGCGCCGCGTGGTGCCGTCATCAGAGGTGACCACAGAGACGTGGGAGCTGGGGGTGCCAGGGTCCTCCTCTATGGTGACCGTCTCCTCCACCACCTCCTGTGGCTCCTGCATCATAGCCAGGGATGTGGCGTTGCTGGGGCTCTGCTCCTGCACAGACAGGCAAGGGGGGAACAGATAGATTTTAATATTCAGTTGTTAAACGGCAAGAAAAACAGCACAGGTAATCTTCCATTAGACATCCGGCAAGATGGGACTGTCATTGGGCCACTGCCGCAACAAATTATATTAGAATCTAGCAGAGAAAAATAGAACATAAATAAGAACGTTGCAAATTAAGGGTATTCAATATAATGCTACCCACAATTTGCAATGCAACACTCAAGCAACTAGAAAGATGCAAAGTGTGAAAAGCAGTACGTAAATAAATGTCGAAAATAAAAGCACAAAAATATACTGAGTAGTGGCGATGAATTAAAAGTGTTTGAGATACAAAAATAAGAAAACATTACATACACAGAATGAAAACAACCACAAAGATCATATTGATTCTAAATTGGAAATATTTAGAAAATACATAATCACTATACATTATTTACTGATTAACTTTGTCTCATAAATTCAATCAATCAAAGTAAATGTATGTACAGGTCATGCAGATTTGCCACGAGGGTACCCAATGAATTCTTTAAAACAAACAGATAAGCAAAATAACAAATAACAAAATGTTAACATTTGCTGCAAATGTTTTCAGAATTATTTATTAGATCAATATCTAAACATAGCAAATACAGCATTACATACGGTATGAATCAGGTTAGAACGGCTTGAAACAGCAATAATACATCTGTAAGCACACACTCTTGACAATGCCTATATAAACAACAATAATGTTCTAGTTTGTTTCTTGTCCTGACAATCCATGATTTATTTAGCCCCGATATTATATCCGAGCACTGCAATGCAGGGTAGCAACTCCTCACCTCTTGAGACTTTAAATTGAGTTAAAGCTTCTTTCAAGGCAAGCAAAAGCCTCAAGCACTGCTTTTGATTCATATTTCATTGGGAGACCATGGATTTAGAGAAGAAGTGTCCATGGGCTAAGGCTGAAAGTGAGTCCCTCATACCCAACATGACCCTGTGTGAATGCGTAAGAAATATAGGCCTGCTTATTATGGAAGATGATATGAAATCAGTGGTCGGAGGTGCAACGCCCTGGCGTGCACGAGAGTGACAACATCACAGCTCTCGTGATGGAGAGAAGAAGAAAGGCATTTGAGGCAAACATTGATAACCAATACAGCACACAGCCAAGAGAGGAAGAGGAAATCAAAAGTAATGAAGAGGGAGGAGAGGGAAGTCGTTGGAGGAAGACAGTGTACTAGAAACTAAGTTTTCCTTTTAAAAGGGAAAAAAGATGAAGGATTGTGTACAAGATAGCTTTAACTGACCTCAAATTGTGTTTTTCTGACATCCCATATTTTATTGTGTGCACTGATCCTTTAGCTACACGGCGTAGATGTTGTTTTATTCATAAAGTAATAAAAACACCTTAAAAATGCTTTTTTTTAAAAATAAAACCTTTGACACCTATTCATCTTAATCTAAAGATAAAAGAACAGAGCTATGAAACACAAAACATCTCCCTAAGCAACCCACCTCCCTAATATCTTATACACATTTTCCAAATTCACCTCACGTAGAAAAACAATAAAAACAACTGAACCAAGCAGAATATTTGTGTCTGACACAAAGCTGGAGGGAGAGACAGAAGGCCAAGGAGTGAGCAAGAGGGAAAGTTTGAGTGTTGTTCGCCACTGTTTTGTTCAAACACTTCAACGATACCTTATGGTGGGAGAGTGCTTGATTTTTTCACCTCTTGGAAAACACTTACAAGTGAACAGTTCTCCACTGATTGCCCAACTCCTCTCAAGCTTCAAAGCCCCACACAGTCCTCATTGATCTGCCGTCCTTTCTGCTGATCGGACAGAAGTTTGCACTTTTTTCCTCGAGGATCTTTTTCGACTAATCCCACAACCCTTCAGCTTCCTAACGTGACCCGCCAATGGAAGCTATTGCAGCATCTACGCTCACCTCTTTAGGAGTCACACTTGTTGTTTAGATCAACAGTCACAATCTCCCTGTTCTCACTTAAGCCACAAAAGTCAATCGCACTTCCCAGGAGGCTGATTGGTCTGTGCTCTGGCTGGCTGCTGGAAACAAAACCGGTCCCTTGATTTGGGTGTAACCTCTTTCAGCAACACCAAGACACTGACTACATTCTCTATTTACCTGCACCACTCTACCCAGTATCTAAAGAGTCAATTAGCACCATGAACCGAGCTAAATTAGGTCATTACCCTCAGAGAAAGGTTCTGAAGCCCCATTATTGGGGTTAATGACTAGGAAGGCTTTCTGATGCATAGAAAGAGGCACATTTGTTTACACACAAGCATTTGCTGAGCTGAGGAAAAGACATTATTTACAACTGACCTCAGGCTAAACAGCACAGCTCGGCTGGGAAGGGCCTTCTAGTGGTATTTAGAGAGCTGATTAGTCTCCAATCAACATCCTTGTTCCGTTCAATCATAAATGTGAAATACCTTCATGACTTGGCACCAGGTGATGAAAACAAGAAGGTAAGAGAACTGAAGTCTGAGTGTGTACAGTACTACTGTAATTAAAAAACACAATTAATTTAAAGGAACACAATTTAATGATCAGAGCGTATCGATGATTAAAGCATTGTCTCCACACCATGGCTGAGTCTGTGGCCAGCAGCTAACGGAGCCAACACCATGACAAGTGCAAACAACTGCAACAATACGGACAGAGCTAACAGGGGAGAAGGGGAACTGGGCACTAGATTATCAGCTGTAAAAAAGTGTTTTGAATTTAGCACCATTACCAACCAAAATACAGCTTTGGTCGGACACAGAAACACAAGGATCACGGAAAATCCAAGGTTGCCGAGGCCCTCTATTCTCATTGTCTGCCTGTTACAATTTGACAGGTAATCTAGCCACCTTTAAAGTTGAACTATTTCTCTACTTTGTACTTTAAAGATTGCTCGTCGTATATTTACTTTGAAATACATAAAAAGATCTTAGCATCATGTCTCTTTGTGAACAAACAACAAAATATTGTTAAAGAAAGATAATAGTCCACGGCATTCAATTAAGATAATTAAGCCATTGTGCATTTGTACCAATTGCATATATGGCATGATTTATCTTATCATTCTCTGTACAGAATTAGGTAGATACCGTATTTACTAATTGATCACAATCCACCTCTGAGCTCTCCGCTCATGAAATCAGGTTAATTTAACTGCATTCCTATGACGTTTCATTTCTTTGATCAGGTGAATGCAGGGGGGAATTGTCAAAAGAGCGTCATGTAAAAGTTTTAAAACCCATAGTGGGCACACTGACAGACTGGCTTCTTGATCGAAGCTTAAGTCAGTGTCTCTCATTCACTTTCCTCTTGTCTCTGCATGCACTAAGTGAAAGGGTGGAATTGAACTCAACATTACAGCCCCTAAATAAATGATTAAAAGCCGTCTGGCTGTGGACTAGCAAGCCTTTCTGCCAGGTCATGGGGGAATAACAGGCTGTTTCTGAGTCGAGTAAATTCAGTAAAGCATATGCTTAAGTCAAGAGCGGGAGGAGAGGAGCACAGTGAGTCAATGGCTGACCTCAGAGAGATGAAGGATAGTGTAGAAGAAGGGTACGAAAGATAATTTGGTAAGGGAGGGGGAAGCAATATTCAAATCGTGTGGAAATGGTTTGTGTCAGCCAGTGGAAAAGTGTTAACCTCAAGATTGTTCAGGTGAGCTAATGATCTGACGGTTGCAGGCTTAAATTCCCAATCAGCTGTATGAAGAAAACAAGGGAGACGCCTCTCAGCCGAAGAGTCTCCCCTCACCTGTTCATCTGGAACAACTATTACTATTTTGAACAGCCTGCCATGACAATGTGAAAGTCAGCCAGAGTCAAACCTGGATAAAGAGAATACAAACATGTTAAGAGCTCCTGTGAAAGAATACAAAACACACGCTTTTATAAACCCAGGCAAGCCTATCTGTTAAGGATCGGGTTAACCAGACAAAAGAAACACATCCAAGAGCTGGACCCCACTTCTGATGAGGGGAACAGAGCTTGCAAAAGCTTTGCTAGTTGGATCAATTCTGTTCAACCAGTAGAGGAGAGATTGAGGTCTCAAACAGACAGGGATTTGGCTCTTAAGAAGGCCTGAGGATGTGTACAACCTGCTCTTGTTTGAATCTGGTATGGTTGGCTTTGACTAGCAGTATAAGGAGGAGAAATTGATTGGTGGATGATGAGATCTCATCTTCCTGCTCTGACACTGGCTAACCCCTGAAGGGACGAGGCTTGGAGTGTACTTGTACTATAATAATTTAAAAAAACGATACAGCTACTTTTGATACATGACATCAAAGTACATGAAAGCATTGTGTACATCCGGCCAAGAATGAGAAGAGACTCATGCTCTTCCATAACAAACAACAAACAACACAATCAATACCTCACAAAAAACAATACCCTTGAAAAGAGCCCTTGAGCAATCTCCTGCAGAGTATATTTCATTACAATAGATCATGCAGGGACATGCGACTTCTTAAAACCGACTAATCTGAACCATAATGGATTGCTGTGCTGCGGGAAGAAAAGAAGGAGGAAGAGGAATACAAAGGCAGGAGATCAAGTGATACGGGCGTGTCAATTAGCGGCGGCCTGCTATCTGCCATCAATCTACACTCATTCATCATCTGTGTTCAATAAGCTGCTCAGTATTGTCATTGGATCGGGAGAGTAAAATGTGGGATAGGGAAATAATGTTTGCAGATAAGGGGCTTTCCTTCCCCCAGGACAGAGTCACAGCGAGAAAACTTCAGTCCAAGGTGTACAGTAAACGTAACACAGACATTGTATTGATGTTATAGTGATAGTATTGGTGCTGAAAATACCAATATGGAGGAATACAGTAATAGTTGTTGAGACGCATACCAGACAACCGTGAAATCTCCAGTCGACACAAGATGCTGCATACGCAATTTGGTCAATACTAAAAATGTATTGAGAACCAACTCATTCCTATAAACACTATAGTAATAATTAGGACCAGCCTAAGGTGCACATATCAGCCGTTGCGATCACATTATTTTCAATTGAGCTTAAACTTGAAACATTGGTGAAGGGCTCAAGAGACATTGAGAGCCTGATAGCCATCAACAAGAAGTGATTCCTATGAACAGCACCACATGTTCCCGTTGTCAGTTAATGCAGGAATACACTGTGGGAGCGGGGTGTGGCTAGGCTCAGCTGCAGAGTGGGTGGAGCGGGGGTGTGGTTCAGGGAACAGTGTCATGATGTGTAAATGAGCCTCAGCTGGGATCAATTGTGTTTTGTGTTCCATATAAGAACAGGAGTAGCTGGAGCGGGTAGCGGAGGCCCGGATCGGTCGCTACCAGAAGCGTGACAAATAAGTAAATAAAAACTGTTACTGCCCTCACAATTGTGTGTGTTGCCCTCTTTGGTGCCTGCCCGAGACTCGAACCTGTTACATACACAAGGACAACTTTTCCTCTCACCCTAACACAAACTCAGTGAGTAGAATTTAGATATGCGTCTCAGCCTGAACACAGTGGGAGGGAGCTTGCAGTTACTTTCAGGTTGAGACAACAGAACTTGTCAGATCGCCACCTGGCCATGCATACCGGCGTGATCAGAGTCACCTTCCTTCCTGATGCACACGCACATTCACAACGTGCTCAGTCTTCGCCTGACCCCTGTGCAGTGACTAACAGGATTTCATTCCGGAGACATGCCAGCAATCATTACATGGCTCTTACACAATTAATCCTCCGGCAAAGATCGCCTGGCTAACCTTGGGTCGTCCAATTTCCTATCAGCCCCTTCTGCTACGACCAACTGCCCTCTCGGCAGCACTGCACGGTGTAAAATCACATGATGCAGTTCAAAAGCGAATGAGAAAGTAAGAGGGAGCGTTCGAGAGCGCAGTTCAGCGTGACCCTGAAAGAAACAACTGTGAACTGCAGCCGTGTGATCCAAACATCCACCCAGAGCAAGATTTGTTTGTGGGATAAAGCAGAGGCTGAGGGGAAGTCAAGTAGAGGAAGGGGAACTAAAGAGGCTGACAATTCGTGGCACAGTTCCAAAACAGCATGCTCTCCCAGGGTGAAAAGGAGAACGGGGAACATTCAGTCACTTCTAAGGCCAGCTAGGCCTCATCCCAGCTGACCATGTGCTGGGTTGTATGGCGGTGAACATTGTCTAATTTATGCTTTAAACATCCTTAAACTCAACCCTTTCAAGGGGTAAAGCACACACAAACTAGCACACAAATAACTGTAGGGGAGAGGGCCAAAGTCCTGATCATGCAGCTGGGAATGATGGGACCTTAATCTCTCCTTCTCTGACGACTGATCCTGGGCCAAATCTGGGCTTTTCTCCCTCTCATCTCTTTCACGCTTGGCCTCCTGGTTTCAGAAGCCTCCATCATTCCCCATTCCGCTCATGTTTTTTCTACCTCATCTCGTGTTTTTTAAACCCACGCCTACTAACCTCCCACACCACCCTCCATTGGCGTGCCCTTTTGTTCCTCTGCACCAGTGCCTAGACAAAACTGGAGTTAGCCAGACCGCTTGACAGGGTCAGACCCTAACAGACAGAGGCCTAAATAAAAAAACGCCTAGTTAAGGGAAAACCTCCAGCTAAAGCTTGATTGCCTCCCGATGGTTTGCAATAGGTAAATGTGATATTGATGCACTGATTATCTAACCCCAGCTCAACCCTCGGCAACATTCAACACCATCTAAATCTCTGGAATTGCAGATATTCCCATTTAAATTGGCCGAGAGATGTTTTGAAACCTTTGGTAATTTCTTACATCTGCCATCCATTACACACTGTACATACCAACACACTTGCACACACAGAGTCACATACCACATGTGTTTTCCTTGTGAAGCATGCAGAAAGTCACGCTCAACATGGTATGTTTTGTAGTACTCAACAACTCGAGCAGCAGGAGGATAAATAAGCAGTGCATATTTTCAGTAAGTAGCCAAAGAGACAGAAAAGGGGGAGGAGGATCATAAATAAAAACAAAAGGAGGATAGCCACATGGAGCCTGTAGAGTAAAACTAAAACAATGAGTCTTGGAGAGGGGTCCGTGCTGGTGGCCAGAATGTGTTTGTTTGGACAGTGGGTGCAGCCATGAGAGAGATGGAGAAAAAGAAGAATCCAGCACCGTAGATGCAGAGTAGCTGGCCACGGTGGACAGGTGGTGGGCGGAGTGCAAGGTGGTGGTAAGTTTGTCCTGATGGCATAACAGCGTCTCCTGGGGGACAGGTTGTTTGTCAGCTGGATCACTGTCAGTCTGACTCTGTCAGTGGACTGGTGATTGGAGGAGGGGGTTGCGTGTGTGGAGGAGGCTGTGAGACAGGCTTTGCCAGAAGCTCAGTTCATGTGAGGTCTACTGGAGATTTAGGGAGTTGGAAAGGGGACATATGTTCCACTTCCTGTCAAACTATCAGGGCAACTCTTATTGTCCCCCTGAAACCCTTTCTCCAAAATCTGTCTGCATGTGCAGCCGCAGGGTGTCCCATTTAATAGAACCCCCTCCCTTCCATCTCTGGCTGTCTTTGTCTCTCTTGTGTAGAAAACAGTAAAGCCTGAGGCAGTTATAATGGAGGACTACTAACAGGCTTAGCAGGGCACGCTCACTGATTTAGGAATGCTACTAAATGTCCTCTTCTGGGACTGTGGTGAAGGGGAACTCTACAGGAAGACGGCAGGATGTCATCAAAGTTCGGCCAAGAACTCCAAGTTAAGAGTTCTCAAAATGTTGAACTCCAAAACTTCCAACATGATTTTCCTCCAAACTGAAAAATGTCTACACCACCCCAAGAGAGCTAATAGAGGTGAGGCGGAACCTCTGATTGCATTCACTCAAATGCATTCTCTAGTTAGGACATTTTCTCGCAAATTAAACTACTCCTCATCTTGACAGGAAACCACCATAACCTTCTAAAGGAGCCCCCGAATCCTAAGGCACATCCGCCATGGCCAGGACTCTGCTCTGAAAAAGCAGACATAGATAACACCTCGCAGAGCTAACGCAGTCCATCACAATAACTGCGACTGCTTTTCAAATATGCACTCAGTCAAACATGATTAACCCCCCTCTGGGGATATTTTTACGGCCTTATGCCAGCCACCTGGTAAAGGATTGGGCTCATTGTGCGGGCAATGTCGTGCCGTCACAGCCAGAGGCAGAGGACAAGCTGCGAGAATTGGGCAATAGAGAAATCCCTGCCAATTTACTGCTAACCTTCAACGGGTCATGAGATAAGGTGAGGCTGGATGTATATGTGTCCCATAAAGGAGCCATTGCGCAGCTGGATAAATCTATCAGGAGGCTTGAGCTACCGGTCCAGTTACTTTATTTATTATTCTCTTTCTGTCAGATGAAAAGAAATGTGATATTACATCTGCTCGGTCCTGCTCCGCTAAAAAGACCTTCTGTAGTTTGTGTGTGTGTGGGTGTGAGTGTGGGTGAGTAGTTAATAGGTGTGGAGATAGGAGCATACATCAGGTCAGTGTAGTGCGCCATAACTCAGTATGCTGGACAAAACAAATGTTCAAAAAGAACGATGAAAGATATTTTCAAACTGATCTACTGAAAGCAATAATCTGTTTTTAGCTTTTTTATTAACCTGTTGTACAATCCATGTCTTACTTTTTTTGTTCTCTGTAATTCACTTTGCAACTACATTTTAAAAGGCTGCTACAAAGCACCAATGTGGATCTTTGTCTCCGAATCATCTGACAGACACAGTCCACTAAATATAATAACCATATGAATGATGAACATAATGTTGTAGTATTGTCTGTCATATATATATATTTCTGTCAGAAAAAGACCATGTTGACTGACCAAATATATTTTGATGACTAATTGTTTACGCATTAACCTTCTAATACCATAAAGGCCGTTATTAGGATGTTATATGTGATGATGAAGAATTCCAGCTGCCAAACAGTCGTTTCCAGTAAGATAACAACGAGGAGTGGAGCATGGTGGCAGGACTTAGGAAGGTCACCTGTGGAGTACCACAGGGATCAGTGATTGGTCCAATGCTGTTTTATACTTTATATCAACAATATTTGTAATGGTACTAAATTATTAAAATGTGTCATTTTTGCTGACAATACAAACTTATTTTGCTCAGGAAAACGTTTGAAGGAACTTTTGTTTGCTATTGAAAATTAGCTTAATTATCTTGAGGGTTAATTAACTTAATTGATAATAATTTAGGATAGGAATATATAAGCATTATGCTTCTGTCTATACCTTTTCAGTCATAATGTATATTAGATTGTATACAGGCTTTATTCATTGTGCTGTATGTGATGACTGAATAAAACACACTACTACTTAAACACTACCACAGATCTGAGACGTGTGGGTCAACCAGAGTACACAGACACCATGTCCTCCACATCCCTGCAAAACAACGACAGAGCTCACTCTCCTTTCGCAGTGTTGAAAGGGAAACGCTTCTGAGTCTGAGTGTGAACAAAGAGCATTTTTCATGACAAGGCTCATAATAGCAATAAAGTCAAGTGAGAAAGGCAAAGCCGACATATCTGCACCTAATGAATTCCACTGCATCTGGAAGAGGTAAACAGGGCTAAATTGGATTTGAACAGGATCTGTATTGGTTTGCTACAGCTGACATTGTGTTGTAGTTAAGATTTTTAATCAGAGATTAAAAGCGCCAGAAAAACAACAGCTCATTTACAAGCTAATGGAAACAAGTCTACCTGATTTCCTCTGAATATTGACAGAAGAGGCATTTGTTCTGTTGCTGTGTGACTGTGTGTGTGTGTGTGTGTGTGTGTGTGTGTGTGTGTGTGTGTGTGTGTGTGTGTGTGTGTGTGTGGGAGGCTGAGTGAGCGAGGTAGTCTTTTAAGCTTTCAAAGCTGCAAGCTGATCATGAATATTTAAAACTACGCAGATATCTGAAATATAGTTTTGATATGTGCCTTTTTTTGCAAGCTAAATTAGCACATTTTAAGCAAGAACCACGTTATGAAAATAAATAGCGTCTTTGAAGCCGCAAATTACTCAGTATGAAGTGTGGCTTTTCACTGAAACATTTGTTTGATGAATTAAAAATATCTGAAAACGTGCATTTTGAATGACCAGGAAAGCATATATTTTGAATGCAGTGGGAAACCTTTAGGCTGGATCCAAACTGAAGAGGAGCATGCTGCACTGCTGCATGAGAAGGATGGGCAAGTGGTTGGGTGGGGGCTTTGTTTGGGTGGGTGGGGCAACTTTGAAACTCACTGCCTAATAGAGCCATTCCCCAAGGTGTTGGATATAAAAAAAAAGGGCATCTCTTACTTCCACTCAAGCGATAGCACTTCTCAAATTTCATTTCTGTGTCATACACTATTCATGCTCTGGGTCCGTGTTGTGTTGCTCTGCAGGTGGTTGGGAGGAAGAGAAGGATGCAGATGAAATATGGATTATCTCCTCTCAGTGTCTGGCTAAGCCCCACTTTGCTGGCACTGCTGCTTTTCAGTGTAACTCCCCTCCCACTCAGCCAGCCAGCTGCAGGCCTCGCATCTGGCTGCTAACCCCCCACCCCCATCCTTTAATCAAATACATACACACTCACAAACATCTCTATCCATCTACCCCCATGATAAAACACCTCCCCCTCCCTTATCAGCGACTGCTACTCTGTGCAGGAAATGCTGACTTCTTAAGATTTAGGTATCCAGTAAACAGGATCTTGACCCAAAATAGCTGTTAGCTGGAAGAGGAGTGTTGACAGCCCACACACTGTAAATTGGCTTATTAAGAGACGGGTCAGGGTAGTTTGGATGACAGATATCATCCAAATCCTAGTGAAGACATGACTCCCAACAGGAAGGAAAGCTGAGACCAACCCTTGAGAGCCCTGTGGGACTTCAGCAAAAGCTGCCCTGAACCTAAAACCACACGGCTCTACAGACTGTGCTATTAGGCTTTTAGATATCGCTTACTTACATTTATCAGCTGAGATCTAGAAAGCCATCAACATTGCTAAGATATGTTAGGCAGGGCAGGAAGTACAAGCAGTCAGACTTTAAACAAACCCTCAGGTTGGCCAAATCTTTTCGGAAGAAAAAATGAAGGCCAACAGCAAAATGATTGCCCAAACTATCCCATAAAATCGATTATGGTTTACAGACCAACGAGAAGGTGTGACACAGGTACACACAGACACACACTTTTGCTTTGCAATGCAGAACTATTAAAATAGTTATTTTTCCAACTTCAGACATGTGTGATGTAATATAGACGTATGTAAAATAACAAGTCACCATTGCACACATAAGTAAGTGGTGCTTGAAGCTGGTCCATGACCAAAAGAAGCTACTATGACAGCAGCTGATCGAGCCACTGCCCCTCCCTGTCTACAGCCGTGATTATCAGGAACACTGAGAAGCTTGTGTGTTTTTGTCTCTGTCAAACAGAGGATGTCCGGTGTGCGCCCCAGCCATCTGATTACCCACAATTCTAATGCCGTGCAGCCACTCTAAATCAGGTTAGACTCGTCTCCCTCTCCTAATTGGAAGACAGAGTAATCTTCCAGGGTCGATGACCAAGGCAAACTTGATGAAACCTAAAACCAGAACAGAGTACATTACTCTCAATGTTGTATTTGTGGTTGTAAACATTAGATTTATTCACTTACGAACATTTCTCCTGAATGGCACATGTAACCGACATTTGGAGTGGGTAAACACAACCTAAAAAACACTCTTGTGAGTGTGAAACTGTAATTAAACCAAGTCAAAAGGCTGTGACAAATTGTACTCATGTCCACCGAGTTAGACAATGTCCTTAACCCTGGGTACTGGTTTGTCTTACTGCAATGGTAAGTGGCGCATTGCTGGCATTTCATTATACACAATGTGGTTGCTGGGCAAACTGTATGCAGACAGGAAGGAAAAAGGGTTGCTCGTTGCTTTCCTGCTGTCTGCCCACTGTGGAATCCACTCTGGCAGGCTGAAGTCATAAAGAAATAGGGGCGAACTGGTACAGGTCTGCAGACATTATAGAAAGCTGGTTTTCTCATTACTACAGTAATGGGTGCTTTGGTGCCTGGAAAAACAGATGTAGATCATCCATAGACCCAGTTGTCTTTAGCAAACAGTTACCTTGCAATATAGTTCAAGTATTTATTATCTATTCAAAATGACATGTCCAGAGGAATTCAGTCCAAGTTTAGCCTATTTCAGTCCAAATGAGCGCGGTATGGGCTGCTTTGTGCTGACCCATTCGCACCGCCCGTACAAACATTTCAACTCTCCTGTAAGCATGTAAACGTTAATGAGCATCCACCTCAAACTTTCAGTGTGTAGCCAGAGCAAGAGTTTAGTGAGGCCGCGCCATCCAGAAGTTGGCCTCTGCTTTTACCTTGGCACCAGCTGGCAGTAGCTGCTGCGTGTGCGTAAATGTCTTGAGTGAGCAGAGGCCCATGCTCTGGCCCACACAGAGAGAGTGGGGTCCACTTAAGGGGGAGCGGGCCTCAGTCTGAAGGCTTAAAATAGAGTGGAGGGTGTGAGATGACTGCAGCCAGACTGACTGTGTGGAGAGCTTTTGTCAGAAGGGGGTGGGGGGGCTGCATTCAACAACTCTTATTGCTGTGCAATGAGTTCTGCAGCATGTAAGTGGAGCCCAACAATAACTCACTATAATGACACATGTAGGCCTACTGCACAGGCTTAGACACCCACAAGTGTTTTATGGTTAAAGCGGCACTGGCTGGAAAATCTTTACAAAAATAATTTACAAATCCGACAATGAAATGTTCTAATAAAGCAAGAATCGTGATATTGTTCAAGGTGCGTTAAGAGCTCCTTAGGAGGGGTGAGTGAGCTTTCACTGCTGGTTTCACTCCTCAAGCTGCTGAGTAAAATCACGCCACACTACAAAAAGTATTTTTGATTATTCTAATAGTCGTAAAAAAATGGTTGCCAGTGTGGTCAGAGAGGAATCACATCAGAGGTGGAAAAGGCTGACTGGCCAATATCTAATTTTAAATCAAAGTAAATATATTGGATAACACACTGACGTCCTCTCACACAAGATATTCTTGTCAACAGCAGCCAAACAGTAGGGCAATGCTGTCTTCTCTCAAACACACACAGCCGTGCACCCGACCACAGTACAATGAGGCACAGGCACACACACACACACACACACACACACAAACTCTGCCACAGTACTTTTATTTGCGGGTATAACAAAATTACTGGACAGCGACAGCTACAGCCTTTCCCAATAATCCTCATTGAGAAAGAGCTGTGAGAAGCCAAGCTTTGGCAAAAGAAAAGCAGGCACACAATCAAAAGCAAATCTTTCTCTGGGAAAACGGAACATAACACCAGGGCTTTTTGTCAGTTTTACACTGCTGGAAAAGAGGCAGATATGCAAGTTTCTCAAAAGGTCCTAATCAGCTTTTCACACAGTTCTGCAGAGGTTACAAAAGAACTGCGTAGGAACTGACTTGGAGGGCTGGACTGACATAGACGATAACTACAATACACGCAAACATCCTGTGCTTTTGTGGCCTTAGCGTTGTCCTCTTCCTTTATGCCTCGGCAGGAATGTGAAGTTCATACACAATCGTGGTCTGTGACTGCAAACTGTCTTGGAAACAACACCACCCACTGACATTGTATTCTTGAGGTGACATGTTAATACAAAAAGCTGTCTTTGAGTGAAGTAACAAAGATAAATCACGGTCCATTTAGACTGCTAATAGACAGATTTGACTTTTTAAAAGGATTGAGGATGTGCCTGCAGCACTAGGGGGGGAAACTAACTGCTGCAATATTTTGATAGTTTACATCAGAGGTCAATTTGTAGGTGGACCTCACAAAACCTCTCTACTACAAAATCACACTTTGGTAGCATCATCCGTGAAATTCCACACGCAATTATAACAGCTAGTCACAGATTACATCAGGTAATGAAAAATTAACTTTTTTAACCCCAAACCCAGAATCTCCCTCACACAAAAAGAAACAGCACACATGAAATTCTTTCTGGAGGAATTTTGCAAAATACCCCCTGATGCTGGACTTTTTTATTATGTTAGCAATGTTCACTAACAGGTACATTGACAAACCTACCAGTTGATGCACCATTGTGGTAAAATCACTGGTTCTGATTAGCTAACAGTGAATTATAATTAATTATAATTGTGCAGTTTATGGCCCAAACCTACTACTCATGTTTATCTCCTTACTAACTCTTAGTTATTCTGGTTTCTTTTTCTTCTCCGAAATCCATCAATATGTATGATTTGTGCCCCGCTGGGAACAAAACTTTTCAACCTCTTCAAATACACATTCTGATATGACACAGAGTGGATTTCTTTAAAAGTCAGTTCCCCCTAAACCCGTCACAGCCACATGAGTCAGAGTGTTTGGCATCAAAGCCGGCAGGCAGTGTTTTTGCAGCATTTATGAGCACTGGCTCAACACCTGACTGCTCTGGTCTGCATCAGCTTAGCCATGCAGGCAGCTCCTTAATCAGAACGAGTTGGGGTTTGACAGCTGAGTTTGGAAAGGGACTTGCACCAACTCCCCTACCTGAGACATCCCTAGATTTCACTGCAATTACTTTGAGCAGCTGCGCACTAGCCAGGCTGCAACCACCTGAGCACTGTGGACCATCGCCCCCTCACTAAGACTGGCAGAGCTGCAGGCCCAGGCTTTCTGCCATGGCAATTTTAGCAAATAAATAAGATATGTAACAATTTCTTCCCTTCTAATTCAGGACTCTGGATGCACCCTCATTTCATTAGGCTGATATTCTGACTGAGACACAGAGAGACAAGACAGGGCCATAAGCAGTGCGTGCCAGAGAGTGGTTAGATAGATAACAGGCAGGCACCATCCAACAACAAAATGAACATTCAATCATATTTTAGATTCCTGGAAGCATTGGAGTTGTGTTTTTCTCTTCAATCGGAGCAGATTTTTATCTAACCACTAAACTGCTGTGAACAGAATGACTGCCTGCTGGAATGCCCCAGTCATGGTGCATATTTCATATGAAGCCTATTGTTGTCTGACCCATTGGGCCTCAGCAAATGGCCCAATGAGGGTGAAAACACTGGAGTGGATTCCACAGACCAAAGCCCATTAGTCCACTGGCCTCAGGAAGGAAGCAGGCAATATCTCAAAATGATGAAAACTACTTTTTCATGCCAGTTATGCAGTGAACAAAGACTGAAGAGGGATGATATCTGAAGACCTCTTCGAAAACTGAGGAATGCATCAAACAGAGAAAAGCCTGTTCCAGATTACGACTCAAAGGATTCAAAGAGAAACGTTATGCAACACGCCACCACAAATGCTTCTGGGAGAAAAACGATGACTTTCACTGTTTACACATAACTTACTGTATCGTGTAATAAGAAGCCAACAGACCCCCACCCTAAAAGCCACAAAAACACAACCTTGAGAAATATCCCTTCCAGATTTGATACCCACACGAATAACAACATCTCACAGTAAGAGGCCGACTTGAGGCAGCACCGCAGTCATATCCGACTGTTCCATGGGAAAGCAATTGCATCTCCTGGTTCTTCTAGACACAACAAATATGACTACATAGAATCTATTTTAATCACCACAAACATTTTTTTTAGAAATGATTATATAAATTGTTAGGAAACTTGAAAAGAATGTGCAGGGATAAAAAAAAATCCTCAACAAACAAAGCAATATGTGAACTTTAAAATGATGCATAATAGCACTATACGTAGTTCTTCCCCATTCCACCCACTTCAAATAAATTAAAAAAAACACTAACTTCGGGAATAACTCAAACAAAGTTGCCTGGAAGTGCATCACACTTCAGAAACAGGGCAATGATACACACTGCTATAGGAGAGTTGCTCCTATACCAGTATCGTAAATGCCTCCGATACAATATGCTTCATGGGTTATTGACTAGTATGTGGGTCGATGCACCAATCCAATATCAAGATATGATATAATTCATCAGCTCATTTACGCTACACGGGAACATCAACAACACACGTCACTTGCTACCGGATCTGTACATTCAGCCCGATTGGTACTTTTCCATTAATTGTGGCTGCAATTGTATTTTTTTTCATAGATTCATTATTCTAACATATTTTTCAGTTATGACTGATGGAAAAATAAACAAATAATAAATTAAAGGTAATTATCTGAATGCGTTTATACAGGTCAGTAGTATACAGCTGTGATATAAAAAATCTTCATTTTAACACACCAATATTGGATCGGTGCCGGCCGACACAGAGGTTCAGGTATCAGCTTCAGTAATGGGGATTAAACAATTGTCTCCGACCATCTCTCGAGGAGACACGTATCAACCTCTACCTTATCCTCTTGCCAGTTAATGCAAATACAAATACAATACATACAGTAGATGAAAGGGGGCGGACAGCAGTTGAAACTACAAACCTAAAGAGGAGCGTCCCACAACCAACAACTTGGTCAGTGTGTGCATGTGCTTGTTTCAATAGTCAACGTGCTGCAGGGTTGCACACTGCACACAGCTAGAGAAGCCACGTGGTGAGCAGGCTGCTATTTTCTCCCGAAAAACAACGGCTTCAAATTCCTAACATGTTGTGGAGATTAGGGAGCCATTCCGTGGAATTCCGAGCCCCATATGGTGACAAGGTGCTCACATCTCCCCCTATTAGAGGTTCCTTTTCCTTGCCAGGAGATTAAGCACTTGTTCTAAAGCCAAAATAAAGATGAAGCAAACGAGGGGAGCAAAGAGAAAACCAGGGGAGTGAAATAATTCTCTGTTTGGTCTGAATGGTTAGACCTCCTCTCCTCGTAGGCCCTGGACTGTAGAGTAGGCAAAGGAGGACAGAGAGAGGATCATGACTCATTTGAGGTATTAGACAACTGCTGTTCCAGTTTCCCCAAATCGCCTTTACAGACGTGTGGGACAACACACAATGAGTCAGCCTTTGGACATTTTCAAAGAAAAGATGGCGACATTCCGATGAAATCCTCAATGAATCCAGGAAATGAGCAATAAGCTCCTATTATGCAAATCTCTGGAGTTTTACGGGAAAAGCCCCACCCTGACTACAATCTGTAGAGGACCTCTTACCTGTGTGAGTGCTCAGCGATGTCGAAGAGGATTAGCAGCTATGATCTAGTGTTTACAGTGGCATCAGTAACACACACCCTCCTCCCACCTTGTTTGAATTAGGTTGTCAGAGTCTGAGAAATTAGTTTCTGTAACTATCTGAGGGAATGGCTGTCATATTTCATCACATAAGTGGTTTCACAAGGCCAGCCCGACGACAAACACAAAAACAGACCCGGAAGACATTATCATAAAACGTCATCTCTGCTGGATCCCAGTTTGACATCAGGCGGCCTGAAAGAGGCATGAAAGAGATATGTCATCTCCAGGCCACCGCTTCCTGAGTGGCGTCACCAAACCAAAGCCGTTTGTTGCGTCATCAAGGCTGCCCTGCTTGCCGAGATATTAGAGGGAGCGAAAGTGCTGCACTGACTGATTGGGACTCCAACAGCCCCATTAGCGAAGCACGTTCCAGAGGCATGCAACAATTAAGGCAGCTCTGCCTACCAGGGAGGACTGAAGGATCCACGAGCAGCCAAATGCTCATCATTCAAGAGCAGCCAAGCTGAAACCCAAAGCCAAACAATGTAACTTTGAGAGAGAGAAATATCCATGCAAACAAAAGAATCATACAGACTGCAGTGATTCTGCTGCACATTTATAATTGCTTCATTATGAAACATACTCATCGGCAACCCAAAAACACTATTGTAATTCCAATAAAAAGAAAGCCTCACTTGAACCAATTGGACGTACTGAGTGACCAGTGAGTGCAGATCTAGCATACGCACAATAAACTATTGAAAATGCATGGCAAAGACAGATGGAATACTGCAGTAAATCACTATGGTAACATTAATCCAGTGTGCAGATATCTTATATCATTTTTTAAAGCGTGTCCGTGTTCACAGCGAACAGCAATGTGTCTATTCACTGCGATGGTAATAGCAGATTTCTCCTGGCTATACATTGGGTTTTTTTTTCTCCCATGCTCCTCTGAGAGGGAACAGCAGCTCCAGCACTACAGAGAGGCTGACCCACTTCAGACCATCACCGCACAACACTGCAGTGCTGCCGCTAGCAAAGTTCACTGCCAAATATGCACAGTACACAGGAATTCATACATAGAAGCATCTGTAACATTCACTCAGCATCCACAATGTGCATAAACACAGAAACACTGTATAGTAAACACACTAAAGAAGCCTAGTTTTAAACTCCATCATGCAGACATCAGCTCCTCCCTGGAGAGGTCCACTGCAGAGAAAAAGCAGAGAAAAGTCTTCTTCCGCAGCACCTTCCCCAGACACTGCACACCTCTGCACCCTTCAAACCCCCAAAACGGGGCCAGACGCACTTAACAAGTAGTTCCTAGTATGGGTGTAGTTTGACTTTGAAACAAACCTCTGAGAGATCAGGTGCCGTGAACTGGCATCGGTTATCCATCAAAACACGCTGGGAGAGAGAGTATTTAAGTAGTGTGGACAGAGTGCACAGCTGTGGCAGACGAGAGGCAGGAGTGTTCAGCCAAGAGGGAAAGTTAATTAGGTCTGTTGGTGTATGTTGGATCGAGAAGACACCGGGCTTGTTTGCTACAGAGACTGGAGTACAGCGCAGCAGCAGCTTGTGGCTGTGGGGCTCCAGGGTCGGAGGTCTGGGGACACCGTGCCAGTCCTGCTGCCTGCGAGCCTCAGATTGCAGAGCGTGGATGGAGGCCTTTCATTTCAGTTTGGTCTCTGTGCACGTGCCCACTGTGATTTCCGCACTACAATGTGGCAGGGGACACAATAGCTTTCCTTTTGAAGGCCGTCCCGCAGATTTAGTATCCAACTCTCAGCCCTTGCTGCGACACCATATTTCAGTGAGGCCGGTTGGGAATAATTCTGGACTCTTTGGAGAATGCAGGCAATTTGTCACTGCTAATAAAGCGGAACATGATATTTGCATATTCATCATTGTAAAACTGTGGCACTACAAAAAAATACAGCAGCAATGAATTATTTAGGGCTGCAACCCACTGTGTTTTTAATAAATAAATCAGGATTAAATCATTTGTGAGACACTAAAAATGACACATTCGCCACTAATCATTGTCTGGCACTGAGAATGTTAATTCTTTAGGTCACATGGAGTTGGTTGACAATGCCAATGCTGCTTTAACTGCTGGTAGAGCCGGTCTAAATGGTGCAATAAAAGGATAACGTGGGCCCCGCTGCTGTTTGTAGGTCTCGGGGCATTTTGTCCGTTGACACCTGATTACTGAAATGGGGCGTGGGCAGTTGTAGTGTTCAGAACCTCTGTACACCAGAGTGTGCACTTACGCACTTGTGTGAGAGGATACACTACTGTCCTACTTGCAAGCAACACTCCAGAAAAGCAGCAATTTCATCACGGTTGCTCCCCGGATCTGATCGGCACATTCCCACAACCACACCTGGCTGTATGGTCAATGTGTCACGTGTCATGACATTGCCGGTGTGACGAACTTAAGTCAATTTTCATAGCATTTTTCTCTGACTGTAGAAATTCCCATCTGAGTTCATTTCTGCAAGTAATTATATAAGGTAGTAAAGCACTCAGTGCACTTCCCTTTCATCACCATTAGCAGTACAAGACCATAGCAAGGTCTTGTTAAACTCACAACATGAGCGGCGTGAGAACATGAAGGATCAAGGAGAGGGTGCACTCAGTCTGGTTTCCCGGTAAGTGATGCCTCAGCACTGTACAAGGAGGGCATTGATACATGTTTCGCTGCCCAGATTGACACCAACAGCCTTAATTAGCATTAGTGTTTCAGGGACATTATGCTTGAAGGACTGTGGATAAGTGACACAGGCCAAATAGTGGAAGTGGATTATAGCCCGGAGCAGACTGAGACATGAGTGCTCCGATTTGAGCATTTGAGTCTGGAATGTAGCAGCTCCATGACCTCCAAAACACTCCCTGTGCTCCCTTGTGACCTGAACAACAGAGGCTGCAGCTGGCCACTCCTTTACAGGAACCTACTCCCCCCCCCCCCCCCAACCAACACACACTCGGAGCCGGATTTGAGAGAGACAGAACAAAACAGCCAAGGAGTGGGTTTTATTGGATTAAGCCTCTCTTAACCGTCCTAGAATATGATGGAAAGAATTCGGGAACTCAAGGAGGTCTGTGTCAACAGGTCTTGTTTGCTTAACTTTGAGATCTTTTCAGTGTTTAGCTCACTCTTTTCCACACGTCCTAAATCTGAGGAGGTAAAGAAGAAGGAAAAAAACATACCTCAGTACAGCGGCTGACCAACCACAGTGTTCAATTGAGACCCTCCTTGAATCTCTAAGGATCAAGGAAAGCAGAGCGGTAACCAACGACAACTTAAAAGCAGCCACAGGGAAATAAATACCCATGTGAGTTTTAATGGTGATAGCAAGCAACGGTCCAGTTAGGAAAACAGCACTGTGTACGTTTAAGAGGCAATATGGACTTGCAGTATCAATCTTCAGAGCGGTTTTTTTCTTCCACGGAGTCTACAAGCACAGATAAAACACCAGACTCTGGCAGACGCAGAGAGGTTGGAGCTATTTATGTCACTGTCTGCCTTTTTGTGACTTGTTAACGCACAAATAATGATGGAAAACGTGGTGTTCTTGTGGCTCAGCAGCTAAAGTACCTCCTACATCATCAGGTCATGACCGCTCGCTCTCAGACACTCTCCCTGTATATCATTATCTAATAAAGCAAACGTGTCATTTAAATCTCGGGTTGGTCGTCTTAAAAAAAAAATGTTTTACATTTGTTGAAATTGTCAATACACCCCAACAGCAGTCAATACATTTGGTATCTATGGCTGTTGCAGGACTGTAATAAAGCCATAATAAAGCAATCTGCTTGCCTGTCTGCATGCACGCTTTTTGCTCCTGCACTCATTACACTGCAACATAAGCATAAGCTGCAAGCTTGACTTGTGTGAGTATACTAACAATAGCCATGTTGTTGTTTATATATTCATTATGATATGTTCACGTTCATAATTATCATTTTGCCTGAGTGAACTTGATGGGTTGCCTGAACGACAGGTTGCCAGTGTTGATTTAGCAACTTTTGGAGCTAGTGCGGGGAAAGAGTTGGTAACACTGGGCTGGGTTTTTTCAGTTGAATAAAATCTAGCAATCTCTAGCTGGTTTCTCGATATTACCAACCATAGCTTGAATCTGCTAACTATAGAATGATACAATACATTGTTTACAAATCAATTATAATGGCAGAGTATAAGGGCTGCATACAAATGGGTATATTTGGTTTGCATTTCATTCTATGTGTCCCCGGGGGGGGATTTCCCTCTAATCGTGCAGGCCTGAGTTACAGCACAAAGAAAGTAACCCGTGCTGTGCTTCATGTCGACTGTGGCCCTCCTGGCTCGCAATTTAATTCCAAACGCAACCTTTTCTCTGCAAGTTTTAACTGCCCTCTCTTCAGAATGAGAACACATAGCTATGATGTCTTATTACCGAACTAAAAGCTTGCTTGGCTGGAGCAAAAGGACACTGGCAGGCATCTCTAAAAGCCCACAAATGAGGGCCAGGATTCTACACTCCAGCCCAGCGCAGAGTGTTAAGTACAGCACCTTCCACGGATGGCTGGCACCTGTCCCTCCCTACCCGCAGACCTGGTTGGCCCAGATCAACACTGCGCACCGCTCCACTTCACAGCCTATTACACATTCCAAACAAATTAAATATAAGGGGGTGTGATGGGGCGAGATAGTATTTTGGTAGAGCCGTGGCAGCCAGTGCAGGCCACGTATTCGGTAAAGGTTCATTAGACAGCTCAATAGAGCCGTGTGGCATGTGCGAGGAGGCGCATCACTCCATTGTTCACCAGTGGCTCCTCTGGGAATATGCTGAGCACATATCAAGAGAAGATGAGGTGATGAGTAACAATGCTGTGCCATCGCATGTAATGGCATATGACAGCCAGCCCAGTGTCTGGATGCCTCTATTGTAGAATCCATTGAACTACGCGAACCGTTGTCTGCGTGGAGAATTGGCAGCGTTGAGAATACCAGGAACTCGTTTATCTTTCCCATTTTAGGAGGTCCTATGCCTGGTTTGGCTGAACTCTTGCCAGTGGTTAGCATAATGTTTGTGTGCAGGCGGTGTTGGGGCCAGAGCTGTGGCTGCTACAGCAGAGGCTGGTTGCAGCAGGGGTTGTGTGGCCCCAAGGCCGGTCAGCTTACAGTGGTTTGGACTTTCCCTCTCACTCTCTCCCCCTCTATCCTTCTCTTGTATTTTTCCCCCTGGATCCAAGCCATCAGCAGTAACAGCCACTATTGTGCGTTGCGAGGTTCAGAGCAGCATTCTAATGAAATGCCAGACCTCATCAGTGCACTTCAACCGCCAGCGGGTCACTAACAGTCAGTCTTCAGTTCAAACTCCCTACAGGCTTTGTGACTGAGCTCTGAGTAAGCAAAACATGGATCTACAACGGCTAGATGAATACTGTTTTTTCCAAATACAATGGGACAATATGAGCCTTTTGTTAAAGCAATAATCACAGTTAGCCCAGTCAACAGAATCACAATAAATATTAGAAAAAGTACACATTTTACAACCATGACAGTTCAAAAATGTCATCACTTCATAATTCTATCCTTTTAGATATTTGTGAGAAATTGTCCTAATTAGCATAGCAATGATTTACTTTACAGGAAATGTTTAGTAAGGTCACAGTGACCTTGACCTTTGACCACAAAATCTCAAATAAGTTAATTCTTGAGTCCAGGTGGACGTATTTGCCAAATTCGAAGAAGTTCCCTCAAGGTATTCCTGAGATATCATGTTCACAAGAATAGACAGACGGCATAAATGCAATAACTTGATACATCTGTATTATATATCCCGATACAATTAGAGAGTATCTCTCCAGTATGACTGCAACAACTGCTGATGAATGTTATCTGATGTGTCAAATTAAAACAACAGTGTGTTGAATATAAAAAGACTTTGTCTATCAATAAACACTGCACAGTGGGATAGCACATCTCTCCAGCTTTGTGACAGAATTAGTGTGTTGAACAAATAAAATGTCTAATCAAAGTAAAACATGTAGCTGGAAGCTTCCATTGAAAAACAACAGCCATGGCTTTCAGTTCTCAAAACCCCAAGACTGTGATGACTGCTTACAGCAGTTAAACTAAATAGGGAGAGATGTGCACATGTCAGCGTAATCTGAATGGTCAGCCGGAGCCGATAGAGCCCTACTAAAGAGCTGTCAGAAGGAATCTTTAATCCCAAAAGGCAGCACGAGACAGATGGTATGATGATGGAGGAATCAATGCTCTCCCCGGCATCTCGACTGCTTCTCGTGGCCAGGCTCAGAGACAGGAAGTGGGCTAATCCCTTAAAAAAGAAAGTTTCAGACTAAACACGCAAAAGGAGCCTGGGCCATCTCCCACTCCTCCAGAGCCCACGACTGTGCTGCACATAGTACAATCTGGATGGTACCGGAGGGGGTTAAAAAGAGAAAGGGAGAAGTAGGGAGGCGTTTGTTCCTGCGTTTCTGGTTGAGGGAAGCTCTATGAGGGCTTTGACCTTCCCCCTCAGGGCCCCTCAAAGAGGTCCCCAGCTGCGGTACAGAGGGGGTGGAGCCGATATGAACTATACATAACTGTAAAAGAAGCTGTAGTTCCTTTGTAAAGGCCCCAGAACCAGACCCTTCTCGGACTGAAGGTCTAGGTGGCACCAGTGTTCCCAGCATGGAGTGCAGGAAGAGAGGGAACAGGGAGGAAGGAATAGGAGGAAAGAACTTCCCCTGAATGCTCTCCATGGGCACTTTATGGTCTTATGTTCCATTCAAGATAAATGGCATATCTTATCATTTAATCCATTATTTACGTGAGCTATCTTGAGTAATGTATGTTTATGTTTATGTATAATGTTTAAATAAAGCAGTGCTTACAGCCACATCAGGGCTGTAATCGTTCCAGCAGTGCATCTAATGAACATGGGCGATTGTTTTCTTCCCTTGAGGAAAATATAATCTTTCCTATCAAAATAGTACAGTGACAGGTCCAGTCTGGTAGTCAGTTTGGATCAAATTCCGCTAAAGCACCTCAAAACATCAACACTCACTTTACCAGCTGTTTTTCTATGACGCTGGGAAAATCTTTAATTTGCCGCCCATAGTGTGATCAATCACTAATTTTAAGAATCACCGGGGTCGTCATTTTTCCATGGTGCTTCCAAAAGAACTGTCACATCTGCAGCTTTAACTACAGTCCCCCTGCAGGAAAGCCAATTAGGAAAATGTGCACATACACATGCACACACGCAAGGACAGCCACACAGCGCAGGTCAACGTGCACAGCACATTGGGTCATTATGAAAAAGGGTCCTTTTTTGGAAAGTAACTGTTCGGACAATTGATTAATTGCAATGGAAATCTGAAAAATGTATATTATCCAAATATTTTTTCATGCGATCAGTCTCTGGGTGAACAACATGCATCGTAAAAAATAACGTGGCGAGCATTCGGACGAGCCGACGCATGGGACGACACCGGAAGGGGGGTGAGAACAGTGGCGCTGCAATGTATCGATTCAATGTTGACGTCCAGGGGTAAACATGGAAATGTGTGTCAAATGTTGTTCATAACTATATATTTAAATGATCCCGGCCACTCAAGTATGTAAAAGCTTGAGCAGCGTCCCTGATCAGTCCACTCCTGTTTAACAGCATCAAGGATAATGAGACCTGACTGATTATAGTTTCATCCTAACGGGAGTGCTGTTTATATCTCTTGAATTAGAGCATCATGTTGTGTAATTACCAAATTCTTGCCATTATGTGATCACACCATTATTAGGATAAGAGAGCATCATGTAAATATTGTCACTACAACGATTACAGCCCCGATGTGGCCGCAAGCACAGCTTTATTTAAAGTGTAACGAGTTCTACTTCCCCAGCTTTCTGGTGAGCCTGTATGACTGAGCCTCTGCTTTCTCTGAGGCAAGTGGCCTTCTTATCTACCGGATCGGGAAAAAAACATGGATCTTGTTGCTGGCTTCCAGCAGCACAGGTAGAACGGTGTTTAGTGGACACAGCCATGGAAACCGTGAATCCCACTCCCTTATATATGGGGCTGCCCTGTCTGTAGCCTGCAGACAACCAGTGGGTAAATAAGTCGGGGATCCAATTGATGTACCTTTGTAGCCTAAAGTCTGTGTGTGTGTGTGTGTGTGTGTGTGTGTGTGTGTGTGTGTGCATTTTCTGTGTGTGGGCTGACACCATCTTCACACCTCACCTCTGGAGGATTTAATGTATTTGGCAACAGGAAAAGCACAAACTCTCAATCAGCTAAGAAGTCATTAACAAGTGATAGGACATTATGCAGAATGTAAAGCAGGGGAAACACAATGCAATGTTTTCAAGGATGTGCATGAATATATGCATCCATACATGATTCACACTCTATGCACCCTGCACACATTTTTGATAACCAGCACGCTGTAATGCTGAATAGGTAAAAGAAACAACCAATAGCTCGAGCAAGATAATGAGCCGCCATCTCATTAATGTGCTGCTCCTTTCTCCCCACTGTCGCTTCCAAACATAGCAGCATGAAAGCATCCATCTCCGACAGCCCTCAAGCCTTCCAATTTACTGCCACTCACCTTTTTTTAATTTCCATCAGCGTGATGATGAAAGCTGAGAGAGCATTATGGTCCTCGCCAGCGGTCAGACAGTGAGCGAGCGAGAGCATGGGCCTACATCGGTCACACTGTCAGCCAGCCAAATGGGTTAGGACAGATAGAGGGGAAGCCAAGGCACGGGGGGGGGGGGGTAAGGAGTAAACACCGAATACCTGAGGGTGTGTTTGTGTGCTACAGAGCAAGAATGTACAGTGTACTATGTATAGTATAGTGTAATATTTGCAGGGGTCAAATCTTTCACATATTTCTTTGTTTTTGTTTTAAGCCACTTGGTGGACCAGCTGTCTGGTATCGTGTGCTATATGGTACTGTATATGTCACAATATCGTTTCTTTTATTCTTGTAAATTATCTGGTTTAGAGCTGCAAGTATGGCTAACTAATAAATGAATTAATTCATTTTTAAAGTAAAAAAAGCCAAATATTCATACATTTGTGAATATTATTAACTAAATGCATTCAGATTTCAGACGGCTAGTCGCATAAAACAAGCAATATAAAATATGGATTAGGGTTCTGGGAAATATTTAAGAGCATTTTTTACAGTCCATTAATAAAATAGTTAATGGATTATCGAATAAATAATCTGCTGATTAGCCGCTAACGGAAATAATTAGTAAAGAAATGAATTGTTACCCTAAATTGTTTAATTGCTTTGTCAATAAATTAACTACATTTCCAATACATGAATAAGAGAAATGCAACAAATACTTTCATTTCAGAAAACATTGTTGCTTAATATGCCATTAGTGATTACTATATTAGGGCTTTCAACCAAATAAATAATAGCAAACAGATCAAATATTCTAAAGAAAAGTATTGCAAGCACACTGAGATCATGACAATATTCATATTGAGAATGACGACTTACAAATCCATGCATTATAAAGCTATTTTGCCAAAATAAATCCCTTTGGTATTTCAAGGAAGTTATTTGCAAACTATTGACTGAGCTCTTATATGCTGATGGGGTCGTGATCATGTGGAGGTTTCATATATGGTCTCAGCTGTTCACGTGTAAATACAGTTCAGGTTACCTAAAACCCAAAACAGGCATCCAGTGAGAGAAGTAGGCGGGTAGGACGGCAGGCAGGCCGGGTGGTGGGCGGAGTGGTGGATACTGTGACATGTCAAGCCATGTTGTGTCATGGGTTGTGCTATAAAGGCAGTCATGGGAACGGTATGGGAAACATTGAGAGTATGGCCAGGCTGTGTGGTGGGAGGGCCATCTGGTATCACTAGTCACCAGCCACCTACCCACCATATGATCACGCCTCTTCCAAAACCCTCTCGCCTTCAAAACACAACAGCACTCATGACCCACCCCACCTCCCTTCTCCCAATCTGAACCCAACCCCCCAGTAAATGCAGAGCTATTGGAGCCAGCTATGTTTCCGGTCATTGGCATTATTCTATGGCCTCCACTCCCCAATCAATGCCCCTCCTCACGCTCTATATGGCTTTAAATATGGATTGGAACATCTTCTGTAGTCCCAAACGGGGAGCCTGAGGAAGTGAAAGGAAAGGAGTATGCAGGGACGGTCGAGCTGTCAAATAAAAAACACCCAGCAGGAAAAAATAGGTTTGAAGGATTTTTAATTTTGGTGAGAAATCAAATAGCATTGGAGAGGAGGGGAACGCTCAGTTGCTGCAGCTGAAAGCACCGCTAGCTGTCAAGAATCTGGCAGTACCTCGCAGTCTGATGACAAGACCTGCGTTAGTCTTTTTCTGAATCACTGATGAATGATTTTTTTATTCAGATAGGTCCTTTTAGTTTGCAGAGGAAAAGTAAAGTTGCTTTTTGGTAGACCTTGGCATAATGAAGTCTGCTGGATTATTCATAATGTTTGACTTTCTCCTTCACAACAAATCTTTTCTTCTATTTTTCATGAGCAGAAGATGCTGCAACAACATTTGGAGGATTTGGCGCAAAACCCTGCTGGTATAAAGTTCTAAAATAAAGGACACTTTATATTTAACTCAGACGTGGTCTGGTGCCGGCTCCCCCACTAATTGAGGGCTAGGCGGTAATCTTCAGTGAGCTAAAACTCATTTACCGTAAGCTCTGCTGCAGCATTAAGATGAGGTCACACCAGATCAGCATCTCTCTCCTCTCCCCTGGCTATCTACATTATTCTGAGCATAACAACTGGTTTTAAGGTATTGGACACCCTGAAGGACATATAGAATACAGGATGGAATATCACTGCAAAGTGTGGGGGTTCAACGCCTGTTCCAATATATTCTTAATAACTGAGCAAAAGCAAGCAGAATGACAACCGAAATAAAAAACATGGACACGTTGATCCTTATATGGCTGAGTGTGACTTTGACACACGTTGAACACCCTTTTCTCACACAGCACTGGCCAAGCAGGTGCCTCCCTAGCTGAGGAATGTCCAGCGAGTTGAAAAGGTCACCGCCACTGTGCCGGCCTGCATCCCAAGCATGCCAACCATCTCGGTCTTTAGGGGGTCACGGACACAAGGTTGTTTAAAACGCTTTTAATTCCATTCACATAATCAAGCAAGGATTCCAACAGGCAACATTTGCCCTGCTTTTTGACTCCCTCTTCGTGCACAGCCTTCAAACTTATCAAAACCACGGGGATGGGAATAACTGAGTGTGTGAGGGAGAAAAAATTGCTTCTCTTTTCGGCGGAGGCTCCTTCAGTTATCTGGTGGCACTCATCCATGGGGGCAACTGTTAATGTATTATTATCGGAGCAACGTGGAGAACTGACAGAATGTTTTTGTCTGCCAAACAGGGAATGTGTAACTCCGCCCCTCTCAGCCCAGCGGAGGAGAGTGGCGCTGATGGGAAGTTGACCTTATTCAATCAGATTTTTTTTTCTTTCTTTCTTTTTTGGATGTCTGTCTCCTTCCCTTTTTTTTTCAGCTTCTGCGCTGCCAAGCTCGGCGGGGAAAAGAGCGTTGTGATGGTGTGGGCTGCGGGTGGATGCGCTTCAAACACAGGGAACACTTTCAATAATGTATGCACATCATGGTCTGGTACGCACAACACCCCACACAGTAACACACTCTCATGAGCTAACAAAAGCACATTCCTGCAAAATCTGTGCAAGTGAAAGACAAAATACTTTAATGTGATGTCTCTCACACATTTAGCACTACAGCCCATTAGCTATAAAATCCTGACCTGGGCTCATTCAGAGCATCGTTGGCGTTGATCAGGGACAAACTTTCAATACTTCACTGCTTGTCCAATGACCACACCAGACCTTCTATAGGTGGTACTGACATGCTGAGCCCATGAATGTGTCAGGGAACTCATAAGTCACTGCTTTCCTGCAAGAGAAGCCCCCCTTCACGCACGCACACACACACACACATACACACACACACACACACTTCATGGTCATGACTATTTACAGCATGAAATGGTCACTAAGTGGTACTTACTCGTCCTTACTGTATCTGATGTCATGCAGCCACTTCATTCATGCATATTTTCCTACACACATGCACACATTCCAGAGCATATTACGCGCACTATCCTTCTGAAGGACATGAATAATAAAAAAATTAAAAAAAGAGAATAGCTGCTCTCGTGTATTAAACTCGGGATGGGTTCGGGTTTAAAAAGCTAAATAAATTGTAAAAAAAACAAATTTAAAAAGTGATCCAGGATTTATTTTTAGAAATGCAACACAATCCAAAAAAACGATGGAAACAAGACTGGATGCGTCCCAGACGCTGAAGATACGATGAGAGGAGGACCGGCAGACACAGCAACACTAACCTGTTTCACTTCGGCAGGCATGGTTTAAAATCCCCACACTTCGTTCCAGAAAAAAAAAATTAAAACCTCCCGGGGAAATAATTGTGTGACAACTATTTCCTGGTCTTTGGAAAAGTCCTTTCCCTCCTCTCCTCTCCTCGCGCTTTCCTTGTCTATTGACGTTGAGTTTTCCCACTGTGAGCGCAGAGGCAGCAGCTCAGACTCAAGCAGCCATCCTCTGCTCAGCTGTGTCGCGCCAGACAGAGTTAGCTACCGGAATACCGGAAGTGGGGCGCTGTGCCTTTCACAGTAAAAGCGAAACTGTCACACATGTAAGCAAAAGTCAGCTTTACGGATGTGTTGCTTTACCTGCTGACATCTAAAAAAAAAAAAAATGGGTTAGCCTACATTTGAAACAACCTTAATCCATGTCTTACCAACCAGATAACCATATTCCGTAAAATAAACTAGGAAATATTTACAAATCATATAATAGCTGAAGTCAATACCGTAATAGCCTAGTACATCCTGTGTAACTGACATATGGCTGATAAAAAGGGTCTGTTTTAGGTGACAGCACAGGCGTAGTTCAATGTTAGGAGATGTGATTTTGTACAAAACTGATCCTGCCTTTGGGAGAGTTAATTGTGTTTTGAAGTGAACGCTATATCGAATTGAAAATAATCTGTCATTATTAACTTTGTTTCTTTATGATATAGCAATAAGCCCTGGTCATTGTCCCAAACCCGTGGCATACTGCTATTGGCCATATTGGAGGTCTCAAGGTAACACATAGGCCTCTACCTATAATAAAGTAACTAAGTATATTCAGTGAAACATATATTATGTGATAGGGCATGAAAGCAGAATGGTTGACAAATGGGAGCATGAAAGCAGAATGGTTAACAAACGTAAATTGCACAATGCAATTTTGTGGAAGTAGTCATGCTTTTATTTTGAAAGTAATATCACCCTACATCCATTGTAATCCTGGCTATTTCAGACATGGTTTTACACAGCTTTTCCAGAGATGCTGTACATATGTAAGGAATGGAAAGAGATGGAGGGGCAAAAGGGGGCCGTTACCCACAGCCGAATGCCCCTTCCCTAACGAAAGACGAGATCCAAGAATAGGAATGTAGCTCAACCAAACTGTGTGCATTTGCACGCACGCACACACACTCACTCAACAAAAAAAGTTAGCCACAGAGAGAACAAAAACCTCAGGGGCTGAAAGGGGGGGTTATGTTCATAGAAAGGAGGGTTCCCAGACAGGCAGCAGGAGCTGGAAGTGTAGCATCTCTCTCTCTCTCTCTCTCTCTCTCTCTCTCTCTCTCTCTCTCTCTCTCTCTCTCTCTCTCTCTCTCTCTCTCTCTCATTGGGTCTATGTCTGGCATCTCTAGTGGGGTGGGCCCAGTTCCCTCTATGCACTCCAGCTGCGTCTGTCAATCCATCGTCCCCTCCCCCTTGTTGGCATAGACGGCGAGAGACGAGGAAAAAGAAGAGGAGGTCGGGGAGAAAGGGGCTCACACACACAAAACAAAAGTTGGCCCTTTTGAGTGATAGGCACCCAATACTCTGCACATTTTTACACCCCACACACACACACACACACACACACACACACACACACACACACACACACACAGCTCCTTTTCTCCACCTCTTTGTCCCATTCCTCTCACTGCACTTGATATAAGGGAGGAGTGGAACGTACGTGAAAGAATTCACATTCAAATATCTCGGACTGTGACCAAGACCGTCAAGGAATGGTAATCTACGTAGGTGGAAGCTTAACTAAGGACAACTTTGAGAGACGTTTGGACTTAGAGAAAAGGAAGAAGGAGGAAAATAATGACTCGACTTAAAAAAGAAAACAGAGAAAGGAGAAATCCTAAACGGAGGGGAAATGGCTGAGGTTTTGCATTCCACAAGCCTGGTATTTCATCTCCCCGAATGTCACTGCTCCATTTGTTCTTAATGAAAAGAACTTGTCCGCCATGCACCATTACATTTACTATACTTTCAACAATACAATTAAGAATTCATCAAACAAACATTACCTCCAAAAATTAAAAAAAAAAAAAAGGTTTCTAACTTAAATTGCGGTGCACTCTTATGTGATTTGCAATATCACATTCCATTTAAGCCATTTAAGCATTGAGTGAGTTTCATAACCCTGTTTAAAAATCCATTAAGTGCTTTGGTATACTCATGGGAGCAGATTAGAAGAAGCGGTACTCTTTTCGGGCATGTGGGTTTTGCTTTTGTCCAATTCATACTTTTTATGTTGTGATTATTTTTATAAATAAAACATTTGTCAAATCTCAAACCATCTCGACTCAAACAAGACAATAAGTCTAATGCCACACAGCAGTGAGGCTGCACTTAGCATTAGCATTTGGCTCAAAGCACCATTATAAATTCAACATGTTTACAATGCAAACAAAAAAGTAGAACAAAGGCCGGAGCAGTGTTGTATATATATATGGCATTTCAGTCCAAAGAAATATATGTTTTTATAATATTCAGTTTCAAAGGAGACTTTAATGGCATCTCATTCTGAATAGTACTTCAAACGCTTCTCCACTCTGCCAAGAATACGTTTCTTCGGAAAGCCTACTTTACCTTAAAACTTTAACAGAGATTAGTAAATTCAAACAAATATTACACAAACCAGGTCTCCTCAAAATGAATAAAAAAGTGATTTTAAAGATAATACTGACATTGCTGCTTCAAGTTCTTTAAGACAATCACTGCAAAGTGTAAGTCCTTGACAACACCAGAATGTATGTGTGAGAATCTACAGCAGCAGGATGATCTGCTCTAATACAGGCTGACTGCTGTTTATTCTAACAATGGCCTTGCAAAAAAGCCCTCATCCAATGACTTTCACTATCATGTTTTATTTTATTTTCCCTTTGCAAAATGGCTACTCAGCAATGCAGAAGATTAGAGTCGAATCTATTGGAGGCTTTTGTCTTGCAAAAAGTCAATTTTCCCTTCATTAAGGGACATAAAGCTTGGTTTAAATGACATCAATTTAGATCAAAAAGTTATATTTTATGTTTTTATGTTGCTATACTATGATTGCACACAGTACGTTTTTTTCATCTCGTCATACGTAATTGGGACACTGAATGAGGGTCAAACAACAGAATATGAACCAGTCTGAGCCTGACATTCAGTAAATCTTCAAGTGACTCTTCTAGTATCTAACTGGTACTCCTTGTCAAATTAAATTGCCTCAAAATATGTTTACATGTTGGCTGATGATCCACAGTTTCTTGCCAGGTTTTTCAGGCACTGCATCTGACGACCAGCTTCAGGAATCCTGTTTGTCGTGCCATTTTCCTCGGAAATTAATCGACAAAAGGGATGACGGTCATCTGCATTTGTAATTGAGATTCAACTTAAGAGTGTTGACGTTATTTTTTTCCATACATGGCATATGTGCTTGGTATATATGCCATTATACATCTTGAATGAGGCACTTGGATAGAGGACTGTTGAGAGTAGTACCTGTCTTTTCACACATTCCTGCACTATAACCATCTCTCTCTAAGGGAATCACCCATAAATAGTTCAAACACCATATCACTCAAAATATGAAGAGGGACCCACAGACCGGCTTCAAATTATGACAATTTACATGATCTTGTGTACAACTCTATGACACAAATAAGCAACAGTTTGTACATTCCAGATGTTTTTACAGTCTGTCCAACAGTAAAATGTGCATCAGCCTGGGGGCCATGGCAGCGCTTATATAGTCAGCCAGAGTGCAAAGTCCATACATTTCTGTGTGCTTCTTACTGAACTGCTCTAATCTGATGGTATACCCAGGCAGCAACCTCCAGTTCTGCCGAGTAAAGCCAATGCGAAAGAGTCTTAAAACATGCAGTCCCTAGAGTCTAGACTGACCAGCAGGGGGCGACTCCCCCGGGTGCACAACGAAGTCTGATTGTATGGAAGTCTATAAGAAAATTACCGTATTTCTCACTTGATTTATTCCTTCAGAAAACATTGTAAACTTGAGTTTATGGTCTCAAGCGCTAGTTATGGTCCCTTTTAGAGGAAAATAGACCATAAAGCGGAGTATGGTTTAGGGCGGGTTTACTGGCATTGACAGGTCGTATACGGCGTCTCTACGCCACTCCTCTGCATTCCAGATGTGGTAACTTCTGTTCATTGGTTGAGGAAAAAACAACATGGCAACTTGGCTGTAATCCAAGATAAGGGTTGGCGAAATTGCCAAACTCGAGACTTACAGTCCACAAACCAATAGTTGACGTCACGATGACTACATCGACATCTTGTATACAGTCCATCAGTATACCACACCGGATGCAAAGAATCCCCTTGCTGATGATCCCTCCAATACACACACAAGAGATAGGATTTACTGGAACTCGCAAATACCTCGATGTTTCCTTCTCTAAGCATTAAATTAAGGACTTAGATTTGAGGCTAATTCCAGTACCCAGCTGAAGGTTACAGCTTCCCCTTCTGAGTTGATTCATCTACTATTTAGTTTGTGGGTCTTGAGGGGACTATTTCAGACCATTTCAGGGATTTGTCTGCCTTAGCTGTTTTGTTAGATGCAGCGTTTGAGATTTCCAGGAATTGTGAATGCAACTCTGGCATACAAACACTTTTCACTTGTGTCTACTTAACAATAGATCTGAAGGCCAGCTAATGTATGCGTATATATTTATTGAATATGGGAAACACAGTTTTTCAGTTTATGCTGTGGAGATCAGCACGTTGTAGTAACCTTTATTTAAAAAACACACTGGGGTGTTATTGAAAGAAAATATTCAGCACTAAGTCCCTTTTGTAGCAGGCATTTGTAGTCTCAAGGAATGTTCTGTCAAATAAAGTCTGAATTTACTCCTGCACACCTCCCAAAACAAGGCTCATTGCCGATTCTGTTACTCATTTGATGAGCATTTATATGCTTGTAAGTTATGTAGTAAAATTGTCGCTCCAGTATGTTAAACTCATGAGGATAATTAAATCAAGGCTTTGAAGAACATCTCCAGCCCCACTACAAAGTCTGTTTTCAATTTCAGCATCCAGCCCTGTTTGGTTATCCTGCTGGACACTGGGAAGGGTAAGGTCACATTCCTCTGGTGGCGCTGTGAAGGCAAGGGACTTTATGTTAAACACATGGGCTATAATTTAGTCTCTGAACTCAACTACCAAGTAAACAGTCTATTCAGACTGCCATGGTCCTCTTCAAGTAAATGTTCCAGAAACTTACAGACAGCGCCCTTCAAAGTTGTGGAGCCTCTCTGTTCACCAATGCGAGAGAGTGTCTGGTAAAGGAAATGGGAGCGGTGTCCAGATACCCCTCTTAGTGCTTTTAGTGAGCATAATGGTTTAATGGATTGTGATCAAATGGCAGGGAGGTGCACCAGGACAGGCATTAAGTCCACCAGCATTCGGGCTGATTTGAAGGATGGATGTTTGAGCCACCCCAGAGGAATATAAATAGCCCACAGTACAAAAGGCTTTTCCGCTGCCCCCCTTCAAACCTCTTTCTTCCTGTTTGTCCGCACAACCCCAACCTTAAGTAAAAATTCCTGTACTTCCATGTTAGACCCTGTACCAAGCTGAGACTCACTCCCCATCTTGAGCAGTTAGCAGTGTGATTCATGGGCCATCGCCTCAATCTTGTCTCCCAATGTTGAAGTGGAGTGAATAAAAGATAACCGAGAACATAAATGGCAGCTCTGCTTAAGTTTATCCAATGTAGTGAGATGAAGCAGGTGGTGTTCTTCCTTTAAATGTTTAAAACATTTAATAGATTTGTAAATGGATTGAATTGCCTTGAGAGACCGGGACATGCCCACGATGGTTGGACAATCCACTTTTCCACCAGAACCCCAGGAACTCGCTTTTGGATCTGGACAGGATTGTTTTGACAGGGAGAAAATAGAAATTCTGATAAGCAAAATGATGTTAATCTTTTAGACTTTTCTCCAATATTTGCATATTTCCTATGAAATACTTGATTGTTTGACCTCTTCAGGCTTCTGAAAAATATTCAAATAAAACAATCAGAGAAGAAATAATACTCTTACTCTGACATGCAACCCGTGACAAGGTGTCACAGGGAGGTATTGCTTCAAGTTCAGGGGTCACACATGAAAAAAGGTTGGAAAACACTTCAACCACCACCTCTAAAAATGAGAGCAGAAATATTTGCAGCTCAATAATGTTGTCTTTTGATATTGAAGGCAAAGTCTGAATATTAAGTAGTATTAATAATAATATTAACAAAGACAAGCTCTGCTAGTTATGACCCTGAGAAGAAGTAGTGTGACGTTGTGGCAAATTGTGAAAAATTAGTTCAAAACCAATTAACACATGTCACCGGGCACAGGACAGAAGAGCTATGAAAGTTGAGCTCAAGAACTCAGTTAAGGAAATAAGGGAATGTCTTGACCTGTAAATCAGTGATGGACGACGAGCCGCAGAGTCTTTAAAAAAAAAAAAAGTGTATGCCTTAACATTCCTAATATCCAGAGGACCAAGTAACCTTTAAACTGCTACAATGCATGATTAGGTGCTCCATAGGGAAACATGGAAAACAACATTAGATTTTAAAGGTGACTTTTCTGCAGGCTGCTATATGAAGCTACAATATAAGAGGAAAGTGGAGTAGGAGGGAACGGGAATTGGGTGGCATACAAAGATGAACAAAGGAGGCATTTTCACACCGAGTTAATTAGGATGTTTATGGGAGGAGAGAAAGTTCCTGATGGCACAGCGAGGGATGAAGACAGGGGAAGATCGAGGAGGGAAGGGGGTTAACTAAGGCTCATTGTTAGGCAGGTGATTTACGAGGGTACAGGGGCTCCCGGGCCCTGCCAGTGGAAGGATAGATCTTCTGTCGCTATAGCACCCTCAGCCCTTTGTTTCCATTGTGACGAGACAGGGCCGGGGGGCTGTGTGGATGAAAGTGGGTGGAGGGCGGGTGGAGCGATTGTTGGTAGAGTGCTGTTGTGCCATCGCGGGGCCGGGGCCTGTACCTCTTCACCACAGACAGCAGCACAGATCAAAGGCTGCACTGTTCCCTCTCTCTAAAGCTCACAAGCCTTTGAAAACTTCCCACAACATTTGCACCAGGGGATAATATGTCTCTGCAATGCTAGAAGCCCATTAAATATAGCATCTGAATACCAAACACCAATATTTAATGATACCCAAAATGCAGAACTTAGCCTGAGTTTGCTTACAAGATGGAATCTGTGCACGTGCCGGGCAGCGGCCGTGGGTAGATAGATTAGGTGTCTGGTGTATATGAAATGAGGTCACCTTCTCCTTTAGTTCCAAACAGACGTGTTTGTCTGAGTGCTGTCTGTTTTTTTCCACACAGAGAACTGTCACCTTGCACCTCTGCGATGATGCTCCTTCAGGCAAAAATCAATTACCGCAGGCGAACGCAGTATCATATGAAGAAAGGGTATGATCTTAGCATGTGAGAGGCCACATGTTAGGGCAGTCGAAAACACAGATTGAAAGGCGCCTCGGTCCGTGTCACTGAATCTCTACCGATTATTTCATCAGGAGCGCTAATGGAGTGTCCGACAGCATTGTTCTGATGTTTCTCACAGGACGGCGGAGTGTGACCGCTCTAATTCTCTCTCCTGCCTGCAATTCATAAAGTGTAATATTGAAGTGAATGAGGATCAGAATTGGATTAATAAGGTCTTAGAAAGTAGGGCAGGGCTGTTTACATGAACCTCTCCCACACTTATTGTTCCAATACAATTGGCAAAGTGTCTTGTGTAACCCTTTGTTAACATATCATGCTGGGCCAAATCAAAAATCATAAAATTATATTTGAAACACGTTGAACCACAATATTATTTAATCCTATTTAGTTGTGTGCACTCCAGCTAAACAAGGTGACTTGTGTTCATATCAGATTTATTTGTGGTGGGGACTCTCTGTAGGACAAATAGAAAACAGTGAATATGCAGCATTTTTTAGCCAAAGAAAACAACATGGAACTCTTGTTAACCATTGTGGTTGAACCAAAGCAAGAGTCTCCAGTCTCACTACTGTAGAGGATTATGAGTCTGGGCCGAGGCCCAGTGATGCTTTAAACCGAATGCTGACTTCAGCATGGCAACATTATGATGAATGCCCTTTTCATGGTTGTTCTAACAATTGCTAATTACCACTAAACTGATGCCATTTGCAGGTATTTTCGTAATAACCAAACCTCGGACAAATTCAAATTCTGATGGCACCAAATCAAGAGCCAGAAACCCAAAGTCTTCGGCCAGAACTGGCGCCAGCATGGAGGCATGCAAAATGTCAACCTTATGGCGGTGTTAGAGGACCAACAAAGTCAGTCGATGTCATCCTCTGGGGACTGTGATTATGTGTATAAAATGATGCGTACATCCCTGGAGCCACGCTGCTAGATTGGCTAAAAACTATTTCCTATTATGTAACAAATGTATGTTCACATGAACATTAGCCAGAAGATTTGTTACCAAACTCAACACCTTGAAAGGCTACAAATCTTCTTGACTTGACTTAAAATTTGAAGAGGAAATTACTGCTATATTTCGGTATAATACTGTCAAACCATCACTGAATGATTTATTTGTGTCATTGGGCTGCACGCCAGGCCCATACCTCACTCCACATCCCGGCTGGTCTGGACAGAAGAGCCTGCATTGTTGAACTCAAGAATCTGAGCCTGGAGGTTTGATGAAAAAAGCAAGTAGTGTTGAGAGTTTCTGAGCACTGTTTGAAGAGACCCATTGTCAAGTGATGTGCTGATATGTGTGAAGTTATCTACATTGATCTCTGAACTGAAGACACTTTTCTCATGTGTATTCGCTTCCATCTCTGCCTGCTTTGTCTCTCTGTTAAAACACTGACAACTGTGATCGAAATGATGATGGCAGATTAAAGTGGAACGACCCAATCTGTTCTGAAATGAGCACCTTGTAGCAAAGCTCTATTTAGATCAGTGGCGTATCACTCTCAATAGAAGTCTATTTGAATCCGATTTCATTACTCAGGCTTGGTCCACTTTTCTTTTTCTGACCCCAACTTTAAATAATGGCAGGCCTCATTGAGTCTGATCATTGGGTTGTGAATCTGAGCCCTGAGTTACTGATCCATGATCCATTTTAATCCATCATGCAGCCTGGGGAGTATGTGTGAGTGTGTGGTAGAAACTAAGCAAGAAAAGAGCAAGAAAGAGAACAACCTGAACAACCTAAAGACTGAGCACACGACTGAGCAAACGTGCGGGGAATTTAACGACTGGTCAAACCCCCCGCAATCCCAATGTCCAATTTGCTGTGGCATTTATAGGTGTTTATGATAAAGCCAAAAGTATAATGCCTGGTGACCGAATGACATTTCAAAGTGATGTAAAATGAGGCGGTACTCTGTTATGCCCAATTGACTCTTCAGTGTGCACACAGGCAGGGTGGGGGTTATCAATGAGTCTGATCTGTGAGTGATAGCGTGAGAGAGAGGGTTCATTCACTGCCTGTCATGTGAAGCACTGTCCACTAAATCATTGACCAGTTTATGAGGAGGGGAGGATATCTCACTCTGTCTGACACACACACACATGCACACACACACACACACACACACAAATCAGTTATCTAGCGGCACCTCTATTAAGTCGTAGTGACTCTGCGAGCCAACTGTGTTAACAGTTGACTTTCAACCGAACGCATCCGTGGCTGCTCGTAGGACCTTACCTAAATGGTGGGCGTAGATAATAAAGACAGATGGGTATGTATTTAAAACTGATTAGAGTAAAATTGGCTGCTGAGGACACCTAAATATTCAACAGCTGCCATACGAGCAATCACGACACAGAGTTAGCAGCACAACGGACAACATTTTGTACTATTAGGTGTTCTGTTTGTGATGCTGACCGAATGATGTTTACTTTGAGGTTATTAGGTTGCCTTAGTTTGAGCAACTTGCATTACGTTTCACAATACTGTCACAGTTAGTTGATTGACTTAATTTAATCTGTGGGACCACCGCAGTGCCGAGAAAGGTTCTTCTCAAACTCCGAGACATTTTGTCAAAAGTAAAGTTTCATAGAAATTAAACGTAAAAGAAGAAAATTGTACACTTTTTAGAACAGCTTGCATTCAAAAGCACGCATATTGCAGGCATGGATGTATGAAGACAATTTATGTTTATGTTTTCAAGTCTATGGGGCCAAATGGCATCAACAGATGGATCCCAAAATTGTAATTCCACGATTTTGCCACAATGTCAAATTAGCTTAAAAACTCTTTCAGCCCTCTTCCTGAGAGCTTGATTATAGGGAGACGACGGCAGCTGGTCTACTTTCAGTATTTCCATGGATTTGTGTAGAAAAGCAGCAGATTACTCCCTGTGGTTGGTGAGGGGATGAAAAGTTGACTTTATCCTGTCATACCTTCCCTGCATCCTCTTCATTATCCCTTCATGAGACCAAATTGGCAGCAAGCCCTTTACAAATGAACATTGACACGAGTGTTGACCAAATGAGAATGCAGGCAAATACAACCGCAGGCAAATGTAGGCACAGCAGTTTTATCTCTGCAAGTCTTTCTATATCAACAATACATGAGCCTGCTTCCTTTATTGTGATTAACGGTGATGTATCCAAGTGCAACAGGTGCTGCATCGCCAAATTGTGCTTTCAAGTTAAGGTTAGTGAAACATGCGTACGGCCTGAAAGGGTTTCTTTCTTTTTTGTGTAAATCAATGGGCTGTTGTGTCATTGTGACATTTTTAGGGGATTACAGTTGTCTCATTTCTACATCTTACATTTCCTGTTCCTGCTGAATCAGCCAGCATTGTCAGGAGCCCTGGCCAGGACTCTAATGTCCCCCAGACACTGGCCAGAGATTGGCGAAATGCCACATCCAATCAGCAGCACTACAAGACAATATCAAAGACCCGTGGGCAAAAGGACTCGGAATTGAATGGCAAGCTGTGGCGTAGAAAGAGGAGGTGAACGAAGACAGAATGAGAAGTTGAATCTCATCAGCTCACTTTTAAAGATGAGTCACCACAGAGCAGATTATAGCACAACATCCAGGACAGTGGGTTCAGACAAAGAGAACAAGTGTCCCAAATCACAGAGAAGTTGAGCAGAGAGATTATCGAGTCCCACCAATGATGAAAAGCAATGGCCGTGAGCAAACATGATGATGGAATGATTTTGGTCCGATTTGAAGGAGGGAGCAGGGGAATGTTGCTTGAGAGAGGTGGTAGGCAGTGAGGCAGACACAAGTTGGTTATAAAATGGCGGGGGGTTGGCCAGCATGCTGGCATCATTTACCTGCATCACCACCTGCTGCCATGCTAGCGGTTGGCTGGTAGGAGGGTTGGAAGGAATGTTGGAGCGCTCTAGCTGCAGGTTGACCGTGCGACGCTCCTCCTCAAGGGCTCGGGTCAGCTGCTCAAAACGCGCCTCCTGCTCTTTAACTGAGGCCAAGATGCTGGCGGCCGAGTGACCATCATAGTCCTCCATGTCCAGTGTCGAGACGCAGTTGTACAAATCTTCCATGTCGGGAAGGAAGGGAAGAGAAGGGGGAGGAGGGGGCACCAGGTCATTATAGACACCCTGACCCAACGGGTGGGGAGAGCGGCATCAACAGGCAGCAGCAAGTCAAATACAAGACTTACTTTATGCGCCAAGACGGGACATTGATGATTTGGCACACAGCACAAGCTTTATATAATGATCATGATCAAAAGACCAACATCACATATCAAAATGAAACAATTAAGATGGCTGACGGGATGACGGAGGCAGCATCATAGTACAGAAAGTCTGTTACAGTCAAATGGGTTTAAGTTCAACTGTGCTTACTTGAGCCAATACCCGGAAGAGACAAGCTCAAATTCTCCCCACAAAGGGTGACTACAAAGTCTTTGATACTCCAAGCCCAGCATAGCAACGATATTAATGAGGATGCTCTGCTGGGTGCCAATTATGATTTTGCTTTCAGAAGTTTGAGCCTTTCTTGTAATTAAGACAATCCCGGCACCACATGTACAATTCAATACAGTTCTGCTGTAACATCAGTGCAGCAAAATGGAAACATGATTCACCAATTACAACAAAGAGAATGAAAGGGCACAGTGCACATTCACAAAAACAAAGAGTCTTGTTTTTGGACAGGAATGATCTCACCCCTACAAATGAACAATCATAGCCCGCGTGGAGGAATGGTACTGTCATTGGATATCGTCATGCACAGAGCCATAACGCAATCTGACACACAAGCACTGTTACAGGCACGAATCCAACACATGCAAGCTTCCCACAGCCACCCATACGGACATCCGGGCTTGGTACCACACACACATACACTGCCTATCATAAACAATCATGATTTCTAGATAACAGTTGCAAGCCACAATGCGTATCACTGTATCACAAACACCCTGATATCCATAACTGATAGTGGTGTGATATCAAGGGGGTTGACTGCAGAGTAAAAATTGGAGTTGGAAATACCACACTACAGAAATACAGACCTAGTAGATAAGCAGGCTGAGAGGTGTTAGAAAACAGGCATCCCCCACTCTAACAGAAGCAGAAGGATGAGACAGCAAGAAGAACGGAGAGCTGGGAGAGAGGAGAAAGAAAAACAAAGGGATGACAAAAGAGAAAAAGCCAGAGGTTAACAACAAAAATTAAAAGCAATAAGCAAGATAAGCTTCTTCTGACTGGATTGTATGATGAAGTCTGATGAAACAAGTGCAAAAAGAAAAAAAATTGAAAATGAGTACACTATCATCTATGTACATTTTTCATAACTCTTCATTACTCAAAGTACATGACAGTTTTTACCGCGGATCCTAAATCCCAAAATGTACTGTTCGTGAGTTAAGTAATAATTTAATTTATCACATTACAATATCGACAAACATGTCGACGACCTTGACCTGGGCCCTACAATATTAGTTAATTCGGCCAAACCGTGGATTATGTTCAGTGACAAACATTGTGTAAACAGATACATAGTCTATAGTAGTCTCAGTAGTCCCTGGAAAGAAGGTAGGAGGGACTACTTTTTGCCTTGAGTGCAAATGCACTTAATCAGGACATTACAAAACATTTCACTTTACAAGCAACATCTTTCACAGGCACAGCACAAGCAATGTGTTTTTGTATGTGGATGTAACATAATATTCTGGCCTTGGACTGGACTGCTCTATCAGAAAGTGGAATACATGTTGGTCAAGCTGAAGAAAACTTCAGTCAGCATCATTTTAAAACACTGTGGTGAGGACAACCCTTCTGTCCAATATTTAGGGCTTTAGAACAGAAATGTAAGAACTGCTCCTTTAGACATCAGAAGGTGAAGGAGAGAAGGTGCTTTACGAAAACCAAGAAATGTCAAATAAGTCAACGGGCACATTGCATCAAAGCATTTTGGGTATTTTCCAGGTGATCTTGCCACCGAAACAAGATTCAGGAGGGGTGGTTTGGCTAAGCAGGGGGATGATCAATGAGATGCAACCATTAGAATCTTAAACAGGTCGGATTACAGAAACAGAGAGAGTGTGTGTGTGTGTGTGTGTGTGTGTGTGTGTGTGTGTGTGTGTGTCTGTGTGTGTGTGTTTCATTCTTCGATATAGGACCTGGTGAGAGTGAGGTCTTTATTCCCTTTGAAGCACACAATCTCTCTTTGATGTTTGTTGAGCGCTGATCATTTATTTATCTCGAGTCGTCTGACGCGACTCTTCCTCCCCTCTTCCTCACAAAGGAATACATTCTGAGGAGCCAGTTAAACCCCACATCCATGTGAATGAAAAGAAAATGTTTCTTTGGTTACTTTACCGTTGTATGGGAAGATGATCTCTGATTACTTAGCCAATTTTCTTCCTTATCAAATCAGGAATGTACCATTCTGAAACATTGCTCTCCCTAAAATATGTCAGTCTGGAATGATTTTACAGTCATCAGCTGGTAACTTAGTCTCAGAATGGAAACACTGGTGGGCAATGACTACTTGCAAAAATAGCATCCGTGTCTATTTTCAAAGCTGTGCACTACTTGAGATAAACGAAAGCAACAGGGTACCATGCCATGTTGATTGGACGCACTTAATGACAGAGTCCTATGATTCCCACCCCTGGAGAGTTGGGCGGCAATGTAGCCATTGCTTCCTGAGTTGTAAATGGAATATAATGGCAGGCATGTGAGCTACGCACACAGCTTATCATTAAACTTCTGGCCCTACTTAAAATAGCACAGGGAGGGGCATCTGAAGAATTCCCCTCTTCCACCATGACAACCTTGTTTTCAAGGTTTGGTTCAGCAGATGTTTGCTAATGGTCTGCGTCAGAGAAAAACATAGACATGTTCTGAAAGTTTAACCCAAACCTTAATTGCGCACTGGAACGACCTACTTAGTCTTAACTTTATGTCGTGGAAACATATCAGAGTACAACTTAAAGGGCAGGAAAGTCATTGGTGGATGCCTCTTTATGAGTGGAGGGGATGATCACAGATCAAAGAGATGACATTTTTAAAAAGGACAATGTTAAATCAATTCAACAAAGGAAAGTGTGTTAGATTTTACTACTCTTTAGGGGTAAACAACTTTAATTAAAAAGGAAAAACTGTCTAATATTCCATGTGTAGAGGACGCAGCACATCACTGACTGCTTCACTTGCGCTATTGCATGGCTCTTATGCACTTCAGCACAAACCGTCAGCTCTAAAAATAGCCTGGTAATAAATATATCCACACACACACGGCCACAATTTTGAGTGTGGATCCGAAGATGAGATGCAGCATTTGCACACTTCAAAGGCTTGCTGCAAAATCCAGTAATAAATCCTTGGCTCCTTATTCATCAGGTCCATTGGACTCTCATAAAACAAATCTTCCAATGACAAGACTGTCTGCCATCATATCCTCTCTGTTATAAACTGGCAAACGTTTAAGTCCTGTTATTCTCAAGAACATCTTTAAATGAGCCAGCAGCTAGGTCTGGTTTCCTCACTTTATGACAATACGACCACATCATGAAAGTAGGGCTTCAAAGGAGAACAATGTCCTATCTGCCCCAATTGAAAACTTAGTGATTCCCCCATTATCAAGATGAAATTCTTGTTTTGTGTATATGGAAACTTTTCCGCTATGAGCAGCATACAAGCACTCTGACCAGAGAAAGCTGGAATGACCAACATTGCCAGCAGTCAATTAGCTTAGCTAACATTTCCGAAACAGCTGGTCTGCCTGAAGATAATACAATGTGCCTACAATCACTTCTAAAAATGTCAATTTATGGTTTTAACATATTTGGATATGGTTTTTATGACCCCTGGATAGAGCCAGGTTAGCATTTTCTTTTCTTTATGCTAAGCTATGGACAATTAGAACAAATATGAGAAGTGTATCAACATTCCCATCCAACTCTCAGCAAGAAAGCAAATTGCCATATTAACAAAATATATACATATTGCTTTGGCTTTAATCTCATATCGGGAATCAAAGCAGAGACCAATCAGAACTACAGCTACTGAGGAGGCCGTCCAGAGCAGAAATAGCGTGTGGCGCATGTCTTGAGGGGTTTGAGATTGGGTTATAAGGGGGATGGGGGAACAGATTGGGAGGTTTAGGATGAGGATAATTGAGTGTGACCATCAGTGCCCGATATTGAGTTAGAAGCATTCACCTGATTAGGGACTAGGTGGGTGGTGGGGTCCTTCCTTCCCCAATCACAGCCAGTTTGCCCCTTTCTAGAGGCTGTAATTGCAGCTCAAATTAATTCCTTATCTAAATCATATGGCCATCTGAGGATGCAGCTCTCAGTGGCACAATTGGGTACTTAAAAACACCTGCTCCTTTTTCTGCTGCGCATGTGTGGAAGTGGTGGTCTTCAATCCACCCACCTTGGCTGTTGATGATTATACAGTCATACAGTCAGAAGGTAAATTGGCGTTTTTAGGGGTATTGCAGAGCCATTCATTACAGGCTCTGAAGAGAACTTCTCAAAGCTCTAACAGAGCGGGACTCTTTAAATCTGAATCTCATAAACATGACAAGTCAGTTTTAATTACTCCTATATATATGAAGAAAAACACCATCACTGGATGACAAACATGACAGCTGCACATACGTGTTGTGATTTTTCAAAATGTTTTTAATAACTTTGGCCAAGCCAAGTCTCCAACAGTCTTTAAAAGAATGCCACAAAACACAATGCACAATGTATTTATCAGAAGTGGCAGCTTTACCACAGCGTATAAGCTATCGCCATATTCGCCGGGCTACAATAAAATTAATGGTTACTGGAAGATTATGATCATCTCCAATTAACGTATAATATTCTAAGTAGTGCTGGACTGATACTAGTGACTCGTGTTTTAACAAGATGCAACACATGAAAAAGAAATGCACTGGCACCAGAAATGAACCTCCCGCCAATTAAGTATTCCACTCGTTGTTGCTTTGAGCAACATTATAGTGAGTGTTAATCCCCAAAGGGGTATTGCTGAGTGATGTCAGGATAAGCAAAGCTTAGCGAGTGATGTGTGAAACCCATAGCTGATCACTTTAACAGCCAGAAGAAAAGAAATGTAGATGTTGTTTACCATCCATATTTCATTTCATCCTTTTTCTTTAAATCGTATGTGGAGGAACAAACAAACACATATAAACAGATATGCACACACATACATGTCTTTGTTAGTCTCTTTGAAGATAGAACATTCATTACTTCACCATAACAGAAATATGCTACAGAATTTTGGTCTGTGCAAATCTTTTTCTAACAGCTGTCTGTTTTACAGATGCAATATTTTTGAGTTTTACACCAATCCTTGATCAGGGACTATAACATGAGCTTTAGTTCCTACATTATAAGCAGCCAACATTAAGAAGGTCAAGGTTCAGAGTAAAGTAACCTCGAGATATCTTTTAGATAAAAGTTAGTACTTGACTGTGAGAAGATGATTAGAGAAGCAACGAAGAAGTTACTTTGAACACGCTAAAAGCAATGCACAACGCTTTGATAGACATGAACATCAGTCACTATTTCTAATATACTCTGTGGCCGAACTTCTTAAAGAGAGAAAAGGCACTTTAGAGTGTCTCCAAGTTCAACGCAAAGCGAAGGCATGCAACAAAAAGAACAAGTGTTTTGCAGTAAATTGGATGTCCAAATTGCAATTAGACGCCCAGGTTGTGTCTTCAACAGGAGATAGACTTCAAACACACAATTGCACAGTTGAGTCTGTCTTTAGAAACTGGACCAGAACAAACATTCTCTGCTGTTCAGCTTTAAAATATACTAAAAACTGTGAAGAGAATCAAGGCCACCTTTCAACTGACATTTACCTGAGTTGATTCAACTGTGAGAATTATTGAAATCAGAGCATATTTCCTGGAAGAAAAAGCTCCTGAATGTATTGAAATGAAAATCATACAAAGCACTTCAGGGACAAAGTGAAATAAAGTGAAGCTCCCTCGAGGAGATATGACAGAGAAAGTAAAGTCTAAAGAAAACTGTCAGGAAATGTAATTACTGCAATGATGAGCTGAACAAAGTGATTAAAGGAGGCTAGAGGTATAGAAAGAGAGGCACGCGTACCTTTGATGTCGGTGAGTGCCGTCAGACCACGAGTACACTGAGGACAGGCGTAGCTCGGTTATAGTCCACTCGTTTGTTCAGTCCGCCAGGGGAGATCTGTGCATCCATAAAACAAAGACATAAGTATTCAGCCCACCCGCTGACAGTGCATTGTAAAACAGAGACAGGTATATAGTATAATATATACCATAGCTAATGTTTTCATCCTCCGTTTTAGGTCCACAACCAATGCCTCCTTTTGGGGCTTTTTGTTTCGCAAATTTGCTAATACAGTTTGACTACTCCACTAATGTTTTAGTACTAGTACTAGGTACATTTCTAGATTGCATTTTCCACTGCTGACAGTACCGTGTCAATGTAGGCAGGATTCTAAGCTGATTGTCATCGTGGCCCTGCATGAAACTGCTATGACATCATCTTCAACGGATCACAACTCTCACTGGATCCTTTCATCGACAACTAAAAAGAGGAATTCCTGCACCTTGTGAATTCACCGCAGCATGGTTTTTTATGGGCTGCCTTTTATTTCCATGAAGTGAATTAAAGAAAATACTGTCGCTGTTGATGGTAGCTTGGTCATTTAAAAATTGCAGGTTTGAGCATGACACACGCAAGTTGTGGTCTGAAGTGATTTCACTTGTTGTATCTGCAGTGGAAAAGCGCCATCATTTTCATTTTAAGCACACCCTGCTGCATGTATTCATAACACCTGCCGATAATAACAGTGTTGTCACTCTCATTAACTGTTGAATGTCCAACAGTTTTTGATGCTAAACTACAGTAAATCAGAGATCCTTTTACTAGACACTCCTAACACCATCCAGCTAATCCATTATAACCTTGACACGCTGTCAATACATGTTAAACCTGTGGCTAAATATCTGGGAGTGCTTTTTAAGCCTGACCATAGTTTCTGATGTTTAAGGGGCTTGTACAGTCCAGCTTTCTTCACTCAAACTAAAAATACTGCCTCTGCCAAGCAGTCATTTTGTAGTTTACATCCCTGTCCAAAATTAGACTTTTTCTATTTTCTGCTGATCTGGAAAAAGTTACCCCTGCCTTTATTAATATCACATTTGTTTAAGCCACTTATGAACAAGACACACCTTCAGTGTGAAGGCTCCCCAGCTACTTTTGTGTCAACCTTTAAGTCCCTGTTTAATAGATATTTCTTTCGACAGGCATTGTCATGTAGAGTTGGCTGATGTCCAAAATCAGAACATTGAGTCAATATTTCTCTCAACACAAAAATTCTCAGAGGAAACCCAAATAAATATACAAATATGCAATTATAGGCAACATAAATTGTATTGGTGCCACAGTAAAATAATAATTTCCATCTCACATAAAGATATAGTCTACCTGGCCAATATCTGATTATTAATAATGATGCAACACTTACTCGATACCTTCAACAGACCAATAAGTCAGCCTGACCTTAGTATTCGCAGTGCAGCACCTCAGAAACAGAGACATCACAGGCACACACAAATAAAGAGACCAATGTCCAATACTGCAGCGCAAATTGGATTTGATGCTTCATACCATGGGATGAATCATTCTGCCATACACACCAAGCTGTCCAGTGGCTCTGCCGCCTTTGATGGCCGCAGAAACAAAAGCCTGGCAGCAAAACCGCTGGATCGACTGCACCCTTGAAGGTGTCACTGATGATGAAATCAAACGCGCCCTTACACACGCTTCCTCACAAGCCAACTTTCATTTCATGAATTTGGGTATAATACATATGTAATTGTTCCTTAAAAAGGGCCGCATACTTCAAGCAACACTTTGCTCTGGTGGAATATTTATTTAAAAACACAACAATTCCAAAAATGAGGTCAACAGCAGTTCACTTATTAGCTGCTATGCTTAGATATACAGTAACTGGGAAGACTGATTCTTGATAATTATGTTAAAGAGCAAAAGTTTCTTTATCGAGTAGATGAATTGTAGCACCCCTATTTCATTTTTACAGTCATATGACTGAAACGAAGACACCATCCTTGAGAAAGTCTGAAGAAGTTTGAACTGGATGAATTCCTGATTAAGATCAGACACATGAACTACTGCTCTAAGTTTTTATGTATAGTCAGCTCTCCACATGATAAGTATCTCCAGATAAAGCACTGACTCCAGGCCAAATATGCATCAGAGGAGGAGTGAAACCATGTAATGTTTCATTAACTATGATCAGAAGACACCCACAGTGAGTTCTGAACAAAAAGAAAATCAATACAAAGTCAACTTTTCTCTCCAGGTTTAAGCTGGCTCTGGGATTAGACTATTTCTCCCTCCCCAGGGATTCCTGGGTGTGTTTACTTCAAGGACAGATAGGCTCTGAGCTCCTTGGATTTCTGGTACAAACATCAAAGGTGAAGCTAAGCCTGGCTGCATTAGTTATCACCTCGTCTCTCTCTCCGTCTTTGGTTTTGGACGAGACTTTACATTTGCTCCTGAATGGGGATTATCTCAAAACACAGTCACAGCGGCTTGATTATTACACATTTTATTCTACGTATGCTCTCGATTGGTCTCTTGCGGTTTTTCCTTTGGTTTCAGAGGACAGCAAGCTGGTTTTGGAATGGTGACATTGATTGTCAGAGATGAATGTATGATGCTCCCGCCACCCTCAGCTACTGGCATTTTACCTTCCTGATCCTGTTGAGCTGAACCCGAGGTCAGAAGTGGGTTCCTGTGGCTAAAGAGGTGTTGGTAAATGGCCAAATCTGATACAGTGCAGACAAATTGCTCAAATATTGATGGTCATAATTCTTTAGGGACCTGTGTAAAATGTAGATAACAAGACATCGTTGTGAATGTTGAACATAGCATTTCCATTTGCAAATGAAGATATGAAAAAAATCTGTGTCCATGCCTCAAGCTGATAGAACTTCATACTCCCAATACCCACATCCAATCAGATCTATTTACACAGCAGCCAGTCAGATACATTTTTTCTGCTTTTGGTTCTGTGTTGACAATTTTCACCACTGCCCCTGATACCGCTGTCGTCAATTGACTGCAGAGCCCTCATGCAATATTTGCACTTCATATCAGCGCCTGATACCTCACCTGCTGTGCATTATGCAGACAATTGCATATTCTATGAAGACTTGTCCGCCTTCGACCCACACCGTTGGAGAGCACCCCAGTATAATTCTGTGATCAATAATGAATGCAGACTGAGGGTTTGCTCGCTGACTGACTGAAGGACGCACTGTCTGGGGAATGCTACATTGATGAAGGTCTTCCTTCAGTCGTCAGTGCCTCTTCACACTCACACAGATGTTGCATATAAATGACCGATTGCGTAAGCAGACATTGCTCATACCTGCATTCATAAAAATGTAATTTTAACGTAAGCGAAGAAGAAGTCATTAGAATTAGAAGTCATTCTAATAATTAGTATTATTTAAATACGTTATTATCATGTATACGTATGTGTGTGTGTGTGTGTGTGTGTGTATGTGTGTGTCAAAGAGCGGCACCAGACGAGACCATCAAAGATTGGCCCGTATCCCCAGTGGCGCGACTGAGAAGCTAGAATCCCCAACCCGAGAAGCAGGCCCGACTACATGACTTGATTTCTTTTAGTTTTCTTTTTTTTAATTGTTCTTACTTGTTAAGTGATGGCTGATGGGTTGGTGAGCAACCCCCCAGACCCTCAAGAGGGCGTTTGCTCATCCAGTGTTTTAGTGTTATTTTTATGTTTTTGTTGTTGGGGGTCGTGTGTTAAAGAATTCCAGCACCTATTCGCCGCAATAACCACACAGCAAGGGGTGACCCAGTCGAATGGCCAGGGCCAATGCCAGCTCCACAACAAACCACCACACATAAGGGGACACGGGGTTGGGTGTGGAATTGTGTTATGAGATTGATTGGGTTTGTCATGGGTGCGTTTGTGGAATGACTGAAGAGAAAAAAAATTATAAATAGAAATATGTTTCAAATTAAAGTCTGCCTGGGATGGATGGATAGGTCAAGAAAACACAGTACTATGTAAAACCAAAGGTCAATGTTGACTTATTTAATGTTACGTTAAACATTTAGCGTTACGTGCGAAACGTTTTGTAACACTTATTGTAAACCAAACCGGGATCTTTAGACTGCAACTGCAATCCGGGAAAAAATCTGATTCCCGTGAAACTTAAATGAGATTACATTTTAGTTGTATGGGAACAGAATTTTAAGGAGACAGGTTGATACAGGTTACCCGCGGCTGCAGTGAGCAACCTGAATAATTGTTTGGGCAACTATGTAAATGTTAATATAATGAAATATTATAGGAATATTTCCCCCAAACTATTCCTATAAAAGAAACCACTGTTCTTTTGCTTTGCTTCTCTCACCGAGCTCTCCCCAGATTACGGTCTAATAAAAACAGAACAAGTTGCAACCTATTGCAGCTGGTTTGGAGCACTCTCTGTGCTCCGACCGAATCCCCTGACGGCTCTGTATTTCCAGGTAATTGCTCAGCTGAAAGCAGAGCTAAGACACATAGAATTGCAAATGCTCCTCCTGTGTGTGCAGTCTGTGTTTGCAGAGAGCAGTGGTTAATTGTATATTCCAAGAGAAAAATTACAGTCCATCATCATTAGTCCAGACAAACAGGCAGGCTTGCGTCATACAAGAAAGCAGATTGGTTCAGTTTTTCCTAGAGAGCCGACCTCGTCTAACGCTGCTTGCATTTAAGAGAGGAAGAAAGCATTTCGCCCAAGCAGAACGTACTACCTCTCAAGATATAAATAAAGAGAGCGTGATTGAAAAAAAAAAATTCTGGCAGAGAGAGAACAATTTCCTGCCAAAGCAAAGTAACAGAGATTACTGAGAAGTGTGAAGGGTGCAAGGGGAAGGATGAGACATTAATTGGCTTGTTTGTTCTTTGGACAGTGCAGTTTAGGGTTGTCTTACATATTCAAGCAACTTGCTTTGAAAGTTAAATTTGCCACAGATTCATTACAGGCAGACTGTGAATAGTAATAAAAATCCGCAATCCACGACCTTGGTATCATCACCTAATGATGACTCGCATATTATAAACCCAACAAGGGGAACCATCCTGCCCCACAGCCCTCCCTGACCTTGTGACTGGAGCTGATAATACATTATCCAGAGAGAGAAACATATTGATATTATTCATACCACAGTCTTTTGAGATGCAGGGAAACAAAAGAACCTCTTTCTCTGTTTAGAGTAAAACATATCTCACAATGGTGCATACAGCCTCGATTAAGCCAAGCACAATGGTTGGAAAATGTCTGCAGAAACCCATTAGCTTGTTAAATTGTTTAACTGAAGTCAGTAGTCTGAATGTGACTATTTTTACAGAAGTGAAGTCAATTGGACTTGTTAGAGATAGATAGATAGAGTGGAGGTAATTACGTTTGCCTTAATGTTTAATAGAGAATGATGAGAGATTCAGTTATGCAGCCTTGTGCTGTCTTACTATAGAAAGTAAATGACATGTGATGTGAGTGATCCATTAACCATCTGCAATCTCACAATTACTTGTAATTTACAGTGTTGCTACAAGTACCAATGAGACAATGAAATCCAAACCAGAAAGCTCAGATTAAATAATAGTAAATATTGCTCTGTGATGCATCAGCATCTTGACTGGGTAACCACAGTTTGACGGGATTTATTATTTTATAATGTAGTCTTGCATTTCATGTAAAGGTGTATAGTTCATATGTATGTCCTAACGACTGGTGGACACACATTTGGGGTGTTTCTCCTGTAGGTAGAGTCTCAGTATGTCATTCATTTATTTTCACTAGAAACCACAAGGTATTTGATAAGCATGCCAATAACAACATAGACAGAATCAGTTCATCCCAGTCAGGTTGTCACCTATGACAGCATTAATAACCAATAACCTGCTTTATAGAGAGCTACCGCTGTGCCTCGTATCCCAGCAGAGCAGAGGCGTTAATAAGACCTCTGAACCTTCTCAGTTTGCTGCTTGAGTTCATTCATGTCCGCTTTAACTTTAGATATAACTCCGTCAGCTGAGGCACAAGACTTGCCAGGTAATTTGTGACGTATCCACTGCAGGTTAACATTGATGTAAAACTATTAAAAAGGTAGTGGTAGTAGTTCTGACAGTCGTAAAAAGGTTTAACTCTGCTAGACTCTGCTTCTCTGTTCTCCGCTGTCTACGGTCTGCAAAGTCAGGAAATCCCTCATCGTTTTCCACACAAAGAACATAATGTTCTGCTGTTGAAAGTAGATTACAAAGGAAGTCATCCAATCTTGGTGACACCTTTTCCTTCAAAATGATTAATAGCACCAACCCAAAACAAATCCTGTCACAGTTTGATGAATGGTAGGTAACGTAAAGCCCTTAAATGATAACACTTTGACATATCGGATAATCTCGGTTTTAGAAGGGTTGAACGATAACATTCAGGTAATGATTGATTCAAGCTGAAAGTATAGATTTTAGTGTGTGTGCAGATCCAAACCAGGGCTGGTAATTGTGAATTCAAAGCCGATCACCCTCAACATCATATGAAATATATGCAGGATTCCCTGAAGGAACAACAGCGACTGGCTGAGGAGGAGTGTTTTTACACGCTGCTGCTTTGAATAAAAGATTCATGCTGGGATTTGGGCATGACGGGCAGCCTCAACCCTGCACTCGTCAATTATGTAACGGGTACCACCGCAGCCTGACGAAACCCTTGCCTCTCAACGGTATCCACGAAGACAGCGGAAGACTTTATCTGGGGTATCAGAGAATGAGAAGTGGGAGGGAGGGACGGTAGGTGTGTGTGTGTGTGTGTGTGTGTGTGTGCGTGTGTGTGTGTGTGTGTGTTGCAGATGTCAAAGCTGCCAGGAGATCAAACATTGTTCTGGGATGTTATCAGCTGCCTCTATTTGCAGCGGAGGTGTGTAGAAGCACCGTCACACCAAGCAAGGTATTGAATATACATGTAAGAAATGTCAAACCATGAACTGAAGTCATCATAATACAAACACTGATATGGACAAAAATGGATTGCACTGCCAGAGAAGCATTCATTTTCCCTTAATGGAACCCCGACATAAAATCATATGAGCAGAAGCTTTATGCTATTCACATTTATGTCATTCTGAAATGTTTGATCAAAGATATTCTGCAAGTGAAAAAGGCTGAAAATCGAAGTGCGTAAGGGATGCACTCCATCTCTGCTAACAAATCTGAATTAAAGGTGACCGTGATGCTTTCCACTTTGCCTCTCTTTCTTGTTTTGTATTTTGCTATAAGCCACAGTTCATTACACAACAATAAATACTTTGTTTATGCCCATTACTGTGTAATTAAGAAGGACATATTGTGACCAGTAGCGAGCAGATAAGAACTCCAGGGGAGAACAGCTGATTCATTGTTGACAATCCTAAGTCTAATTGCAGTTAAGCGGTGAAAAAACACAACAACAACAACAACAAAATAGCCTAGCCATTCATGCGAAGTGAGGCTTGAAACTGCGTATGTGTGTAGAGTGGACTTCCAGCATGAAGGTCATCACGGGTGTCGACAGTGACAGTAACATCTCCCGCCATGAAGTCAGCCTCAATAATTAACTTCTGCTCTGAAAAAAGAAGTGTTAATTGCATCTCAAATTATAACATCTACATCTAACAAACTTCAGAAAGCTCTGGACTGAGAACTCAATTACTAATCAGCCGACGCCTCGCACAGTGACTGAGTGACGGTTTGGCTCTCGAAACGACTGCACTTTCCCTCAGGGCAGGTTGGGAATTCAGCCAACTGTAATTGGTTACTACCACATTTCTGGTCAAATAAATGGGCTATAATTGGTTACTACCACATTTCTGGTCAAATTAATGGGCTATTTTTAGAAACGCAAGTATAGGGCTCAGTTTTCTGAAGTGAAACTGGCCGCTAGAGACGAGCGGAACAATACACAATTACAGAATCTCATAAGAGGTCCTTGTTGATTTTTTTGGTCACATATGATTAAACTACTAGGCCACATACCTTTGATTCCTGCAGAAAGAAAAGCCCACTCATGACACTGACAGACGTACATACACATAGTCTTGAGTTCTTTAACTTCTGCATATTTTCAGGGAGTAATGCACCGCAAATATAAAAAGGTACTGAGAGAACGTGAACTCAATGAAGAGTTCAAATGGAAATGGGCACCGTGACAGATTATATTTCGCATTATTGTAATGTAGTTGGTACCACAACCACATGCTGTGCGGTGGCCTATATGAAGCCCTGCTGAAATAACAGCGGTGCTCTTTCTACTGCTATTACTCAAGTGAAAGTATCAATACAACATTGTGAAAATATACTATGACAAGTAAAAGTTTTGCATTCAAAATACTGATTAAATGAACGTGCTGATATTTTTGTATAATCGCTTTCCTGCAATGAGAACTTACCAATCCATGCCTGTATATTAAGTAAGAAGCTACAACTGGTGGTCAACTTAACTTAGCCTCAAGAGTTAAAACCGGGGGAACAGCTGAGGGTCTTCTTCTTCTTCTTCGTGATAAACTACCTCAAGGTATCCTTCCAGTGTAGAAAAAAAGATTGTGTGCATAAAGGCTGCCCTCCACGTTTCTGCACATTGGTTTCCCCACCGAATGCAACCTTTTTTTTGTTTTTGCCACTGCCCTGCAGACAGCCTGAGTCCACCACTGACCGGCACTGGTTTTTACAATTTCACACTTTTCTTTGCAAGGATCAAACAAACAAGATAAAACATGTTATTACGTGAGCTTTAGAGATAGGCTGGTAGGATGGTTGTTACTTTTGGACCATTTCCAATCTTTATGCTAAGCTAACTGGCTGTAGTTTTAGATCTACCATAAAGATATAAGTAAGTAAAGTTTATTTATATTCTATATTTATATATAAAGGTATTACTCTTCACATCTAACTCGCCGCAAGAAAGTGACTAAGCATGCTACTCCAAACTATTTCTTTAATCTGATACAAAAGGAAAAGATATATATTTTTCCTAATCTTTATCTCCGTAAAAAGACTTACTCATTTATTATGTATCTATATTCTCTCTCAATGTGCATGCTGGGGCCGTGGTAGGAAGTTTGAAGGCCAATGAGAAAGAGCGAGGCTGATGAAAGGGTAACGCACGCTGTCTCTGAGCCGTCACTCTGCAAGACAAGGAGCCTCAATCCATCACTCTTCAGCACAGTCCCGCCAGCTCTGCTCGGCTCTGCTCTTTCCACTATTGATGAATAAGTCTCAGACCAAAACCAGGCATCGCCTCACTTTTTAACTTTGAGTGCGTTTGCAGGGTCATATCTCGAATCAATCTAACCCGCTGAATCTAAATGTCACTGTTGTCAAATATAGGCGATGTGTGAGCTTTTCAAGAATTATACTATTATACTACAGGTTTTTCACATTTTTCAGATGAAATTATAAACCTTCAGTTAAAATAATACAATTAAAACCAGTGATATGCTCTTCCCTTCTGAGATGTCTCAGAACAATGTGTCCATGCCTTACCTTCATCCAGTGTAGATTTGAATTGAATAGGTCTCACAGTCTCATGCCAGCTTGGCAGTGACATGCACCTCAGTGTTGCCCAGAGTTTTATAGTTATAATTTAACATCAAATGTCAGGGCTTTGCATACAGAGATAATTAAATCATTGTTTACCTAACTGAATCATTAACTGTTCTGGAAAAGAACCATCAATCTGTTCTGTTGAAAAGCTACTACCGGCCATTGGTTTACAAAAAGGCTATTGTTGATAGTGTTTACCAGAGGGATGAATCCCCAAAAATGTCCTTTGTAAAGATTTGCATGCTTCCTTTGTTGTGCTCTCTGGCTGGTGTTTGCAGCTTTATCGGGCCGGATGGAAAACTGTCCCCTGCTGCGCGATAGGCTTCATATGACAAACGTGCATCACCGGACCGTAAAAGAGAGGAGAGATCGAGAGGCAAAGTGAAGTCAATAAGAGTGAGAAAGAGAGAGGCGGGCAGCGTGACTTCTGCTGCCAACACCCACTGACATTGATGGGAAAGACCTGAAGTTACCTCGAGCACTTTGAAAAAACACCTCACCATCAGTGCATGACAGAAATTCATCCTACGTGTAACAGTCTTCAACAAAAGCAAATCGATGCGTCAAAAGAATGTCAGAAGAAAAAGGGGATCAGTGTATTTGTCAGTGTCAAGATCAAAAACATCTTACTGTACTCTATTACTGCGAGTTCTCAGCACTCCCAGAGAGTGCAGCTTTTTACCGTGACACTCTCCTGTCTCAACAACTCCCATTAAGCAAGGCACCTCACCTCTCAAGCACAAGTGCACCTTCTCTGGAGCAGTGTCAGTGAGGCCTGAATATGAGGTATGCGAAGCAAAAGTACATTTCCAAAATAAAAGACCATAAAACTGAGGCTCTCCAGTGAGTATTTAAAAATCCATCGACCATTTTCTCTCCCTCATTTCTAGGTAATGTCTTCTTTATCGGTGATAAAACAGTGTTTCCTCGTCTACAATGGGGTTGAGCAGGCTGGCAATTTGGGAACTGCAATTAATCTCAGTGATGTGCACAGCCTCATAAAGATGGGCAAGGACCTCACAGAAGAAGAAAAAAAATAAACATTGGGAACACACAAACATTAAAATCTCAAACTAGCTGTAAGGGGTTTGGGTGGTTGTTGATATGAATCAATAGTCCTACGCATCTCAGAGAATTCAACGCTATTAAATATCGGATAATTGTCTTGAGCGATAAAACATCCTTTCAAAGCAAAGTGCCAAGTTTAAGTTATTTTATTCACTGACTGACTGAGTGGCGATTGCAGTGAAAATGTGTAAGTTTCTGCAAACCACGAATCCGCTGAATGTCGACATTGTTGTATGGTCAGAGCAAGTGAGGTAATATATATAGAGTCCCATTTCCAGTCTTTGCACTAAACTATTCAGTTGCTCACTGTGGCTTCATATTGACTGTATATTAGCAAGACTTTTCATTTAAAACAACAGTGTGTGGCATTGAGGAGGATCTATTGGCAGAAAGGGAATATCATGTTTTCTTTTGTGTACAATCACCTGAAAACAAGAATCGTTGTATTTTCTTTACCTTAAAATGAGCCATTTATATATGGAGCAGATCCTCTTCACAGATCTGGCAGGTTTCTACAGTAACCCAGAACTGACAAACCAAACACTGGCTCTAGGTAGGGACATTCGCATGTTCATGTTTTAGCGAGAAGTTTCAGTTTGTTGCAATCTGCCACCTCCCTGCAAGATGACGACTAATACCACACACTGCACCTTTAACTCTGAGCAGGAAAGCAAATATGGGTTTTACCCCAAAATGGCTAAATATTCCTTTTAAATACATCCCCATGTGGTGTCATTTACCACTTGTCCTAAGCTGGTAAATGTGTTGATTATAACACTGACAGCAATGTTCTTTACAAGTAATCTATCTGATATTGTAACAGACAGACTTCACAGCCACAGTCCAGTCGGCCTAATGTGATCATTTGTTCGGCGCCCAGAAGACACAGAGGATGGTGAACTGATGGGCTGGCCTCAGCCCAGCTGCAGCGAGCTTGCTTGGTCAGTGATAACAGGGCCATAGCTGAAGGGAGAGAATACCATTACAAATAGCTTCATTATGTCTGTCAGACTGTGCAGCTGAGGTGGTACATCTCGATTGACCCAGCACTGCCTCGGCCCCCCTCTGGGGTCAGAGCGTTGCCCCCTCCTGGAGTAAAATGCTTCACTGCTCTTTACAAAAGGGACTGGCGCCCTAGCAACAAACATAAAAATGCACGCTTGTGCACGTGCACACACACAAAGTGAATAAATTAGCACATATGCAATCTGAGGTTAACAAGTACACTCTAGATGAATTCATCTAATGAAAGCCCTTTCATTCCTAAACAGTGTGCATTGCTTCCAGTTACAACCTATTCCAGCAGTGATCGATAAAAGAGCAGTTATATATAGTGCACACTAGGAACTCCATTCAATCAACATGGACCTGCGTTTGACAGGATTATGTTGTAAAACGGACACATTGTTTGGTGTTTATTTGCCATTACCGGTTGTTACTGCCGCATGGGACAACAAAAACAACATATACCTATATTAAGCAAACTCAAAGTATCCTAATTACTTTTTGATATCAAAAATAGTAACAATTGCTTTTACCCCTTTTCAGACATGGAGTCTATAACACTGTTGGCTTCATCAATCTGTTGAAGTCACAGATTGATTGATTGATTTCCGTTCTGTAAAAGTGTCACATGGACTCATATTTTATCCAAATCTAACCATGCATGTTAATTGTTTGTTGAGCTGTAATTCCATCATGATCTGTAACTGAACACACTTACCATCCCGGGTTTGTTTGTGATTCAGTTATGCATTTCATTAGTTATTATCTTTCTTTCTTATTTAACATAACCACTCTGTGTTCCAGAGTCTAAAGGAGGAGCTGACCAACCATTTCCTCTATTGTTACACTGGATGACTTCAACAGTGATGTCATGGGGTTAAATATGGAGTATTGTATTTCGGTTAGTTGTGATCCGTTATACTTGGTTACTATTGTATAACAAATAGTAAACAATCTCAAAGTGTATTCTCCCTGAAGGTATAGCTTTTGTCCCCGACCTGTTTGAGGAAATAATTAGTGTCGCCTGCACTCATGATACGAACTAGATCCTGCTGATGGAAGGCTCTATTGAAGCAGATGCCTTTGGCTGTTATGGGGGTTTGGACATCAGTGTGTAGCTGTGTGCACATAATGGTAAGTAAAGCTAAGTAACTGAAAATTACTTTATGAGTGAATGTTGTCCAGATACATTTTGTAAGAACATTTTAAAACGCACTGTAGTGTAAACATAATTTCCGGGAAGACTTACTGCAGCTTGAAGCTTCACACACATTATAGCTAATTACAAAAGTTAGAATCTTGAGCATGCCTTTATTCACAATATCACTCACTGTGTTAAAGCACACCATGCATTTAGAAAATGTAGTTAAATCAGTCTCAATTAGGCAGTTTTCTAAAGGAACTATTGTAACTCAGGACAGATGACAGTGTAAGTGTCTTCTACTTATGTGTTATAAGTAACCACTACACATTCAAATAGAAAGGATGGACAGCAATATTTGATATATTATGGCAACAATGGAATCAAAGAGACGTGTAAACAGCATAATCCAAATAAGACCTTCATCGAAGTATGGCCAATAGCTGGATTACTGTGTGTATTAGTAAAGCCACTGTTATCCTGCACAGGCAGGAGGAGGAAGAGGAGGAGGTGGAGGAGAAAGAAATTACCCCCAGATGTAAGAGGCATTATTTTAACTACTGCATGTCCGACCTCATTCATAAACAAGGATAACCTGCGACACGCTTGTGGTCGATGTGTCTCCATGACAATGAGAAATGCTGGGATGCATCTAGCAGAAAACAAAGCTAGAACTCAAAGATGTATACTTAACAGGTCCATAGTGAGTATTGACAGAATCATAAGGAGGCCATTTGCCACATTTGGATTTGAAAAGCTCTTATTTAGCGCTGTGACAATGTTTTACAAGAAACGTGATTACACACAAAATGTACTGTATTGATCAGGGCGTCTTTGTGGTGCAAATGGCAGTAAAACAGAGCAGAGATAACACGTCATTAAAGTCTCACAGATAATCAATCACAGGAGCTGAATCTTGCTCCTGATAACAAAGATAAAGTTCAAACACAGATTCTAAAATAGATATCAGCTTTCATCGTTGTATCATATTACCACAATCCAATCAGAAAAAAGCTATATATGCTTCATGCTTCCATGATTGTGATTTTTTTTTTGCTGAGTAAATGAGCCAAATGATTTCTGACATTGAGTCTATAGCACATAGCTGCCCGACACGGGAGCAGTAATCAAAGAGCATTTTGGGAATGGCAATTACAGAACTGTCTGGGGGAATAAAAGGCAAACTAAGGACACGGCCATCCAATTACAAAATGATGTATGTACAGCATCCTTATCGAAGCTGACACCCACAGCGAGAATGGCCCGTTACTGTGAGGCTCTTCAGCTGGTTGAGAGACAGCAAATGGAGGGTTCACCAAAACAAAACAAAAAGTAGGCTCATGTGTGAATGTCTTAGCTGGAAAAGAGTGAGAGCATGCTTCCGCAGACAGGAGGCCTAATTCTAATCACTTTGACCAAAGTGCTGACAGTTGAATCTGTAACAGATTTCTCAGACTGCGTAAATCCCAAATGTAGGTTGATACAAACAAAGAACTCCTAATTAGTGTGAAGATCACAGAGGGTGTGTGAAACGACGGAGGTTGCAATGCTTCAGTGTCGAGGAAGGTTAAATCCGGCACGCATTAGTCGCAGTTCTGCAGACACCCTGGCTTGTTTTTCCACACTCAGGCGCATCATTTTGGGGAATCCTCCAGGGCACAGCACCGCACACAGCAGTATGGCGCATGACTGGAGAACTCAGATTCCCCATACTGATGTGCAGTCTGGTTCACACAGGCTTGATGTCTCTGTGAGCTGTGAGGTGAGTTCATGCTGCACGTATTCCACGAAGATGCCCCACTGACTCAGGCTGGTCCGCCCCTCTTTCTGCCAAAATATCTTAAAACAAGGAGACTCCTTGGGTCTCCCCGATGCATGAAATCACACATTTAATATAGAGACATGAGTCACTGTAACCACCAAGCACTGTAAACATACTGGAATTAAAGCTCCAGCTATTACTGGCGAAGACAACAGCTCCTCGCATTTCATGCAATGGAAGAGTACTGTATAGTATGTAGGGCTGTGTATTGACAGTAATCTGGTGAGGCAACACATATCACGATATATGATATAATATATTGAGATATATTGTGATATATGTAAGGAAGGCTTTTGTATGAAATGTGCCACATAAATAAACTCACCTTGCCTTCACCATTCCTAAATACATTTGAAATTACAAACAGATAATTAGAATGCCTTTTTAAATTGAAATCTATTCTCAATGTACTTTGTTGAGATGTCAAATATTGACGTACAATCTTGGCACCATGCAACTTTCAGTAGAACATTTTAAATTGTTTCAACATGAACATTGACCAGTTTTGGAGATGAGAGGTCTGTCGATGTGGTGGGAAACCGACCGTAAATTCCTCTGTACACACCATTAACCGTTGGGAAATAAGTGAAGCATGTGATGACTGAAATTATACAAAGTGGTAAATAAAAACTAATTAGTTTTTAGACAATGTGTTACTTTATAGACCAATAAAGGTCTCCCAAATGCACTTAAAAAGGGATAAAGGATGCACAATGTACTTCTGAAAGTTAATTTATTCCGCATGGCAATATGACAGCAGACATCACACTACACCACCATTCAACAGGCACTATTCTATTGTCACACCGGCAGCAGTACATAAAGTGAAATGAATGGTGATTCTTTGGCAAACCAAGAGTGGTCTTTGTTTGTACTTGAGCCTTTGAGTGGCTTATGGAACGTAGGCTGCTGATAAAGTGCTTGCATCCATCTCCTTCTGTCTTGGGCCATCTGGATCCAGGCGATGCCATGGCAGTCATCCTGCCTTCATCTCGCCTTCAGGGCAGCAAAATACCATCAGCCAAATACTGATGAATGTTGAATGCGGCCAGTACATCTGTCTACTCTACCAGCCACTGTGGCAGGTCACCAATCTCATTCAGAGGTTACCTTCCATTAAAAAAATCTAGTTGATTGGCAATATTCAACATTTTGGTTAGATTGTGAAGGCTGGACGAGTCAGTGTAGTTTCCTTCTCTATTGACTTGTGGGCTCCATGTCAAAGCAGGTTCCCTGATCCCTTGTTGTTGTGGTTGCCTTTGTGGTCTGAGACTAACGTTTTGTACAAGCATCATAACTCCCTGTATTGCACACGTGTGTAGAAGCATCAATAATGCATTCACTTGCTCAATTTTAGCCTTCATTGGCTGAGGTAATCACCTCTTCTCAATCCGTTGTCCATCTTGGATGATTTGAACTCATTATTTCACCACTTGTTCTCTGTGAGATGTTATTCAGCCTCTGCATCACTCCCATGTTTGGCTTCTCATCATAGTGAGATTTTGTGTTGTAGTTTTTATGGAACAGAAATGGGAATCTGGCCAGCTCCTGTTCAGCACTCCCAATGTGTATGAGTAAAGACATGTCTACAAGGCAGATGACAGGAAAAGCCGGGGTGGCCGTGCATACGTGGATGAAACCCATTCTGCTGCACCTCAGCACTTGTTGACGATGCCGGCTGCAACGACTATGGCAGGTGTGCGTGAACAAAACACACCACTTCCCCACACTCAGAAACCACAGATGCTGTTTTCGAACACGTGCCGCTCGCTCCTTGGAAAGCCTTGAGCTAAACAATTGACATTAACTGAAAATACACAAAATAAAGCAGCAAAGTCTCACTTTGTGTTTGCAACACATATGACACGGTACGCAACCCCGCATGGGAAAAGAGATTAATCTATTACAGAGCAAGGAGCAAGGTCATTCCCAAACACTGGCTTCATTGTGTTTGGAGACAGAGATGTGAGATACTGTAGATGTGTTGTAGAGAGAGACGGAGGAATGTACACAATGAGAAAGCAACACACAAAGCTCTAAGTAGATGCTGCTGGGTTTCATGGTCTGTGTTACTATCTTACTATTGTTTGTTAGGGGTTTTCACATAATTTTAGATGATGGGCAAATAGTCACATTTGTTTGATATGGATACATCCCAACTTTTATAAAAGCTAAAATATCTCCACCAAAAATGCGGCTCGTAATCACAAGACTAAATTTGGTTAAGTCCCATCTACACTTCAGAGACATTATGAAAGGTCTTTGCGATATGTTAATTGACATCATTCTACTGTCAACGTTTTACACGTCTTTGTGGTAGAGAAGAGCTGTGAAGTGTATAACATGCATTTCTTCATGAATTCATGATCTCCGTATGGTTGGAATGCATAAAGTCTGATTGAAAATTCAAATTAGGGAAGCTGGAGAGCGAGTTGAATTGCGAGAGAGAGAGAGAGATATTCAAGTAAAAATATATGTTTGGAAGGGTGTGCACTGTATCTGTGTGAATGTGAAACAGAGCAATATCATCCCCCCAACACTATAAGCATTTACTTTGGCACCCAAGGCTATACCTACTTGTTTAAAAAGGAGGAAGACAGGATAATGAAAAACTATTGATTCTCCCTTTGTATCCCTGGAGATGAGGGGAAGTAACACTAATACTTCCGAACTTTGTTTTCCTCTTCTTTTGACGACTCGGCTGTTCAGTGGCCACTCTCAGTCTTTAGGGACGAGGAGAAAAGAGGAGGGGATCTATGTGAGCGGTGATGCCATCAGTGGCGTTTAACGAGAGAATAAAGGGAGGGCCATGAAGGTGAGGAGGAACAGAAGGAGCCGTCAACCCTTGCCTGGCTCCGCTTGCCTCATTCAGAGAAAAGAAGAGGAGAGAGAAGTCTTTTTAGTCTCGTTAACTCACAGCAGCCATTCCTTTCTTCTAACTTTTCTCTATCGCCCAACTGTGGAGAACATCAATCAGCTCGCCGCAGCTGGATACAATGCATCACAACAGGTGGTTGTCTTTGGGAATTCCATTTTTTGTTTCTACTGGTAATGTTAAAGGGACACTCCACCAATTTCAAGATCAATTTCAGGATCAATTTACTCAACACTCGGCCTGTGATAACCATTTTATAATGCTTTTGGTCGCTCTGAATGACCTTTGTCAAGCCCCTAATAAGTCAATAACCCTAATGTCATCAAGGCTTTTTAATGGACAGCCTGTGTTAGAAACCATGTGGAAATGTGTCAGAACTTAATCCATACAATGGAATAAACTGCAGGAATTACAAAGAAGTACTTCTTTATGGCCCCGATCACACCGAGATGCATCGCTATAAACGCAGCGCTCACAAAAAAACATTAATTTACTATAATATGAGCGCCCATCGTGCGCTCCTCTCTTCCACAGTGTGTGGCATTTTTCCTGCAGTTGTAAGATGTGCAGAAGAGAAGAGACAATAATAAGAACTTTTCAGCTTTAGGCGCGGCTCGTTATCGTCACACTTGGCCCAAGCAGCCAATGAAATAGAGCAAGAGCGGGCTTTACTACTTACCACTGCCTTCCTGTTTTGATGCCAGTAGATGTGGTCGGGAATGGACAAATTCAGAGGAAAGAAAATACAACGAACGATATAATCTTTCCCCTCCTCATAACAGCCGAGCAACAACAAGAGCTCTATGTCTGCATTGCAAGCACACAGTACCGGGCACGGAAGCTCAGCAATGTATTGCTTGTGTGGTATGCCATGTTAGTTCAGATCGGAAAGTCACACAATAACACAAACAAACTAACCTATTCAGGGAGCGGTAGACCAGCAACTGCCGTGTTCTGCAAAGTAAAGTGACTCCTTTTGTAACAGGAGTCGTGTTGCTTCCAAACACTCATAGATAAAGGTCAGTCTGACGGCGAGATAAAGCAGTGATAATGTTCTAAATATAGGTAACACACCACTTGTTTGAAGTGGTCCATTTTTTTAGGTGGCTAAAATACATTTTGCTGCTGCCTCTGCCACACCAGTACATTGCTCAGGTTCTGTGCAACAGCAGTGACACCTGTGTCACTGCTTTCTTCTGAAGGCTGAGTCGGCTTTTCCAATTGAAAAAACACGGAAAAAAAAACGTGGACCAATATACACTCACATAAGGCCCCTATGCACTGTGCAATAACACCAATCTTGAATGTTCATTGCATGTCACACTGTGTGAGAAGTCAATCTTGGTTGCGATCTCTGGCAGACAGTCGGATTGTGTATACCCTGTGGCTGAAAGCCTTTAGATGTGAATGGGGAAACAAATAGCATGGACTAGTTTTGCATTCTGCTTCGCTCTCAGGTTTTTTTTGTTTTACTTTATTAAAAAAAAAGCTTATACAATGTTGCATTAATGTATTGTGGAATATCTCATCCCATCTTCTGATCGTTGTGGACACTGTTGCAGTTGGTCTGAGAATTTAGTCGTGAATTTCTGACACTATCAGAATCTGAAGCAGGCGGTCTTTGGTCATCTAGCTCTAAGTTGACTGCTGGTGCACGTGTATTCCAACCATTTGGATTAGATGTTATTGTCAGTAACAACCCAAACTGTATATAGTGTGTTTAAGCTGGTGGTCTGACATGAATCTAGCTGAGAGGGATGAAACCAACAACATGCACACGACTTGAAAAGGATGACAGAGATCAATGACTGTGAGACAGAGACTCCACCTCCATGTGTGGTCTCTCTGGAACCCGGAGGTCTCGCTGAGGGCCCACACTGGGAGTCAGTGAGGGGAGAAATTGTCACCCGTCAACAATCAAACTAAATCAGCTCCTGCCTGGAAAATGTCATGGTTCAACATTTTGATCCTCTTTTGTCCGTTAAAAGAAGGCATCGAGGCAGAAATCAGACAGAAATAAGACATTTTTAGGGAGAAGAAATAAACTGGTTATACCGTCCACTCCCTCGGGATATTTAAGATATCCTTTATTGAAGCGCTGAACCAACTGCAACAGTGCAAAAACTATGCTTGTATTGGTCATTTCCTTTAGTGTAAATAAGTAAATACATACCATCTGATATTTTTCAGGTGTGTAGCCAAATCACAGTGAGTGAAATAATACATTATCATGCCAGTGTTAAAGTCATTCTTGACCCATACGCGTGCCCTTTATGTATAAAGGGCACTTAATTTGCATTGTTTTGTTGTTTCCACTATATAATTGAGGATATTACTGCAGGTCACCGCCATGTTGAGCTTGTTGTAATCAGAGTTCATGTACTTGAGGGGGGCTCCCTCTCAAAGAACAGCCAATTTCACATGGCACACACACACACACACACTCACACACCTGTATACTTACATGCTGATTGACCAACGTGGCATTGCGTAATGCCGTCATAACAATATTAGTTGAAAGAAATTGTTGAATCCACCTACCAGCAGCTCTAACACTCCCTAATTACTGTAACACTATGATTAATACTTAACACACTCGAGCTGTGGACTGATCCAGGCTATCTCTATTCCCATCTTTCCAGTCTTTTTGCAAAACTAAGCTAGTCTTCTGCCTTATACATAACATATGAACAGGAGAGTGACATATGTCTGTTCACACTCACAGAAGCATTTTTCTGAAAGTGTCCAAATATTCCTTTAACCTGAAACATAATACTACCTCTAAAATAAATGAAGACAAAGAAAACAAAAAGTTCTCTATATCCCTCTGTTTTAGTGACGTACATCTGGAATTGGTAAAAAGCAATATCACTTTAAAGAGGGTTTTAAAATACGATATTCATGGCCTCAAATTACATACTTTGCCCTTAATAGCTTTCCAAAGCATGTTATGATCCGGTGTGTAGGAAAGCATCTGAAACTGTATTCAGCTGTCACATCATGGGACAGGAGGATTGTCCAAAGTAGCAATTCAAGACAAGTTTAAGTAAATTTCAATGAATATTGCATATTGGTCTCACAAAGATAGACATTGTTAAAAAATAACGCCGACTGAACAAATAAGTACATACAAACACACAGAATGCACCTCAACATCAGGGAACAAGCTCCATTCAAGGGACGCCTCATCCATGCTTTAAGTTTACACTGCGTCTACAACAGCAAATCCCTGGCCCTCTTTCACATAAATCAATAACTGCAGTCAGTGCCAGTGCTCAAGAACAACTTATGGAGCTCACCAAATCTAATGTGGGAAAGCTTATTGACATTGGAAGCACTGGAAGGTTGCACACTCCAAACAATTTATGTTGTTATTTCAAATCACTGCCTTCTGACTCGGGTTGTAGATAGAGTTAAACAGTGTAAAGTGTAATGATATAAGAATCGCCATGACGAGAATACGGCCCTTAAATGTTACTTAAATGTCCAATAAAGCTTCTGCTCCTCTGAAAAGATGAACAACATCAGATCTGTGTGGAACTATGAGGAGACTGTAACCTTCCTAAACATAGAAAACAAACATAAACTTCACAGATTGTTTCTGCTTTTAAAATGTAATTGACACTCTTTTATTGACCCTCTTTTAATTGAAATAATCTCACTAGTGCAACAGCACCTCCCACTGTTTATCTCGATAGACCAACGTCTAATACTAGCATAACAGCAGTGGATGGAATAATGCACAAACTCACGTTTTCTTTTGTAGATTATCTGACAACGTTGTTACAATGTGTTCTACATTTGGTTGCAACCCTGAGTATATGTAACCACACATCAGAAGAATGCAGCTTCAGACTAAACCATCACACACAATCTAAAAGGTACAACACTGTTTTCTGCGTATTAGAAACATTTCAAAGATTAGAAACAACCTGAAACCGGCTCACCTGTTAGTGACTCTTGTGACTCCCTGCTCTCTGGCATCAGCAAAGAATATCTATCCTGTTTACGGTTCATTGTCTGACTCTAGGGTTTTAACGAGAACACGGAGATAAGACGATACAGTATTTTACCAATCCTGGCATCCCTGCACTCGCTACCTGTTGTTTTGCAGATTATTTTTTATTTTTTTATAATCTTTTTCAGGCAGTCAATATCAACCTTTTCTGATCAAATATATATAATGCAGTTGTTCGATTTAAACAGAAGTACATATGAATAATTCAGTAATGAAAGCTGCATCATCCTGAAGCGTTTAAGTGTAATAAAAATCCGGGCTACATACAGTGAATACTTGTAATGTGTTGCAATTCTCAGTGTGCTTCAATTTACAATATCAGAGTCTCTACTGGGTTATTGCTTAAATATTCATACACAAACACACACGCAACATCACACAGATGCAAATTCTTCTGCCACAATGTTACCAGCATTATACGATAGATACCACTCACAATCATAAAGATTAAAAATGTTTGTTTTTTTAATAGTTAGACGCTATGATGGGATGATTGTGAGGGGTTATGTGTGTGCATACATACAGAACATACAGACAGATCTCTATATCTTTAACGCTGTCTGCATGAAAAAATGTGTACATGTCAAAGAGGAGGAGGTGAGAATGAAAATGAGCTCTTTATTATAGGCTGCATGTGGGAGGAGAAGCCTCCAGTCAGAGGTCTGTGTTGAGCTTTCTGTAGCTGCAGTCTAATCTACCATCACCTCCCTTAAACAGCATGTGCAGGGTTTCAAGCCAATGCTGCGCCCTTGAACGGATATAAGACGGAGAAGAAAAAGAAGGGATGAGAAGGGGGAGAAGAGGAGGGACGGGCAGGAGAAATGATTCAAGTGGCGGTTAGATTTGTTGCACCAAAAGGCTTCTCATTAGCATAACTTCAAAACCGCGATGCTCCATTCTTAATAATACATGCGCTTTGAGTCTACCCGTAAATCACCTCACGCTTTGCAATATTTCAGTTTTTCTATTTGTTATGAGGCAACAAGATGCGTGGGTGAGCGACAGGAAAGGAGAAGGAGGGATTCCAACAGACATCCATCCTCTTTAACACACACACACACACGCGCACGCGCACAAACACACACACACACACACACACACACACACACACACACACACACACACTCTTCCTCTCTCTTCTCTCAGCGGGGCGAGACAGTGGGACATCATGATCTTTGGTTTATTAAAAGCGGCCTTGTGTGTTATCTGTGAGGCAGACCAGTCGTACCAATTAACATTCCAGTACAGTGTTTCGGCAGCCAGAGAACAGGAGGCTGAACTCCTTTCATCCCCCCTCTCTCCTTCTCCTTCTCCTTCTCACAAACACTCACACATTTAAAAGCACATATATATTAAAAGAAACAAGTGATACCCAACCTGCACTACAGTCACACATTTAAATACAGTGTATATGCTTGAGGAAACATACTGTACAAGCTAATTATACCCACGATAAAAGTACATTTATAACACACGTGAGAGATGAAAGCAAACTCTGTTCAGCTGTCTCAAGAAACTGATTTGACTGGTTTCACATAAAAAGGAAGCATAAAGGTGGCTGTCTCCCTGCAGGACATGGACAGGATAACTATTCGGTCCTGGCTTCAATCAGTTGTTGGAGTTAGAGGCCTCCTCGTAGAAGTTTTTTCTGACAGACATCTGTGTGTTTACCTTGAGAATTCCCCGTCAGCGAAATTAAGTGGGCGACTGACTAATAGAAGAAATGATGGCATTTCCTCCAATAATTCATCAAGTAATGCAGTCACTCAGTTTGATCCACCAAATATGATGGGCATAAAGTTGTAATCTACAGTTAAAGTTGATATACATTTTATAATATCAGTTGAATTACTTAAGGGTGTCAATCGTAGTGATGAACAGAGAACCATCAGCGGGTCAGCAGTTTCCCTCAGGTTTACGGTAGCATCTTGCTACTCATTGTTTTGGTGTTATGACCCGCACCTTTGCCATTACTGTTTCTTTTTCTGAGCTGTTGGAGACGAAAACAAAACAAAAAAGAGGAGAAAGCATTAGACTTTATTTCATCAAGTTGGCCAGAAACACAACTCCAATGTAATTGGCTGTAATATGTACACCGTGTTACATAATATGGTGAAACATATTTGGGAATTGGATTTAAGATGCCATTACAGTTGGCTCAATGCTGTTTCTGTATACTGCTGAATTTTTATATGGTGTAGTTTATAGCTTCTGATGGTGGGTTTGCACATATTTTATTAATATTACATAAAAAGTTTTGATTCGGTTGGATTGAATTGTTTTTTTTTTCCCTTTCAGTCCCGCCTGATGCAAAACATGGAGGAGCTCAAGCCAGTTGGGAGGCAATCAGAAGAAGACAAGTTGAGTTTCTCTCATTGTAGCTGAAGAAGAACAAAGACATCCTATTAATACAAAGGCGTTGCACGTTGCCAATTCATCCCCTTTGGCACATAAGAAGGCAAGGATTTGTGGTTTGCTCATTCATAATTTTTGTCATTCTTATAATGACAGTCAAAATGAAAACTGAGACATTAAAACAGAATTAGCAGGTCTCTGTAGGGCTGTACTCTAATAGTGAATTCATATAAAGTGGAGGCTGTGCAGTCAAAATGAGTGACAGACTTTGTATCATGAATCTGAACATTAAAACATAATATTTTTTTAATGATTCATTTGGTATCATATAAAATAAATAAAATAATACTTGTGTTGATAATGGACTCACCTGGAGGACCTGGGGACACCTAAAAGCCAATGTGAGGACATGGGGACGTGAACACGAAGACAGATACCCTAATCATGTGCAAATACATTAGTTATAGCAACCAGAGCAGAATATCCGATGCATTTTCTTTACTTTGTACTGACTATAAAGAAGAAACAAAACCAAAAAGTTGAGCTTCACTAAAAGCACCTCAAACTTTCTAGGTGACCTACTGGACCCCTGGATGAAAGTCTAAACTACACTATATGTGGCGATAATGCACTGTGATCTAGAATGCTGAGTCCAAATTGTACCATACCCTCCTTCTATTGACGTGTGAGGCAGTGGGTGTGCGGCCCCCATCAGGCAGACGTGAGGCGTGAAGGACGGCCAGCCTTACACACCACACAGGAGAATCCCAGATTAGTCACGCTCGGCGTTTTTCTGCCACTGCCACCCTCTGCTGCATCACCGCCACGCATCCAAATACAGTCTCAAAACACCACAGCAGGGGCAATGCTGCTCTACCTCCCATTAAGCACAGACTGGAAATAAACAGCCAGCGTTGCTATAGCGTGTGGTAGTCGCTGATTATTATTGCAAATAGCATAATAATCCCCCACCAACGTGTATGAAGCATAAGAAGTACTTGTGTTGTGTGTAAAATATCATTGGTGGGGGCTTCACATTCACATACATTAAAATGTTTTCCTTGAATGGCCTTTTTCTTTTATTAAAGTCCATATCCTGGTTGCTTTCTTAATCAACAGCTGTCTGTGGCACTGCAACGCGTGTAAATTATCAAAGAAGTTTAGAATTAGTCAACTTGTATAGTTCATATATTTCATATTGCGTATATTCTACCCTCCTGATGGAATTCTGAAACTACATTTGTGCAAGATATACAGTATATTAATACAAAAACTGTAAACAAGTGTAGACAGCCACAACGTTACTCATAGCTGTGTCAATAGAGTATTTAATAAGTATTAGTGCCGTGTCCATTTGGGGGTGTGGCCTTTTGGAGTACATGCCCACTTGGAGCAGGGTGATTGCTTAATCCCATGGGAACTATTGCTATAAATATATATCTGGTTCCGGAGATAGGCGAAGGAAAAAAATTGGCAATGTCACAAACTAAAGATGGCAGTCCTCCTGGGAAACACCCATCATTGTCCCGCACAAAGCAACACCCCCTAGAGATCACTGCAAAGTCTCTCTCCACTACTATGCAGGATATATTTATTACTGAGAGCAGCTGTAAACATACAAATTCCACTGAAAGGGCCATTTGGTCACAATGCATTTCCATAGTCTAACTATTGTAGTACCAGTGACAGAAAGGGAGTATATGAATAGTGGCAGGTTGACCACATCCACTTCTGGAGCCTCTGCAAATAGCAGCTTTCCACCAGCCACACCTACAGCTCCACTCTCATTTGTTCTGGGGTCAAACATGCAATCTTCTCCAGAGGCATAACACCTCTTTTGCACTGTAGGTGCTTTGCCGCAGATTAAATGTTGGAAATGGCATGTTACAAGATGAGTTAGACTCACTACTGTGGTAAATATAGCCAGGAAGAACTTGAAGGCTTTACCATTACAACCTGTAATTTCCTTAAACGATAGCAAATTCGACTGTGGACTAGAGTTGACTGCTCGGCTGCAAACCCATTTCACCCGCTGTCTCAACCAATTCACGGTGCCAGATTAAGTCATAAAACAAGTTCTTCTCACTTGTTGTACATTCAATTATTAAAGTCATTTTCCCTGGCTCATTAGTATGCCCTAAGTGCATAAAATGGTAAACAGTGACCTCATTCTGACACTTAAATAATCAAAATGAATGATAAACAATATCTGAAGACTTCTTCAAGTTGAGAGACTGGTTGACAAGAAATTATTTAAAAAAGATGACATGGCCTGAATAAGAGAGAAAAGTAGAGAGAGAGAGCGAGAGAGCGAGAGAGAGAGAGAGAGAGAGAGAGAGAGAGAGACTAGACTAGAGTAGAGCATTAGTGAGAAAGCCGGTCATGGCTGTTGGCCCTTTGAGATAGTCTGTGCGACTCCCGGCCAAAGCTGCCTTATTGAAAGTCCTCCTCTGCACATTCAAAGCCGCATTCAAAAAGTAACTTCAAGATTTGTTGGAACAATTTTCGTTCCATTCAGCTGCTCAATATTATCTGCAGATATAACTTGACTTGATGAATCCATAACTGACTAGTTAAAAGGAACAATGTGTAAGATGTTCAAAACCCAGGCACATGGAGAGGCGATGGAGAGTCATTGCTCTCCATCGTACAATTCCCTTCATCAAGGGTCTGCCTTTACAAATGTTAGCGGTCTGTTAGACAGGGTCTGTGACTCCTGGGCTGGTGCTGACTGAATTTTAGTTCCTGTGTGCCGCTAACTGAAGGTCCCTCTCTCAGAGTCCAGCTGGGTGGTCTTCTGGACAAGATGAGGGCGTGCGTCATTTTTAGAGTTAACTTTCAGTTCTGTGCAATGAACAAATTATCAAAATGTAAGCAGATCGGATAACCCCCGGCTATTGGCACAAACATGCAGATGGCCAAGAAACTACATACAGGCTGACTTCACACGATTATAACACACGTGTTATTTTGACCTGCTGTCTAACAAGTTGCTTTTTCCATATTTAAATTGATTATATTTATATATTTTATATTTTGAAGTTTAACGACATTAAACCTGAGAAGATGAATGTTTAATCACTGAGGTCATATCCACATAACGAATGCATTCGCAGTGACAGTCAACCATAATTGGCCCCTTGCCAGTAGATTAATATGCATTTCCATTCGATTAAAATGGTCATTTCTTATTAAGACTCCAGAGAGTTAACTAAACATGTGCCATTTTGGAGGGCCATGGATTCAGGGAGAAAATATTGCCTTGAATTGAGAAGTGGGGAACGTGAATAGATAACGCACTGTGCTTATGTTGGGGCACTTAACCTTTTCTGACTAGCATTTACTTGGTAAGGGTTACAAGCTGAACCTGTTAATCCCTGATGTCTACATTATATATATATATATATATATATATATATATATATATATATATATATATATATATATATAGGGCTGCTGCAGATGTTTTCATGAGAAAGGGCACACAGAACATGGTATTTAAAAGAGAAGAATGTCCCTGGGTAAGATGCCATACATCTGTGATTACACATATACAACTCTAAAACAAACAGCAGCTGTGCGTTGGCCATTTGTAAAAAGAGGTGTACGGTCACAAGGAGCAATATTATTTATTTCATAACAAGTATGAAAAAGTGAGTGCTCTGCTTGATCTTTCAGAGAGTAAAATAGAAGATTTTACTAAACATTGTTCACCTGATGGGGTCACATTCAAATAATTAGGTTCTGCAATCACAACCTTACTGTGCAAAGTAAATAAAGGAAGGAGAACTCCAGAAAGGAATACAAAATGATTGGATAAATAATTTCCACAGGCTTTAATTCAAGAAGTTCTCCAGCATCAACCATGGAACGACTCCTGGTTGAACAGCAAGGTGCTTAAGGAGCAATTGCGTGTGTGTCCATGATTTGACCACTCTTATAGCCATCCACATATGGCCACTTATTCCCCACTTGGTGAATCATAAAGGAAGGATTTGTAGGGCTTTGGGGAGGTAGAAAAACAAATATGAAATCATAAGCAAACTAACAGCATTTGATATTGAGTGGGAGTGTGGTTCTGTCCCAGCAGCCCTGCCTCTCAGATGAATATCAGAGAAGGTACCATCCGGGGGAGAATGATAGCCCGAGGGAGGTGGTGGAGTTGGGTTAATCTCCCGTACCAGTGCTTTCAATAACTGCATGTCAGAGCCGGGCTGTCTTTACCATTTTGTAGGATAGTCTTTAAATCTTCCCCTCGTGTCAGATTTTAAAGCTGATATCTCATCCGAGGTCAGGCCGTAACTCCTGGAAGAGGTGCGTAGATGCAGCTCTGGTGATGTACTGCTCCCTCGAGAACAGCCAACGCAGTAGCTCAGTCCCATTAAACAAAAAGTATAAAACCCAAGACAGAAACAAAACACGACCTGGAGTCGGGATCCACTTGACCAGCTTTAGCTGCCAGACCTCGGTAGCAAAAAGGAACAGCATAATGTTCCTTTAGCGTTTTTGTAAATCAACGGCTAAAGAGAGTCCTCTTGTCAAAGTGACCAAAAGGCTGAGCTTTTTTTCTGCTTTCTTTTCCCCACAAATAGGTTCAACTTCAGTTTACATCTCCTGGGCAACCAACATCAAGGCCTGAATTATTTGACAGGTGGCAATAAAACGTTACCTCTTTGAAAGAAGAACATCAGTACTTTGGAAGACAGTGAAAGCAAAGGCAACCCAGGAAACTGATTAAAAAGATCTCACAGTTACTTCTTCCCAATATACAATATAATGCTGCTGAGTGTGTCTTGTGTTTTACTTTAAAAGAACAAGTGTGTAGCATTTCTGGGGATCTATTAGCAGAAATGGAATAGAATATTCATAGCTGTGTTGTCATTCGTGTCTATTCACTAATAGAATGAGCCCGTCATATCTACATAGAAACATGTCGTCTTCTATGGGGCCTGTCATGTTTTCGGTTACCTGAAGGCCACGTAGTTCTCCGACTGACTTGTGAAACTACAGTCACGTGCAGCAACCGCAGAATGCAAAACAGCCAGCGACCAAATTGACTTCCGTTGCTCCTAAAGTAGATATTAGGGTATGGATGACCTCTCAAGATGGCTGCGACACAGACAGCGTTACTACAAGGTGCTATTCATTTGGTTGCAATCTGTAACCACACCACTAAATGCCACCAGATCTTACTGGCCCTTTTAATCTGGACGTTAAGTGAGGCAGCAAGAGGAACTAACTGATTCACTACATTCTCACCTACAAATGTACTACACTATAAATAATGATATCAGAGTTGTCTATTCCCCAGACATTAAACCACATGTTGTGTCTATATTCCGTCATTATGACTTTTGATAACTTTTGATAAGTGTTTGAGAATAAAGCAGTAGCACCAGTTCAGTAAATCCAATGGTAACAGTAAACCACAACACACCTGTTTGAGAAGAGGAGGAACTCACCTTCGGATGAGGAGAAAGACCCATACAAATATCAGGACCGGCTAACATGTATCACAGCAGAGCAACAACACTTAAGATGCCACACCTAAAAGAAAAAGAGAAAAAAAAGAGAATATATTTTAGATGTTGACATTTTTGGAAATATGCTTATTTGTTTTCTTGGATGAGAAGATTGATACCACTCTTGTGAAAATCTCCCCCGAGCAGTCCGCTAACTAAGCACCAAGACTGGGAAAAGGTGCTAACAGCTGGTTCTGTCCATGGCAAATGAGACCAGTAACTTCCTGGATCCTCTGCTGGTTGCCTGGCAACTGGCCAAGAAAAGTCTGGTATAAAGGGTCCCTTAAAATGTTAAATTGTCGTTTTCAGACTCCAGTTTTTGAATTTTGATTAAACAAACAAGGTACAACATGTTTATTAGTGAACCTTAAGTGTTGTCGTTTTCTTCTCAATATAAATATGCAAGTCAGGATCAATACAAAATACAATTGTGGTCCATCCTGATTATGAAATGAAGTCATATTATTGCACTCTGGGAGAAACACAAATCAATGGCTAGAACAGGGACGGACAAGCTTTTTGATGGACATAAGTGAAAACAAATAAAAAGGGCACCAACTGCATACTTTCACTCAATTTCAATCGTAGTTAAAAACAACAATCACGCTGGAGGTGGGTTCACTCGAGCCAATGAGTGTGCTTGGATAGCACAAGGCATTAAAATCCCCTGTGTTTGGAAATACTGAGAATTATGCTGCAGGTGTGGTTTGGAAATACTTTTTCTGACATTTGGAATCCATTTTAAAAGCACCGAAATCAAAGCTATCACTTTAATTTAGTTAAGCCAGTTAATTGTTTTACTATTGGCTCTAGGCAGGGTGAGGTATGTTTCACTGCACATTTTACAGACATCCGAAAACTACTGAGCAACTGAGGCCTGTTGCCCATTTTGAAATGGCCCATCGGGAATTTTTTTAATAAAACTAGAATAGGGCTTGAGCATATTTCTTATGCATACATTACATACACATACATTACATATCCAAAGTTAAACACTAGATGTAAACTAAATTCAGTAAAGAAAATTCTGTCGTGACCTCTAGTTTGCCATTTCTGCCATATTTTTAAATCTTACATTTCCATCTGGATCATATTCTTTTATGGTAGTGCTTAGGCCATGAATGGTAACCAATAAATAGACAATTCTGCCTGTTTTAACTGATGTACACATAATATTTCAAATGGGCACTTGAGATATTATTAACCAACTACTTTCCAGGCAGACGTTGAAAGAAAGAACATTTTATTGGCCACATGGGGTTTTCTGTTCTAGAAACACTGTAGTGCTGTGTTCTAATAATGTAACAATGCTTGGCCTGTGACTCCTCATATCTTTCTGTAAATGGCCTGCAATCAAAGTTTCTACCTTTCACAAAGAAAGGTTGCAAGGTGCTTCTTAAGAGTAAAAATCGACCATAAAAAAACATACATGTCAGCCATGTTACACTAATAATAACACCAACATACTGGCAAACGGTGGTTAATGAAGAAGCTCCTGCATATCAGAGGTTGATAGTATTGACTGGCAGCTGTAAGATTTATAAATTAAGAATATAATACAACCAGCTGAACCGCCTGAATAAAAGCGCAGAGTGGTACATAAGGACAGCAGCAGAGATCAACAGCAGCATGTCCTGTTTGGTCAGGGGGGCGAGACCACGACAAGATACTGACGGAGAGAATGCAGGACCTCCAGCTGAGTACCTGGCATCGCTCTCCATCCTTCACCACCTCTCCTATACCTGTGTTAGCCGAGTAGTGCAGCTGACACGTGAAAGACAACAATTAGATTGAATCCAGGAGCGGCAGATGTTGCAGACAATAAAGTGAAATAAAACGGTAACCCTGAAAGCTCAACACGCACTGCAACTACAGAAAACAAAAGCTTATAGAAAAAAAACACAAGCAAAAAAGAAGAAAGCCTTGCCAATATCAAACAAGTTGACGCCATGTAGAGCAATTGTTTCACAAATGTTATTGGCAGCGGGTATTTTTCTTCTAAATGCTGCACATGTGTTGTGAAATTGATGCAGTCGTTTTTCTTCTTTTCATTTTTTCTTTAGTAGTGGTTCTATCAGCAGTGTAAAAAAAACAAACAGATAAGAGATTTCATAACTCCTCTAATTTAGTTCCTGTCTTTGATACTTCTACAAAGTCAGATTAATTGTCATACATTTTCCGGTGCACTGCAGAGAAAAAGAAGCACACCCAAAAACTAATTTTCTTATAATTCTTGGGAGGCCTGCAAAGGACAACTGACAGGAGTGCATGCAAGCGATGGCCTTATTCAATGGTATTGCTCATTCTGCAAGATCTTTTATCAGTATTAGTCTGTATTGTTTTTACAAAGGGGGTGATTCAATGCTTTACGAAAAGAACAACAACAACATCTACACAGCAAGCAAATACAGACTTAAACGTCCTTATCAAGAGCCCCGAGGGCCAGATTAGTTGGCAACAACAGTGTCTTAGAAAATGGATCCAACAATCAGCGGCAGCATTGGGCTGAGTCAAAATGTATTACCCATGTATGCTTCACAGTAGGGCATCAGACTGAAAATAGATGCAAGAAAGTGGAGCTGGGAAAACGATCACATTACAGCATTGTTGTGCTTCTATAAAAGCACATGACATGTTTGACTGTAGCTCTGCAGTGTCTAATGGTGGGAGGGTTTTCCTTGTGTTGCTAATAAAGCAGTATCTGATGCTCATGTTTCATTGTCCTGGAATCACAAATACTCGATACAAAGGAACAGCTTGCTATCAGCCTTCCTGCCATCTTTAACCACATGAGCATTGCAAGGTCCTTGTAGTTCTCTGATTTTAATGAGCAAAAATACATCTGCACACAAGGCTAGACATAAAAGAAGAGTGGAAAACATGGTTCTGTTTTTACTGATGTAAAGTGGTCAACAAAACCCCCCCTAACTGTCTCTTTTTACCGTCTCTCGCTCTCCCCCGCTTCCTCCCCCCTCGCCCCCACAGTCACAAGACAGGGGCAGCTTCCCTAAATAGAATGGAAAGTAGGCAAGTGGCTGCTGGGAGTGGCTTTTACTGGGAATATGATCGATTAAAAAGCAATTTGCTCCCCCGCTCAGGCCCTGCGCTCCTAAATGACAGCCCCCCACACTCCAGATGGAACCGTGGGGAGGGGTCGGAGGAACCGGCCTGCCCCGCCTGCCTCCCCACCACACACATACACACAGTCTCCACTCCCATGCCCGAGCCTTGGTTACAGTCTGGTGGGCACTAGGAAAGCGACCAGGCAGAAACATCACAGCAGCCCCTGCTTGTCTGACAGAGAACTTCGACTTTGTTCTAACGTACAGTGTATTTGAGAAAGCTAAAATGGGGATGGGAGGACAGGTTAAGACAAACAGGAACGGAACACCACACGGCACAAACACAGAAGAGGTAGGAGCTGATTCAGTAGTCAGGGAGCGCTGGACCAACCCCAATTCAGTGAGTTAAGTCATAGGCAGAGAGCAACTCCCAAACATTCTGTGTGTGTGTCTGATCACCTGCTAGGAACAGAGGCTTGGGTGAAGAGAATGTAGGACGAGTTGAAGAGGGAAGGCAGGCTGGACCATATTTCGGATGGCTGCATGGGGGCACTCTTTGGGAGATTGGCCCGGTGGCAATCCTCCTGTCACTGATAACAGACTACAAAATGATCTGTGTGTCCTAGATTGTAGTCAGTTGAGTGAAAAGAGTAACGTTAATGTTCCATCAACAAATCTTGACAGGTCTTAAAAACCGAGTGTCCGAGATTCATAAAGATGTATTGTAAATATGATGTGCACTTACACTAAACGACAACATCCCTATCAATTGACTTTAATTTATTTATTCATGCGGCATGTCCTTTGAAAGAAGTATCCGTTTTGTATTAGTTTCATCACTGTAGCTGAGCAACACTTATCGTTTAAAATGGTAGAGATTTCTAATCCAAAGCCACTAGCAGCGGTTCCAGTGCAAAGGCACATCAGTGGCAGAGCTAAAACATAAACAGTATTTTTGAAGTGCCAGGGGGTACATTATCCGTTACTATAGGAACACAAGTGGTGGTAGTAGTGGAGCCTGTGTACAGCAAATAACACACAGTCCGTGGCCATTTTTTAAACTGTGTGAATTTACAGGCCAAATAAAAAAGACAACAAATATAACCGATCACGAGACTGCGCCTTGCACTGTTCCACATACACAGCACTATTATATATTCCCCTATGAAACAGGATCCAAACCTGCAGCGTGTCCACGTCTCTGGCCTTTCAACACCTCCCCTGATTATCTTCACTGTCTGCAGCTCTTGGCTTCAGCAGAGCTTGGCTTCAGACCTCTTCAGACTTAGCGGCTGGAGGTTAATTGATACTGACAGATGACGTCACGCGGAAGTCATTTGCCGGGAGATCTGGCTTCTTTATCAATGACGGCACTCCTCACACACACACACAGAAAGTATGGGGGGGAGTTAACAGATGTGATTCTGTCCAGAAGGCTCTTGTTCCCACATGCACGGTGTGAGAGGGCTAATGACTGAATCCATGCCACAATTTGTAAATTATGTGAATTTAACTTTATTAAGTATCTGTGATACTTAATAAAGTGATAAATACTGATAAGGTGATGAAGTGGTACTTATCACCTTTATTTTTTTAGCTTAAACTTAACTCAGATAGCGTGCTTCTGCTTTTTGATGATATGACAGTATACAAGCAATAACTCCACATTTTGGGAAAATGTGTATTTTAGAGGAGAGGATTGTTGTCATCTCGTGGCTGTATAGTAAAAAGGAAGCTGCAGCCAGAAGTCAGTTAGCTTAGCTCGGCATTAAGACTGAAAACAGGGGGAAAACAGCTCCCATTATTCTGACCAACAGGAACAAAATCAGCTCACACAACACAGTATCCTGTTTGTTTGATTCGTACAAAAACTGTAGCGTACAATAAATAAGTTTGGGGTTTCAGGGGGCTTGCTTTTTCGACAATGTCTCGAGTTTTAGCTCAGCTAAGCTCACACTCTCCTGGCTCTACCTTCATTTTTAAACACAGAGCACATCATATTTATCTTTTCATCTAACTAAATGTTGGACTATTATTTCCAGGTTTGCATTGTTTGCCTACAATTGAGGCTCCAGAACTTCATCCCATCGTTTATCAAAAGGCTACTGGACCTTTGCTGCCAAGAAACAAACCCTTTCGCCAGAGTCTTTTGTCAATGACTCAGTGACCTTGCATGGTTGATCAGAGGTCCCATGAGTTTACTGCTAATGGGATCAAGGGATAGTGAGGGTGGGGGTTGTAGGGGGTCTTACTGGATTTCCGTGAGGAGAAACAACCCAAAAAAAGCCCCTCTGGGTAGACAGAAAAAAAATCAGAACTTTTGTTCCCTCATCTTTTTACCCACTCAAAGTGGCTGGCTGATTGATATTCTTGTGAATGTTAATACTAAAAAACCTCTTCCAAAGCTCACCTTGATGGAATTGATTCTCCTAAAAAATAATTTAGCTGAGGCATAATAGAAACTAGTGAAAGTGCCTCAAAGGCTGGATTCAATGGTTTTGAAGTATAAAAGTTTCTGCCGCAATTCCCTTCGAAGTAAAAATTACTCTCTGTAGACTGTGGATCCAATCTTTTAACAATAGAACAGATTTAATACAGGGACGTCTACGTTTGACTTCATGACCTATCGTCTCCCACTTCTTCATCAGACATAAAATAGAAATTTATCCTCAGCGCACAGATTAATAAAAAAGCTTATTGCTGCAGTTGCACAAAATCCTCGAAACACTCATTTCATTTTTCTGTTCATAAATTAGCATAGTTCTTAAAGTATAATTTCCAGACTTTAAGGCCTCCCAACACATCATACAAAACACAAAATGGATGATTGTCCAAATGAATGTTTTTACTTATTTTGAATCAACCCAACATGAGCTAAATGAAAAGTCCTGTTGTGTTTTCCATTTAACCTCCAATACCGGATACAGTCAAAGAGAGATGTGAACACTTCCACTTGATATGGCATTAAAACACACACACACACACACAAACACACACACACAGCTTTCTCTCACACAAGCAATGTGTCACACAATAGTTGCCAAGTCTGCTGCCTGCGACAAAAGATGGAAAAACATATGAAGAATGGAAATGGTGATTCAACGCTGTTATGAAAAATGGAGCACTATGACAGAATGTAAACCCATTCAGTCGGATTTAATACTCTGTGGAATCTATTTCCGTCCCTGACCCCCCTATATGCGGCACTTAAAAATTAAAACAAAAATCAACTGCATTGTCCTTGCATTTTTATACACACACACACACACACACACACACACACACACACACACACACACACACACACTCATTCTCACTCTCACACTCACACCCAACCCTCTTTATGTGCCCAGACTGTCTGGCTTCCTACATTTAATATTTAATATTTAATTGCCACGTCACCCCGGCTGATTGAAATTGGAAATTGGAAACATTCGGATGCAGCATTCGTGATAGTCCTGAGAGACTCAAATACATTTATTACAAAATATTAGTACAAAGATGAGGTGAACTCAGGTAAAAGCCATTATTCCTTCTTGACTGATCGATCGACTGATTGATCACAAAAGAGAAGCAGGCAAGTTGGATTTTTAAGTTGCACAATAAGGGGCTGCAACTCTGTATCATGTTTCAAATATTTTGCACATTCAGAGCATTTCGGGTTTAGATCATCGGCCCCACTTCACCTCACTTCTCTTTTCACACCCAACAACGTTACATCATATTGGATTCTCCCAATAGAAGTGCAAGGGCAGACCTTTCTGACATCTATTTAAGCCTTCAGCCATATATTTGAGACTGGGACCCATCCAGGAGCAGTAAATACCCATGCAGAGGCAGCGGTGCTGCAAAGCAACCGAGATTGGTATTCATAGTGGCAGCTTCCAAAGTTGAAGCTGCATAAATAGCCCACACTATTACATAAAAGGTAAACAAGCCACATTTTGCCAAATCATATCAGCTCTGTACTGCAGCAGGTGGATAAACCGAGGCTGCTTTACTCTTCAGATGAAATAATAATGTTTGGGTTTTGTTATTAGTTTGTGGCAGAGAACCGGCCGAACGCTGTTGAGATGGAAACACAAAGAGAAGTCAATGAGAAAGCGGGAACTGAAAGATGGCGAGGTAGACAGAAAATGGGCCACGCTGCTCAAAGTGAGCCGTCTTCAACAATGCCTCCCTTTACCGAGTAACAAAGCGGACCAGACTGTATAGAGTTAAGTACGGTAGATGACTCGCAGTGGCTGTCAAACCTTTCTTAAGAAGTCATAGCACATTGCTCAGATAATGAGCTTCACAATACGGGGCCACACCAGCATGCGCAAGCACACCTGTGTATTCCAGTCACGATGCCACTGCCCAGCATCTCCCCACAACAACCAGGATGTGACACTCGCGTCTGTTCAGAGGAAGAAAACACGAATATCTTTTCTTTTTATTGGTGTCGTCAGTGTAGGATTTGTGTTCAAAGCTCCGGGTCCCGTGGCCGCAGGAAATTCAGGATCCAATGAGTTAAAGTTTAACAATATTTAATGGCAAAGATAATACTCATGTAGCGTTCACGATCGTGGGGCCAGAAAGGAGGATCTCTCCACAGACGGACTGCAGCTCCCAGGGAGCAACAGACCGGGGCTGTCTCGAGTCTCCAGACCAGTAGAACCATGTCTCCCCAGAACAAATGCTCGGTCGTTAGTCTGGTCATGCAAATGAATTCACACCTCAAGGTTAGTTCTATTGGTCAGTTCAAAGAATGCGCAGTTCTGTTCGCTAAGCCAATTGATAAGCTGGCGAGGTCAAAGCTCACACTTCCGGTCAAGGACAGGAAGTTCCCCTTCAGAATAAAACCTACTATCCTGCCTTCAGAATAAAAGCAACACATTAGGTTTCAATCGGCATCCATTTTAACTATTGTCTAAACAATAAAACATCCATTCATTCTCATGCATCATACAATTAATCATTACATTTGTCATTAACAAACAGAATAATAAAACAGGGATCCTCTCTTATGTTTCCAGAATATTCCTCATAATATCCCAAATTAATTATCATATCTTTCTTTATGTATTATTTTAAAACATAAACTTCTCTTATCTACATGTGCAAATATATATAAAATCCACTACAACCCAAAATCAGCCACACAAGTTACCTCCAATTGGAATGGCCTCCGTAGGCTTCCAGAAGAGGGGATCAAAACTAAGAGCAGGTAGGAGGAAGGGAGGGTATAGTGATGGATCCAGGAGGTAGAAATGTTAACAATTGTGGTGGTGGTGGTGGGGGGGGGGAGGAGAGAAGGACAATAAGCACATGGAGAGGGATAAAGGAAGTGTTGATATAGCTTTGAGTAGCAGTAGTGGACTTCCACATGTCTGGCTTCTCCCTCGTGAGGGAGTTTTGTGGCAGGCTGTCTGTGCTGCTGTCAAACAGCATCAACGCTCTCCTTCTCTCTGGAAACAGTTGGAAGTAAGACCGGGTTGACACAAATGTTACATTTCATGTCATTTAGCTGACGCTTTTATCCAAAGCAACTTACAATAAGTGCATTCAACCATGAGTACAAACTCAGAACAACAAGAATCAAGAAAGAAATACATATATCTGCAATAAGCTAATATATCCGTTGAGTTTCTAAACAGTAAAACATTACATGACACCCACACAGTTGGGAGAATGAGATAACTTGTTACACTCACTACAAGCCTTCACCCGACTAAAATTGTAGTGGGCAGGTCTCTGGATTTTTATTAACTCAACGGGTGCTATTCGGTTAACATGTGGCCTCCAGGTCGGAGGTGGCATCAGCATTACCTTTTTGATTGACAGCTATTCTCACAGACGGATGTGGACGGATGCACAATGCAGTGTCTGAATACAATAGACAATAGGACCTGATAAATCATTTTCTATCCTGCTGGTCGCCACATGGTTCTCCTGCTGTTCACTGTCTGATCTGAGGTACACGATTCATTTCAGCTCGAGTACAAATCCTGTTGCAGCAACATGCAGGAAATTCAACGACGACTGGTTGCTGATAAATGAACCTCAGGTTTGGGAAAGAAACACATGGCAAAATGAGGCTATCATACTTAACATTTTCCAGGGCACAGATCATAAAATAGACAGTTATGAGTCTTGTTTTTGTACTATGTGGTTAACAAGGGACCCGTTTCTTTATTTGCATGTAAACCCACAGCTCCAACGCTCAGCTTAGACGACACATCCTCATTCCAGTTTGGAGATGCACACACACATTCGACTGTGGCTAATTTATCTCCGACTCATTTTCTCCAGGCTTTTAAACAACGGGGAAGCAGAACAAAAGTCTGTCATGTGTGACGTACAGTACAGTAAAGCAGACTTAGCCTCTGGAAAAACTGCCTCCATTTACTCCAGCAAGACGGGGATAAAACACAGAGTAAATTAATGGGTGCTGACAAGCTCGATAATTTTTCAGAGGCAACAGATAACAGTTATAATTATCAGCCGCGGAATTAAACAGTCAGTGGAGGGACAGTGTGCACTAAAAGTGTGTGCGCACATGTGTGTGAAAGTAATATCGTCTGCTGGCCAAAGCTGTGCCCATTAATTGCGGACCTTGAGTGTTAATGTAAAATTGTTTAGTTTATTGCAGCCCAGTGTGTGCAAGGACCCTGACTACAGCTACAGAGAGCTGATTTCATGCCAGCTTATGGTCAGTCTCTCTCTTTCTCTTCCTCGGCTGCTTGACAAAAACACATTACATCTACAAGAGTCTTTTTCCTGAACCAACTGAGTTGCCAGAGAACAACAGCTCAACTGTAGCCACGGTCTGCAAGGAGATGCCTTGTTTTTCAGCTTGCATTGAATGCCTCAGTGTTAGGGGCCGACCATTCACTGCTCTTATGATTCATTACCCCAAGTCATTTAAGGCAGTGGTAATCAATGGTTGCTCTTCTGCATTGCAAGCCTAGCCATGTTGATGGCTTTTAAAAATCTTTTAAGGGAGAAATAGTCAGATATAGGATGACAGAGGGTGACACAAAATGAGTACAGCATCAAAATAAGCTTCTGTATTGTCGCTGGCAGATACTCGACTTCATTAGGGACTTGCATGCTGCTTCACACACACACGCACACACGCACACACCAATAGGCTGAAGCCATAAACAACATGGAAGAAATGGACATTTAAGAGCTTGCCAGGCCAGTCACACAGAAAAACTCACCACCTCTACAACTTGTTTTCTCTCTCTCTCTCTCTCTCTCTCTCTCTCTCTCTCTCTCTCTCTCTCTCTCTCTCTCTCTCTCTCTCTCTCTCTCTCTCTCTCTCTCTCTCTCTCTCTCTCTCTCTCTCTCTCTCTCTCTCTCTGCATGTTACTCTATTAGTCTGAGAGGGGAGAATGTGGAGAGCACAGCTGCCCTCTATGGGTGTGAAAACATTCAACACACTGGCAGAGAGACAGCTCTGATTTCTTCTGCTGCTGCATGGTGGCTGGAAGAAACAGAATGCTAATTGTTGAGGCTCAGGTGTTAAACCCTAATTAGTCACCTTATCTTGCTAATGTCGCAGAGTCATCAAACGGGGCTCCCGCAGCATGGACAATGAGGAGCATTTCTCAGTGTAGTTTTTCTAACTTGGAATGTGAGGCATTTATGCTTGTGGAATATACGCTCAATCCCCCACCACACTCGGCTCTTGTATCTTCAGCTTCAAATTCTGTACTTTGAATGCCAAGTTCAATATAGCACAAGGAAAAGGCAGTGTTTTTCTAAGCTTTGTCCTCGCTGCGCTGCCCCATGCTGAGGACACAAACCATAAAAAACAAGGTGAAAACACACAGCACTGTGATATATTCTTTAAAGACCATGCCCAAACAAATGGGTCTGTGTGTACAATGACTGAGCTTTAAAAGGGCCAGAGGAGGCTGCAGCTCATATCTCAAAGATGGCTGGCTTCTCCTCTGCACCACAGAGACTTCTAGAGATTTAGGGAGCATGTAGCTCTGAAGGGAGGCTGTATATGAATCCTCCCATCCAGTCAGAGGTCTCCCCCCTGATCATACCCAACACGCTGTGATGTGTGATTCAGCAAAGGCGTGAGGAGATGAAAGGAATATATAAGATCCCCATCTCTTAAACATTCATTACCATGTCAAAGCTGGTGAAGATGTGGTTTTCAGAGAAGATTTGTTGGTTTTCTTAAATAGAAAAAACACAAGTCAGTGGATTTTAGAGAACTTGGTGAACTTAGTGAAGACCAAGAAAGCTGCAATATGACTATAACTACTATTTCAAGACCATTTGTGCTGCATGTGCTTTTTTAAACTGATCATTGAACATTGAAAAGGGTTTTGTTTGCCGTGTAATCATTCCTCATTTCCATACGGACCAGTAAGATATGCTTACTCTTGCTTTCTGAAGTTCATTTGAATCTAATGATTATTTTATTGTCCTGGTGCCCAAATTGATCACAACATATATCTGTAACCGGTTGATAAAGTTGCTGGGTCAAAAAATACTGACATTTCTAGCTTTCAAATTATACTTTCCTTTGGGAACATAGGTCAACTAACAAAGGCCCAATGGAATAATTAGTTGTAGATAAAAAGATGAGAAAGATTTTAAATGACTGCAATAAACTGTAAGCAAAATGTAAATGTAATGGAAACACAAAAACTTGAAGAATTACAATTGTTTGAAGAGCCAATTGGTTAGCGCACATGCCACATAGCCACAACGTAGCCAGTCCTATCTCAGCCAAGGACCCAATTTCCTGTCTGCCTCTTGACTGTACAATAAAAGGCTAAGATACCAACAAAAAGTCTTTGACAAATAGATCAAGGTGACCCTGTAGAATTGTACGTAATACTACTGTATCAAATTATATATTAACACATAAGAATATAGATTACAGCTCCATTATGATGCATAAAATAACAGTAGTAGAGTGATTTAATTGAGAAAAAGAAGAACCATCCAAGACTGAAGTTATGCTGTGTTCACCTGATTCAATACTGAAATAAACAGCACTTTGCATATCGAGCAGAAATGAAGCATTTCCCCTCCACCAGTGACAGGGAGGCTGCATAAACTCTCCCATTAGAGTTGCAGGAGTCAGGTAATGGAACGACGCTCTGCCCTGGTTGGTGCACCTCCTGCCCCGTCATCCGTGGCGAAGATCTCCCAGAGGCCACGGAAAAGCCGAGCATCTCTCAGAAGAGAGGAGGAGTGTGAACAGAGATCACTGCAGCGTGTAGTGAGGCTGAGAGCAGCAGCTACTCACAATGTTGCACCCCTTCTTTTTTTTTTAAACAACACGCTCTATTATATGGGATTGCAGACCTTTGGCTGCCAGACAACATTAACCACATTTCAGCAACACTTCCAGTAACACCGAGATAAAACACACTGTATCAATAATAACGAATCACTCACTCACACACTCATTCAAAGAATCATCTTGTTTGCTTCGCCGCTTACCCACACACTTAACTGAGCCCCTTGCTCAGGCACTTGGGTTTTCACTCATTTTCCCATTCACTAGCTCGCTCCCACGCACGAATGCATGCAAATACACACTCTATATCCCCAATATCTCTATAGAAGACAAAAACACACCTAGATAAAGGATCACAGCAGGTGTAATTACATGTGAGCTAGAAACACACCTTTTTTTGACAACTCTCAGAACCCACATATAAGTGTAGCTGAATGTTATTTGATGCCTTGTAACAAGGTGACACTGTATATATAAACAGTTTAGTCACCCCATTCGTTCCAACTGAAGACATACATGTTAAAAAACAGGTCACGAATGCCCTCTGAACAGTACTCTTGTTGAGGATTGTTTTCAGTGGTGGATTAAGAGGAGACACAGGTGAGGTCAACATTTAACGTAGAGATATCATCATGGAACTTCCCCAGTCGATTACTTGTATTAAAACAAGGATACTTCTGTTTTACAAGTGTTTTGAAATGTTGTGATTAAATATTAAATAAGTGTTGTCTTAGCTTCACAGCAGCCCGCTACTCCTTAATTGCCAAGGATGGGTTAAAATGCAGAGTATGTACAGTATGTCAAATATGTAATATGACTTTTGTAAATTTCCCCTCTGAAGGACTAATAAAGGACGATTATTTTATTTGCAAAACATCTTAACACTAGATAAAGCAAGCTTTAAAATGATTGATTCATTTTGTCAACATATTATAAACAAAGGTTTGTGCGGAAGGAATTTTGGATATCTTTTTTCATAACAAATATAATATGATATAAATCAGGCTATGTATGACACATGAATAAACCCGTGAAGTAGAAAACCCTGAGAATATAGATAGGAATGAGATTGGAAAGTTTGGTGTATGTACTTGCTATTGAAGTTGAGATGAAGTTGAGATGAAGTCTGGCTTCATGTATGAGGAAACATCCTTTAAAATATATGCATTGTAAAATGCCACGTTTGCAAGTAACTACAGGTGAATAGGATATTCAATTTATATATATCACCTTGGAACTTCCACAGTTCATTAGGGTAAATGTCCCTATTTAGCCAAAATAACTTACCGCTTGCAACTTCTGAGTAAAAGAGAACATTAGCATGTTTTCACCATGATGTTTCCTCCATTGAAGCTGCCTTAAGTCAGTCAAATCTGTTGACTCATTGTAGCACATGTGTGACATGCTGAACACAAACCTGTTTGTGGTAAATGCTCATTTGTTATCAAATTAATGTATTTTTTCAACAAATCATGAAGTTGGTTTATTTGAAACACCTATGGGCTTAACGGGGACGTTAGGTACATTAGGTACACGCAGGATCAATTTAAATAGATTATAGTGTCTGTATTCATTGTAACAAAGGAACAATAGTGCAGCTGTGTGGCTCATTGATATGTGAATTGTTTTTGGACAACAATGGCGATCTATGGCACAGAGGACCAACATATCAAGCATTGGCTCAAGACATGATTTGGTCTTCATACAGAGAAAGACACACCATAACTATATACGCTGGTTATTAAGGAGAAGTACAAAGGCCACAGTATAGCCTTGGCAACAACAGTATTGAAAGTAAAGAAAGAAGAAAACTAACCCGCTTGAAAAATATGAAGATAATTGATTTATTTCTTTTTTTATTGCAGTTTCAGTGTTGGTTTCAGGGTGTGTTATTCATACAGGTTACCTCAGCCCCTTAGCTACATACTGTTTCTACACACAACTCATTAGGATGAATGACAGATACATGGTGGGAACCTGACCCACTGAGGCATGGGTATTATGTTTAAATCTAATATATTTACACTAGTCTTCTCTTGTAGCATGTTACTATCACCCAGACAGGGACAATGCATAGGTGTCCATTTATTGTGTATTTGTGCGTTTATCCATATGTCACTCAAGCTCAGACCCCTGTGAGTGGTAATACAGCCTGTGGTGAGTGATGAATCTCACTACCATAAGTCCACAATGCTTTTCAGAACAAATGCCCTGATTGGACTTAATAAAAGGTCAAATATCCCCCCACAGAGAGAGATTATGTGGAGGATTGTAAAGCATTTGTATTACTATCAAAGTGCACTGCACAATTCCCACAATTTTGAGTTCCTTGAGAAACAGCTCTCCCTACACAGCCCAGGGGGTAAACGCATCGCTGGTGGTAGATGACATGTTTACTGCTGCTTTGTCTTCATTACCATCATCCAAAATGAAATACTGTTAAAAGATTTTTTTTCATATTAAGATTAGAACCACAAACCGAAACTTTGCTTTTTTAAATCATCTAAATGTAAACATACATAATGTTACAGCCAGTATATCAAATGCAAAAACAACATAACACTGAGTTCTCCGACGAATATAGTGAACGACACTACATTACTTCTAGAAAAGCATACATCCAATTTATTTTTCTTTCAGAAATATGCAGAGGCCTGTTCCAAGTTCAACAGGGAAACTAGTGGCTAAGACAACAGTTAAAATATCAAGTTTGAAGGGGTCAAAGTAGTCATCCTGCAAATATTCAACCACGTCTAAAACCTCCGGATTTTTACATTTTCATATTTCTTAACATTTTAATCAGCCCTTCAAATCTCTAACTAAAGGCACCCAGGCTAATGTCATAACCTTATCCCAGATGGGCCAACTTCATTCATCATAGATGCCTGCTTCATTTTACAAAATTAGATGAAAAATACTCTTTCTGAGCTCCAGAATGTATTTTTAATCAACAATAATATCCAATTTCCCCTTTTACCCACACCTTTTCCTTTTTCTTGCCCTTGGTCATCTTATCTTCTTCCACTGGTCTCTATCTTTTATCTCCCTCTCTCTACGCTCAACAACAAAAGGCCCAATGAACACCTGTTATATACCGACCTAGAATACTACAAATGTTCAATCACACGTTTGCAACTGATGAACTCTGCTTGTGACTAAGATCCTCCAGATGGAGAAGATGGTTTATCCAACACTAATGCTGGTTGAATGATTTACAACCTGGTAGCGCTTCTGACATAATGCCAGAACAAATTGAGCATGGGAGAAACTGATGGCGAAAGCATCAAAGGGTCATTTATGTTTGGTCATTTCAGCTTTACAAGAATAGTATACAGTGGATATGGGTTTGAACCTGTTTGAGCTGCCAGATGTCTTGAGCGTGTGTAAAGCGGTTTATCAGCGTACACAGGCGCAGGTGGGCAGAGCAGTTCACAGTCAGAGGCATATGAATCACTCATTTTGGATTTAACTTATAATTACTGGTAAACCATGTGACAATTGGAATTAAGTAGTTATTATGACAGGCGGATTTGGCATAAATTTGGCATAAATGTTAAATGTAATTAGAAATGCAAATCATCTACTGGTAGTATTAAAGGAGCTTGTACCTCTGATACAATACTCTTCATTTGATATTGATGTAATTGATGTCACACTTGTCTATGGAAAGCCATTCACTTAAAAGTTGCAATGTTTTCATGTTAACGGTGAATTAAGTAACTATGTGTACCGGTATTGTAAATGGTTTCGCTCGTGATGAACCCTCAGAGAATCACCCAACTCTGTCTTTCAGCGCTTTGTTTTGGTTTTCTGGCCTAAACTGTTCTGGTTTGATCGCTGTCATCAACCTCGTTTTTAGCCACAGCAGCAGATGTTCAGTCAATGTACTGACTGGATAGACGTTAGGGGGAAGCTGGCTGACAACCGACTGTATGTGTTTGTGTTGCAGCTCAGTCTAGTACCTGTCTAGTAACCGATGCATCCACAGATCCAAATAATTAGGAATTCAGAAAGGAACTTCCTATAATAGTTACCCATGAACAGTACCATGCACCACCAAATTCAAACAGGCACCCAGCCCAAAGGAATGCAGGAGAAAGTAACAGGAGGCAATAGGAGAGCATAGATTCGAGGTGAGTCAGGGGCTGCTGCAAGCCTCACTCACACCGCCTCATTAGCTATGGATGGATGGACGACCATGGACAAGGAGCTGCTGAGGCTTTATCTAGTTAGTACCTCGCAAGCAAAAAGCACAAATTAAAAACAATGATTTATGTCCTCATAAATCTGAGTGTGGGGAGGTGTAGATTTGGCCGGCGAGATTATATATTTAAATATATGGGAGCATGCGAAAAATAAATGATAATGTACCGTCAAGATTAATTCAGTCAGTCCTGCCCAGTTTGCCTGTCGGTCACAGAGCACACCGCAGTGACTGCCCCCCATCAATGACTGCTGTTGTCAAAGGTTGAATCCTGCATGAAGAACCATGTTGAAGATAAAGCTTACAGTGAAAATGCCTCCCATTCCGCCCGCGCCAAGGAGGTTAATCCAAATTAACTCCTCCAAGGCTCTCCTAACACTCCTACAGCTGTCAGCTTGGCCTTGCTCTTGGCCGAGCATCACCGCCATTATCATCACACCTCCACTGGAGAGGAAATTACTATGGAAAGATGCTGGAAAGTATCGCTCAAAATAAATGAGGTCCAAAATATCCCAACCATATACTTTAAAACAGTTTTCTTCCATTTCTTCTTTACGTTGGTCATTCAACCCTGCTTTTTGTAGCCAACTAAGCTCAACACAAATCCTTCCATTCAAACACATCACCGAACCTCGATGAGCCGGGGCAAAACACCACATCAGATTCTTCACTGTCAGAGAGCTGAAAATGAGATGGAGGAAATGGAGGGCAATAAAAGAATATAGAGTAAGACAGATAGCATGGAATATGAAATAGAGAGGAGGGGAAATAGTATCAACTGTACAGGCAAGCAAATCCTTGCACTGTGTTAAGAAGAAAATCCTTGTGCAGCAAGAGTTCATCTTAGTGAGAGATGTCATTTAAACGTGATCACCTCCAATAGTCAGAGGCTCCTCCAGAGATGATAGTGTGGCTGTGGCAACATTGGAGGGGGAGGGTAAGAGAAGGGGAAGGGGTAAAGGACATGAAAATGAAGGATATGTCAGACACGGACAACGTAAAAGTAATTAATAATCCAATGTTATCGCAGGCATTGCGATAACATTGGATTATTAAACATATTAAATATAAATACTTGTTTCCGTGTATCGTCCTTTTGAGGTGCATTCATTTTGTTAATTGTATTTGTTTATGAAAGTGTGCTGTCCGAATGTGGTAAATGTGGCACAAAAGACAGACGGTCAGTCGGCAGCTGAGGAGAGGTGTGAGACTCAGTCATGTGAAGTTGCTGTGCTGATATTATTATGTTTTACAGCCTTAGAGACAATAAACCCCTCTGGGCTGGCATGGCCGCAGTTGTTCTCGTCTAATTATTCATCATCCACAAACACAACCAAAATGTGTCAGTATCATGCCAGACCGGCTACACAAGGAAAAATAAAAAAGGTAATTGTGAAAATTGGGAACATTTTTCACTACTATCTGACATTTTTAATGACACCACAAAATTGTTAGGTGCCCTAATCCAACCTGGTGAGGCCACTGAAGAGATTGATGTGTGACAGAAAGACGCAAGAAGGTAAAACCCACTCAACAGAAAAATAAAAAATCCATATTCATGATTCTGGTTGTCCTCCCTAATTAAAAACTAATGTGTTTTGTAAATGTTGTCTAAACTATACCTAGTCTTGTATGTCAATACATCTGTCACACTATCCCAAATACTGTCAGATAATCTCTACACCCAATAGACAGATCTGTTTAGTCAGTGTCCTGGTTTTATTGTACCAAGAATGTAGTTATATCACAAATCCAGAAATCCACATACTGTATCAATAGGGGGAATAAACTATCCCCCAGGCTCTCTGTCAGATTATTATGTCTAAAGCTTTGAAGGAGGAGGGGAGAAAGAAGAGATTAGAGATTCTCATTTTATAGTCGAGCAGTGCTTGAAAAAAGAGGATTGATTTGTAACCTTTCACAGGGTGATAATAACCTGATGAGCTGCTTTTCCCTTAAGGCCGGACAGAAAAAAAAAGAGGGAGGACGCCACAGTGTGTTCTCTATTTTCACCTCCTGCTGGGAGTAACATTTAGGGCATTTTACAAGTGTCAAGCCATTTCATTTTCTCATAAAAATGGCAATAGCAGGAAGGGAGAAGACCATATTTCTTTGTAGTTAAGTTCCTTACATAACACTTTATGTTACCATAAAAAAAAAAGCTGACAGCGTAAGAACTCCTGCTCATGAAAAAATAAGCAGATTCTGTGTTATTTTAAAACTGCAGTCTTAGGGTAGAATCTAAATATGTGCAGGAACATAAGGAGCTTTAGTCAACGAACAACATGAGTTGCTAATGCACAGAGTCACAACACAACCGGTCCATATGTGGACCTGAAGAGGGTTCGGCCCGGCTGCTCGCTTACACTTCACTGCACTTGCAGGTGCTGTCACATAGCATTGTGAAAGGTTCAATCCCACAGTGCAGCTTAACCACACAAACAGCCTGCAGGAGCTCAATTGTGAGCATCCAATTGATGTGCACGTTACAGAAAATAACCCCACCCGGATGAGCCATTTGTGACGACGCGCTGGTTATAAAGTGGGCGGGGTGGAGTGAGGTGGCAGCGTTCGTATTTGGGGGGCTTAGGTGACGTCACGTACCTCCCACAGCTGCTGTTTGAACTGGATTTCAACTCTACCGCAGTTGTGATGTGTGTCGTGCCCTAGAAACCGCTGCCGAGTGGCTTAGCCTGACCTCGATATTTCCAGACAGGCCACATCGATGGCTGCTGGGCAAACAGGGGGTTGCAGTCGGAATCAGTGTTGTTAAACGACACCAAGGGCGAAGGAGCGAGCGTTGAGCCCCGGTGGGGATTGGTCAACAGCTTTTGGATTACAGAGGTCACACACACAAAAAAAAAGAGTATTTGCTCACACCGAATCTGGCTCGTATGCTTCTTTCTCTTATTACATTTCTGCCGTGACATCATTTTTTTTCAAGACATGTAGCCCCTGTTTGGATGTACACAAATTTCTACTGGACTTCTGTTTTTTTTTATTAAGTATCTTGATTATTAATTAATTAATAGATTTAAAGTAATGCCAACAACATCCAAGTAGCACTTAACTGTGTTTTATTGAGGAGCTTGCTGTATTTCTGGAGAGTTATTTGACAATACAAGAGGACACAATCCAATTGTGGAAGTGAGGAACATATATGGCCTCAGGGTCTTCAAGGAGTACAAAGGCCAGACTCAAAACAGACTAAACAAGCATAAGGATAAAACAAACTTAAGTATCTACCAAGGCAGTCTACAAGGAATACAATCCTATCATCACAACAAGTAAAAGCTGGAGTTCTCCAGCACCTTGCTTTGCTTTCCATTATTTTAAATAGGCGTCTTGAGTCTATATTCAATCAAATCAAACCATATGACTTACTACTTTTGCAATCCTGACATACAAACAAAGAGGTTCCCCACAGGTGGCAGCCATTATTGGGTTTGATGTGACTCACACAGCGATGCGAATGTCCAATGTACCTCCACTTTTACACGGAAGATGGCTTACAGGTCTCAATTAGTTATTTAATAACTCTATATACAGTGTGGGGGGGGCGGGGTCTGCATAAGAGAGAGAGAGAGAGTGTGTGTGTGTGATCTGGGTATAGAGTGCAGGTCCCAGTCTGCTGAAATTAGCTCTCTTTTCACTAAACCGATTAATCTCTTACACTTAGACAGCAGCTCCCATTTACACACACAAAATGGCACATGTAAACACAGTGATGATGCTATATTTGTGTCGACATGACCAACTTGAGTACCACATTTACTTTCAATATTCTTAAATGTAATATGTCCTGCTCTGCTATTTTATTGTATTGTATATATTGTAAACATGCTTGCTGCTGCTACAAATAAATTCCCCCTGGGGATGAATAACGTATCTATCTATCTATCTATGAAGGAGCTGAGCTTTGTCTAGATGCAAATAAACTTTTTTTCCCCAAACCAATTAAAGGTCATATCTAAACCACCTTAAAGCTTCCACCTCGTCTACTCGTCACACATGTGTATCTGTAGGTGTGTGCATTAGAGTGCCAGATCTCCCATTGGTCAGGAGAGCAGATATATTACCCAGAAATACTTTTAGTCAGGCACACTGCCCTAACCTCATCAGCAGACAAGAGTGTTTGTTGGAGGACTATTCGGCAAAACCATGGATTGAGATCAATATCATTTTTTTTCTTTTGTCATACAATTTTTTTATATTCTCTCTTTCTACAATATTTGCAAGCGGAGCCTAACATAAAATAGTTAATGTATGGTTAGGGTTAGTAAGATATTGTTTTCCATATTAATGCTGATCTCAAGTTTCCTGCATGGCAGTTGTGCTATATAACAAACTCATACACCACCACAACTTCTATTGCCACTAAATGTTGGCTGAAAAACAATCAAGAAAATGCACTCAAATGTAATCTATTTAGATCTGTAAAATCAATCAACCAATCAGCTATTAATTCAATTAATTTAAGGATAACAGCCCTTCACTGGGGGAGCAGCGGGACTTCCAACCCAAATCAAATTAAGCCTAAATTAGAATTGGACGCTTGCATTCTGATGCAGTGGATCTAAATACTGAGCTCCATCACTGTAAAATTGTGTTTCCGCACTCCTCAAAGAACATCCCCACGGAAGGATATTTCTCTCCCTTCGGTCTGACCATTTTCTCAGTCATTTAAATGTAAAAGAAATGATGTGCTCAAAATAAAACCATTTTGTTCTATAGGGCTGCTGCCAATACACCTTTCTTAAAGAACACCCACAACCATGGAGGATACAACAAAAAGGAAATGGACCTTGTCTTTGAAATCCTCCTCTACATTTTGACCAAATGGCTGAAGTCAAAAAGAGCAACATTACAGATCACACTATTTCAAAAAGAAAGGCTCTGTGCTAATTGGAAACCCTTGAAGTTTTCTTATCACTAGCCTGTAAAAGTCATTTGAATAATGCCCATGCCTCAAAGGTGCTTTGAGATTGAATCTGCCAGAATCCTCTCTCCTGTGTGCATCGCTGTCAGCTCTCCTGTTTCATCCCTCCAGCCTCATGGCTTACTGACGACGCAGGACGGTTTCCTTTGGAGATATTTTGAAGCAGCCTGTGCAAACTCTGTAGATGTCCTTTACCTCCTCTTATTTAACCATGTGTAAACATGCCATATTATTGCACCTAATAACTGCAGCAATATGCTGCCATCAGCCAAGTGGATGGAGTTGGAATGGACTCCAAACCAAATGACATAATGATAAGATACATTGAGAGAAAAGAAGCCTGTTAGCTTAGCATCTGACTGGAGACAGAAATAAAGAAATAGCCTGTTTCTTTTCTACTACAGTTTTTTGTACAGATTAAACAAACAAGACATAACTTGTTAGTAGGCTTTAGAAGAGCAGGTAGGGGAATGCGTATGCTAAGCTAAGTGAACTAGCTGCTAGCTCCACCTTAATATTGAGTGGACGGATATGATATGTGAGAAAACTAAATAAATTGTTTAATATTTCCTAAAATGTCCAACTATCCCTTTAAAAGTATTGTTTTATTTATTTGTGTATCACTTGCCTGGTGCCAAAAAATCTGAAGTGATCTGACGATGGTTTACCAAAACCAGTGTTTGCTTATGGCGCCACCTTTCTTTACTGCTTTGCTTGTAATTGTGCTGTTTGAACAAAAAACATCAGCGTAAACTACTGACCAAAAGGAAACCATTTGTTGGTGCGGCAGCCTATTCGTAATCCTGAAAGTATTTAGCATTAAGCACAGTACTAGTTATTCTCCTGTACAACATATATCAAGTTGTAAACATCAAGTTGTAAACATTGTTTACATCCCAACGGTGCTGGGATGTAAACAATCGTCCGCTGAGTCTTGCCAGAACATGGCTGGTTCACATAATGATGACTGATTATATTCCTCACAGCATGATTGAACAAAGCACAGAGTACACAGGAACAACACGGAGCTTGTAATGTATTAAAATATACAAACATGATTGTTACTGACTTTCATAAGGTATCAGTCATAACAGCAAACTATAACAAATGGCTGCCTCTGATGAATTAGACTCACTCTCCCTCAGTAATTGTTTCCTAGACACCCTGTAATCATTTGCATCCACAAGCCCAAGTCGAATGGACTGCAAACTGTATCCTCCACAAATACATGCAACACGAATATTCAGGAAAAAAGTGTATATGCTGAAATGTAGGTATCCTCACCAAACAGATGACAAAAGGTATAAAAAGGTAACAGACCACACAGAATAATTGTATTAATCCCCTGCCAGCAGCAGATGGGCGTGAGCTTAGTTGCTCCGAGTAAGAGCTAATGTATTTTTGCACTCAATGTAACGATGGTCACGATAGGTCAGGCGAATGGATCTCTGAGGACTAACATAGTGAGACCTGGCAAAATATTGAAATCATTAGGTCAGGGGTTCCTGTAAGGATATTGTGTCAAGGCAAGTGCAGACAGATGAATGGAGGCCTTATGTCCATGTAATCCTCTAGATGGGGAAATCCTCAGGACTACAAAGCCGTTTGTCCTATACAAGAAATACCACTCAAACTGTCCAGAACATGAACAGATCACTACTCAAGCAAATTGTAATGATTGTTGTAGCCCAATATCTTATTTGGCAACATAACAACCCCACAGCAAATGGTGTTACTGTTTTCAAAGTCATGCTGACAACTAATCAATACAAATATTATATATATTATTTTATATATTGTTGACCAATACTGATATTCATGTGCTTAAAGTTGTTACAGGTAGCCACTATTTTTTGTTTAAACTATACTGAGATCCTGCAATTAATGTCACAGCCAGGATAATGGCAGGCAGATGAAAAGCTATCTCAGTCCTGCTAGCGTGTAAATGAGGAAATGTTTACTACTCACATCAGACTTTATTTTGACAGTTTAGAACATTTAAAGAAATATAATGCAATAAAGGTACCGAACCTGATATGAAACCAAAGCAGTAGCATTGTCAGCTGCCTTACTGATACCCCTGGCATAACCCTGTCGTGTCTATGGTTACATATGTAAACATACGCAACATGTGGCAGAGCACTATTTTCCAGCACACAAGGTCATACTAGGGGTGCTTGAAGAAAAAGATTTGTAGCCAACTGCCACAGAATTAAAGCTATTCACAATATTGCTTCCAAAATAAGCAACATTTTAAATGCATCATATCAAATGTAGTCAAAGAGGCTAAGGTGAACGATATGACAATATACATCAAACATATTGGAGCTGCCACATATTATTTCACAGTTATCAAGGCTCACTTCAGCACTGGTAAACTGAAATTAAAAGCCATGGGAGGCTTGTACGGGGACCAAATGTGAAATTTAAACACACTTGAGGGACGGACTGTATTAGCTTAGTGGATGCTCGCTGAGAATAATCTATCACCCATCCTCCAAATTCCCTCTGAACGTTACCAGGGTTACAGCAGCCCTGCGTTTTCACATACACTGCTTCAATTTCCATCATACGCCAGCTAGTGAGGCTTTTCTCTGTCTATGCAGGAAAAATGTGTTCTATAGCGAGACTAAACATCATCTCTTCTCACAAACAGACTTCAGAATAGATTGCAGTGTTGTATATTACCTGCTAGCCGGACTTCATCATCCATTCCGTTAACAACAGAGAAATATATCATAGAAATATATCCCAGCATATGTTGAGTTTTGTTGGTATCATTAGTGCTTGATATTCATTTTCATGCTCATCTGGAAAGTTAGGTTTCAACTTGGATGCACGTATGTGCAGAAAAGTCATACATGACTATTAGAGGTAGCCAACATTGAATTGGAACAGAGGTTACATGAAAGGCCTGTGAACAGGTCTGTGGGTTGCTATAGTACTACATGAAAGGAAAGAGAAAAAATTACATCCACACTCATTTATATGACATGATGTGCATTACCAGGACCATCGCAGGTCAGATTGCAATTGGCTAATATGAGATGGTAGGCATTCCCTAGAGGTTGATAATCATGACAGAATCATTGCACAACACACCGGCACATACTCCAGTGAAAAAGGCTGACAAAACTCTCCTTAGTATGGAGCACAAGCAAGACTCACTCAATGCGCTGGTTTCCTCCAGTACCATGTGTTTGAAAGCATTTTAGCCTTTTATTTGCCTAATTAACAACAACTCATAAGTTCGACATCCACCATGAAGTCTGAAGAGGCCTGTATGTAGGTTGGCATATGTAGGAACCCCATCCACTCAGTGGGACTTTACTGGGTTGGAAAACACATGGATCAAAGACACTAGCAGGGGCTAGAGGCAGAGAGGCATGTGGGATTCCTTCAGGGTGCTGCAAATACTCATTTAATCTCTCTACCTCCCTGTCCTCAGCAGCTGTTGGAGACGAAGGGGTTTAAAACGCCACGGGCTGAGACCCAGAAGAGCAGATTAGGATGGAACAAGAAGGAAGAGGAGATGGGGGGGGGGAGACAAATATGGTACATGGTAAAGGCCTTGCTGTTACAGTGCTGCAGCCCTGTCAATCATTCACACAGAGACACGGGTCCCTGGGTGGAGGCGCCACACGGGCGTGCAATGTGGGCCATCTCTTTGCGCAGTGAGCTCTCTGACAACTGGTTGCCTCTCGGCATCTTTAAGCAAATGCCACGGTGAACACGAATGTTGTTGGAGGAGTTTTCTTTACTTAGCTGTGTATGCAAAAGAATTGCTCAGAATATTCATATCCTGTCCTGAACAGCTGAATGCAGATCGCAGGCCCAGCGGGTAGCGGTTGCAAAAAGTGGAGAGACATGCAAGAAGATGGCATGGCATTTGAAATTGGTGTCAAGCTGCACTCATATAACTGGCCTGCGGTCAACCAATTGATTTGCAGTGCTGTAATATACATTGTGAATCCCCCTGATGCAACCAGTGTTGCTTATTTGTGGGTAGTGTAGTACAGACAAGGAGCGACAGATTAACACCATTAAATTGAGACAGGAGATGATTTAAGGCCATTTAAAACTGTGACCATTCTTGCCTGAAACAATTTACAGTCAAGGATTACCCTGTATTTACAAACTTGTTTAAACAGTTGACTGCACTGTAATTTCAGAGCGTTGACTCCATCTATACAGCATATTGTACGACAGCTACAATCTCTGCAGGGCAATAAAAGACGGACAAACAAAAAAAGGATTTAGCGGTGTATTTTTTTTCTAATGAGCTGTTTACATATTGTGTGTCGAAGTGCATAATCCTTATTGGAGCAAACGTGCTGTGATTCGACAAAGATCCTGACATTTGCAGTGCCCAAACTTTACAGTTTTGATGCAGCACTTGTTCACACTGCTACCAGAACTAGAATGAGGGCTATGTGGGGTCATATCATGTCATAGAGTTACATTATTTTCAGATTCTTTTTGCATAATAAATATTGCTGGGTGTGAAGAAGTGGTCTGGATTCCAGCTGATGGGGTATTATTGTGGCTGTGTTAAATAAATGCTTTCCCCAAGGTCATACTAGGGGGTACATGAACATCCCAATTTCTCCTCTTTAGTTTAATCTCTTCACTTGGAAAAGTTTTGAAAAGGTCAAAAATAAAGATCTCAGTTAAGAATAGTCTTGTTAGAGAAGAATAGTCTTGTTAGAGAAGAATAGAAGAGCAGACAAAAGTTAGAAAGCGACCAATTCATTTTTTTCAATTGTAAAAGAGACCTTGACTTGAATGTTTCATGCAAATCTAAAACACACTGAAAAAAGAATGTGTTACACTTCCAAAAAGAAAATGATTTTTGACAACTGAGAATATCCAAAAGCACAAATTACTGCAAAGAAATAGCTTACACTTCCTTTAATATCTATCATCAAGTCTGAGAATGTTGCAAGTTCCAAAGAGTGGTGATTAATTTTGTGACAGTTTATTTAAAAAGTGAATCTCTTCTCATTCAGGCCAAAAATACTTATCATCCTATTAGTTGAAAGTTTGGTTGTGTGATTGGAAGGACTGAAAAAGTGGGCAAAGTAGCCTTATTGCAGCCTCAAATCAAATCAGCTTCCCTGATTAAATCCCCACTCCTGTTAGACAAAGTCTGCTGCATGTTAATACATAAAGTTGGGTGACTGTAGACACTCACTTTTTGTATTAGTGCAATATAGCATTAGAAAAGGACATTGTTCGATCGGTACAGCACACAATTACATTTCATAATAAACTCAAAGCTTGCATTTTGTTTCTGTTTGTGACACTTAAGAATGGGGGAGGTATGTTTTTAACAAGGATGGTTATCGGCTAATAAGTAATAATAAAGAAAAAAGAGGGAAAGAGAAAATCACCAGAATCACCCCCCATACCCGCAGGACGAAGCAAGTTCTATGTTGGTTTGTGTAACATTATACTTTGTCCCCCTTCCTCAGTTAAATATCTCCATGCAACCTTTGTCCTCATTATTTCATCTACTTGTATGTAAAATAGTGTGAGAGCTGCAGGCTTACTCCTTCATTCGTAAAGTACACTGCAAGAGTTCATTTTTGGTCTTGTATTCTGGAAATGGCAATATAAAAAAATAATAAGACAGCCAGATAGCTATATACAATAACTGACAGACAATGTGTCACGGTCAGCCATTTCGCCTGCAGCCTGCTCTTGTGCACAGTGACAAATACCTTGTTTTTATTTTTTACAACGTATCGGCAGGCTAGACTTTAGGGTCTTGGTTTGCTGGTTTGAAAATATGATCACCTCTTTACACATCAGACTCTCTGACCAACAACAGCGTTCATTTGGATTCATGTTTCTGCAGAAGTGATAAAAGCAAACAGACCAAAACAGTGAGTTGCTGGCCATAAAATCTAAACAATCAGCTCACAGACAAACACTCAATAAAGATGAAGGGAACTGCAGAGTTGGGTGATAATTCTGTGTGGGTTTGTCACTACATGTGACCCCTTTTCACATCACACATCACCCATTGGTAATACAAAACATATTGATTAGTGCAACTTTAATACAACTAAAGATAACCAACATTCCCCTCAGCTCACTTTATTTAGACTGCTCTCTGATAGACTGCAGGTCACATTTTATTTTGAGGCCTCAAAAGTACAATTCTGATTGTCTGCTTGCTTAAGTTTTAGATGCCTCCTATCACACAAGTTATTTTGGATCCCTAAGACCACAGATCTGTCTGACTTTGTTGATTCCAAAACACAAACACAGAGTGAGAGAGATATAATTTAAGCCGGTGAGTAAATGAGAAATTCGATTTTTCCATGAGGAGTGTAATCTTTACAGGTTTTTAAGTCTAAGGTTACACACATCTCTTGGCATTCCCTCCATGATGGCTTGCGTTGAGAGAGAGAGACAAGTGAACACATTTTGCTTACATCGTATAGATATGGGAATACGATATCAAGCTCACAGTGTGATAAGAACATTAAGAGAGGGAGAAGAAATGCTGATGCACTCTGAAATTAATTCAACCACAGCCGACGCGGAACAGCGTTGTGGACATGCAGCGATGTGATTTCATATCCTGAGAAGGGGTGCTTGACTATATGTCCTACTACAGTATGTCAGTGCACACAAACAAACAAATCATCACACACAATCCTTTAACAATGCATGCTACATCATTCACCATGAAGAATGTCCCGGGTAACTGGGTCCCTGTGGGATACCACGGCTTCGTCCTCGGCCATGCCGTGCCAGCAACACAGAGGGATCAGTTACCATTCAATCCCATCAGCCCTTGCACCCATCCCCTTTTCCCTCCCTAAATCCAGCAGGGAATTCCGACTCGTTAACTTCCTCACTGTCATTAATCGTGAAAGCATCAGTTAGAAGTGATTCCGTGATGGAAAAAGGGGGATTGGGGGGTGAGGGTGTTTGTGACGCACTGTAATGATATCAGTATATAGAGGATTATGAAGTCAGTGCTGTGGAATCAATCTTATTATTAATCTTTTTTTTTCATACAGACGAAACGAAACGGAGTGCAGTGTTCTTGAAAGATAACACCACTTACTGAATTGTTTGTTTTATTATGACATCTCTTCGATGGTTTTTCTTTCATGCATCAGGCCTCACATTTCTAGAAGCCACGGTGTGGTGGAAGGTAAACCACCTTAAATGTAACATCTTTATAAAGCTAAGCAATATCTTTGTGTTAACAATAGAGCAAATTACTATGTGTGATGTCAAAGTGGCTGCTTTTTGAGACCAACCGACAGATAGCCAATCCACTTTGTAACGCCTCTCTATCAAGGGGTTTTCTGTCTGGAAGCTAAATGTTTTTGCTTTTATTCATCCCTTCACCAGAAACACAATTTCAAGCTGTATTACTAATTGCGAACATCATTTGTGATGACATTCTTATTACCAGAGTAATTACTGAGCTCTGGTAAACATGGAAACATTCCTACAATGAAGTCCAACAAAGCAAGAATCATAAGCAGTTAAATAATCAATAATAATAATAAATATAAATAATAATGTAACACCCTAATAGTAAGGCAATATGACAACAATGAAAGGTAGAAATAAATGCTTTTCTGAAAATGGAAATGCCACCTCAGGTACTCTAATTTTACTTTTTTGTTCTTCCTTCTTGCAGAGTTAGAACAAAAGATTGATACCACTCTCATATTTTTCATTAAATAAAGAGTGACAGCCAAGGGGTCAAGTTAGTTGAGCTTCGCATAAAGACTAGAATCAGGGAAAAGCTGCTAGCCTGAATGTCTAAAAGGTATAAGGGAAAAAAAGGTGTAATGGCGTCCTTACATCTTGATGCCAACCAATGATGAAACTGCTCCCAGACAAGAAATAGTCCAGCACGTAACCCGTAGTAATAATCAGTCACATAATCAAAACAATGAGAACAATGAAAGGTAGGAGTAAATGCTTTTCAGAAAATATTGTTTTTTATGATGATCCCAGAATGGAAATCAAAGATTATGACACTGCCAGCCATGATTGTACATGTAGGCTACTTTAAGTGCCTACATGGGAACTGAAATATAAACTATTCCTTCTCTTCACTATACTTTAATAATGTATGACAGGCAAGAACATTACAAAAGATCTACAGCTCAGATCACACAAAAAAGAGGTGCTACTTATCAAGATATCACGCCGATGTACACTGGAATTCATTCATAGTTAAAGCTTACAACCACTGGATTGCATCGCAGCAGGGAGATCACTCTGCCAAGGTTAGAGGTTCGATTACTACGGAGGCTGAGACTGCCTCTCTCATTATTGGTGAAGTCTTTTCTTCACAGGGCCAGCTCTCCCACTACACAGCCCCTCCAACACACACACCACACAAACCCCCAACAAATTTAAAATCAATCCTGAGCTCCGGTAACGCTAAGTGTTCTCTCTAGTTATCTCCGTTCCTGCTCCCTGCCTCCCCCCTCCTTCCATCTCTCCTCTTTCCCTACGGACCTTCAGTAGCCGAGGCCTCCTGCCCGCTCTGTGCGGCTGGCTTGGAGCTACACAGTAAGCACCCATCACCCATCCAACAGGACCCACCCGCAGGGGCCTGCTGCACTATCAAAGAGGCCGTCCGCGGAAAGAGCTCAATCGCTGGGTCTTTGATATCCACACAGGCACAAAGGAGATGCACATTTGGCTCGCGCAGATCGATCCAGATCATTTCATGCCATGGTGGTGCCTGCTGCACCCCATGATGCTCTGTGGTAGTGCTGCAACAGGATGACTTCAGTGAACTTGCGGGTCACACAGCAGCAGCTTGGCCAGGCCATGTCGGAATTCTAGTTTGCAGTGGGATACCAGCAGAATAAGAGGATTACAATGCTTCCCGCAGATGTGATGATGACAAGTCAGTGCAGACACCATGGCAACAACAGAGGAAATGTGAAGTGGTTACATTTGTACAAACACTTTTCAAAGTTGGGCACAGCAAAGCTTAACTAAGTGCTACTTGTTGGAGAATTATTAGCCAATGAATGTAAGTTCATTTCTGGATTGTATTGCTGAGTTGGCTTGATTTGTCCCATATGACATGTTTTTTTACTATGCCTGTGCAAGCACGTACGTTAGTGCCGTACATGTGGTTCTGTGGCTGAAGGAGCCTCATACACACTGCAGCACTGCCCTCTGTGCTGCAAAGCTCTACAGCAGCCATAATTAATGTCAGCACAGCCACAACATTGGGTGGCATGGAGACCCTCATTTACAGTTCTCGTGCATGATACCCAGATCTCTTCATCTGAGAAATCTACACTTCAAATAGAAGGGGAGATAGGAAGAGGGAAAACATGCTTTATTAATAAGCATGCCCAGCACCCCAAAAAGCATTTAAGAGAGGTTTCCAATTAAACTGTCATAAACTCAAAACAAGTCACTTCCAATCCCCCAAAGCCCTTGTAATGGGACAGTCTACTGTTACTTTGCACGGTCTAATCATTTCACTTTGAGTCTGAGGATCATTTTCTGCTGTAGGAGACAGCTTGCATCTACACTATCTCAGTCCCAGCTGAGCAAAGCTCCTGGCTTTCACCCTCAACAGAAGACCGCTGCAGCGCGAGCCCTGCACATCAAAAACTCTCCCCCACATAAAGCCCGGCATTGATGAATACGCTGGCTTCTCCTCCACCACATTCATGTTATGACAGTGTCCCTTTATATTTGCTGCCAGCTCTTAAGTAGAGAAGAAAAACATTTTCCTGTCTTTATTTGACAGCCTCTTCATGAGGCATCTCGCATTACAGCTACACAAATCAGCAGTTACATCGCTGCTTGGCCAGAGCAACAAACATGAAAATTAACCCATTTTCGACTAAGTGTGTATGCGATCTCTCATCTAAATAAGATGAGAGTGGAATGGCTAATCATGGCAAATTAGTCAGAGGTTTTGCTCATTAAATTATGTTAGGTTTATACCACTCAATTAGATTAGATTAGATAATGATATCTAGTTAGTTAGTTTAGAATATTGATAAAACTATTATACATTTCTGTAATACAGGTATAAGAAGCTGGACTGTTTAGTGAAGTGTCAAAACGAGTGTCACGACCGAACAAGGACTTGAACCCAAACGCACAACTTTCAAAATAAAACAGGAAATCACGAGACAACATGGACACAAGACACGAAACTGATTAACTTAACATGACAGTTTCCTGGACATGACAACTTTGATCTATTGAGGAGCTGGGAGGTGACGTTGTTAGCTTTAGACAAAGGCAGGCTATCTGTTAGCCATGCTTCTACCCTTTAAGTTAACCAGCTGATAGCTCCAGCTTCATATGATTGGACAGATATGACAGTGGCATCAATCAGTGAGTAAACTAATTAATGTGTTTATTATTTTTCTATAATGTTGAACTATACCTTTAAATTCTAGGGATTTTTAAAATCACTTTCCTGATGCCAAAGAGTGTACTGATTTGCTTGTAATCATGCTTTGTGCCCCCAGTTTCCAGTCTTCATGGTAAGCTGGCTGTAGCTTCATATGTACGACACAGACATCTGGAGAGTGGGATCAATCTTCCCATCTAGTAAATAGGTGTATTTCCTAAAATATTGGACTCATAACTGTCAAGCTATATAAAGTGGGTGATAACACTAATAACATTAATTGATCACAGCAACCAAACTCAAGGCAACTTAACTCATAGTATTAACTTTCTAACACTGTGGTTGAAAAATGGGACAAAGTGCATTCAAGGGAGGTTCTAAGAGGGCAGTAATTGGCTCTGATGGTCTCGTGCACCAAGGACAGGTCGCCTGAGACATGACCTCAGCTCTGACACGACTAAAAACCCAGATGGCCAACCTCTTCCGCTAGACTGCCTTTAACGTGAGAGTTCTCTCAATTAACGTGTGACGCTAAAACTCTTTATTCAACGGTATTCTGGCATAAAGATGTCCTTTTCAGTGGAACAGACATCAAGCTGTACTCTCCAGAGGGCTGGAGAAAGTTCAAAAGGACAGGGTTTTCCCACACTGCATCTCACTGCAGACCATCGACCCATGAGTCCAAAAAAGCCAGCAGAAGAAAGCAGAGATGCGATCCTGAGGTCACCAAAATGGATGCTGTCCCTTTTACGGCTGAGCGTAGATATTCTTTCCATGAAAATAACCTAAATACAGCTTTGACAAAGTCAAATACCCATAAAGGCTGCATTTGACAAAGAGTGATACAAAAACCTTCATGAATTAGCCATACGGAAAGAGTCACCTCAATCAAATGAGTAAAAATAAAAGTGTGATTCTCCATTCTCCATTGGGGCTCACCATCCAAAGGATAGGCCTCTACACAGATGGTTGGGGAAGGCAAAGTCCTTCTCACTAGTGATGCTGCAGAGAAATAGTTGTACTATACCACAAAGTCCCCCCCCTAAACTTTCTTTGTGAAGCAATTACCTTCTAAAGCAAAGAAATGACAGCTTGTTCAAGTGCCTTATCCCCCCTTGAACTATCTAATGATGTGTCAACTTCATTTTACACTTTCAAGCTCCAGTGCCAAAGTACAAATTTAGTTATGATAAGTAGCTTTCTGCTAACTGACAATAAAACATAACCTCCTTTACAGAGATGGTCAATTACTGAGAACATTTTGTCATCTTAGAATTTTTTTTAACAGGTAGTGAAATGTTGTTTTTCCACATTCTAGTGTATATTTTTCTGTGTAGCCGTGGCTGATCCATGCTCCTGTGTTTACACTGCACAGGGCAGCTCCAGTGATTACAATTAAGCAGCTCTTATCCCTGGACATAATCAAGGCGGGCCAGAATGTAAAGGGCGAGGTTAATCCTCAAGACCCAAGTCTGGGAATGAAGGAGGAGGGGGGATGTGGTGGGTCAGAGTATGGACAGACAGACAGGACATTCACAGTTCTGTTTGGTCACTGTCTCAAGTGGAAGCCATTAGATACACTACATTACCATTAACGGAGCGATAATATTTAGTCCAGGTCTATGTGTGTGTGTGTGTGTGTGTGTGTGTGTGTGTGTGTGCGTGTGTGTTTGTGTGTGTGTGTGCATGCACGCTTTACAGAGGGAAAATAAAGGTACACAACTAACATTAATCCACTGAGGAGGGGTGGGGGGTGGGTCTCAGGAATATCCAGAGGAGGAATTCAATCAGCCCTCGTTGTTGATGCGGCGCCTATGACACAGAGAGGGTGCAAGAAAGGGGAGTGGATTATCATCAACTCAGCATGTTACAAAGCTCAGGCCAGCTGATATTCTAATAACAACGCAGCCCGAGGTCCCGACAATTGCGTAGGGAGATGATGCCACGAAAATCTGATTTAAAACCAATTTTGACACAAGCGTCATCGTGTCTCTGGCAGAGAAGAGCTGCCTGCACTGACCCCGGCTTTTAAGGACACAGCAGAGCATCAGACTGAGGAAAAGAATGCAACCCACCGAGAGTATGAGTCATAATATTAGCAAAGTTGTGATAGCACTAATGGAGAATTCTTGTTCATGATACTAACTTTAATAAACATGCATTTTGTATTGACCAAGTACAATAATGGTACTGTAGGGACATTTTGAGGATTGTTAATGCCATCATATCTAATGGGTGAGTGCTCAGACATAACATTGGTGATGGTGTTAGACAAGCCAAGCAGGTAGGCAGTCACTCTTCATTGGACTCAGCTGCAACCGTGATTGGATCATTGAACTGAACTGTAATGCAATCTCTAACTGCAGGAAATACATGTAGGCAATATCACATTACACATGACAACACTAGTCAGACTTTGATACCTGCATTCAATGAATCTTGAGTTTACAGTATAAAACCAAGATAAGTTATAAGATTACAGTTAATACCACGTTACAATAACATCATGTACAACAAGCTAATCTTAAAGGATCGGTGTGTAACATTTAGAGAGATTAATTGGCAGAATAAATATAATATGAATATAATATGCATAACTATGTTTCATTAGTGTTTACCTGAAAATTAGAATTGTTTTGTTTTATTTAGCATAGAAAAATCAATGTATATCTACATAGAGAGCAGGTCGTCGGATACCGGCTCTAGCAAGAGCCGTTTGCATTACCTAAGGATGGCTACCGAAACTCTGTGTTAAACATATATTGATAAGCTCCGACGTTACTGGTGATTTGTATTCATACTTTTCAATGTTTTGGTGTAATTTAATCAAGCATTTCCACTGCTTTCTCTGTCGAGCTGAGCTCCTCCAACTAAACACACACACACACACACACACACACACACACACACACACACACACACACACACACACACACAGACACAAGCACATACACACACAGGACAAAGCAGACAGGAGGACAGAAGGAATGACTAATATTTATGTCTGTATTCTTCCTTAAAAAGTATTATCATTATCAATTTAATTTAGGAATGTTAGTTATTTGCTTGATATTTTAGATTTGTTTCCAGTGGGATATTAATTACTTTACATAGTGACTGTGCGGTTGTAAACATTACGGTTGCTGCTCTAAAAACAATATTTAGTTATATAAAGATTATAAATAACTTTTAATCCTGTTCTGAATGTATCCGTTTTAAAAATTCTATATATGTTTATAAAAGCAATCATTTAATCATGAAAAAAAAACTAAAGATATCTATCACTAAGCAGACAGGAGGACAGAAGGAATGATATCTATCACTACCTGAAGGCCCCGGATTCTCTGACATGCTTGAAAAGTGAGGAGGGAGTGGAGGGTCGAGTATTTGCTTGCTATCTGCAAACAAACCACTAGATGCCACTAATTCTCACACACTGTTCCTTTAAACAGAATATTAGCTGCCCAGTCCACAATCCATTTTTTGCTTCAATGCCAAGGTTAAAATGTTAATGTCAGCTAATACAAATTTAAAAGATTGAGGAAAAAAAGCTTTATGTGTGGCTTTCTTACAGATTGGATAATAATGATTTATTTTAATTATTAGTTAACACAACTGTATTGCAGCCTGGTATACTGTTAACTTATTTCAGTCTGAACCAAAAGGAGTTCAATTAACTGGAAGATTGGGCCTCTTTGCTCTTTACTTTTTTGGCAGAAACATAAGCTACCTCATGTCTGGGGACCTTACCGTCTTCCCAACAGCACACCGAAAAAGCAAACAACTTTTAAAGCTGGCATTAAAGACATACAGGTATTTTGTACACATCATCTCAAACTCCCCCGCTAGAACAAAGCCACACTGTCTAGCTGTTTCAAACTTGTAAATTGAACCCCTCGACAGTAGCAATCGATACAATTCTAAGACAGTTCGGTAGTCATGCTGTGTTTGCCCAGCCCAGACAAAGACATGAGTTATAGCCTTTACAGGATGGGCGATGTAGAGCAGGTGCCAAGACAACACAGCGCAGCCAGGATGGGTGTCCGAGGGACTGGGGAGTGGGAAGGCCAGGGAGGTTGGAGGTGCATGTTAATCACTTCCGGAGCAGGAGGCAGAGCTCTGCAGGTGTCTGTCCCACAAAGGACCATTCACTCTGGGTCGGGGCCGACTCATCTCTGGCTACTTGCTATCGGACCGCTTTAGTCAGCTCACAAAAGCCACAAATCACAGCTCATGCATGATACAACACAGCAGAAGAGCTTTGAATCACAAATATTGCAGTCTCCATAAATACACATGAATAAGATTGTCAGTGTCGCCGACTCGCTGCATACATTTTGAACACGATTCCTGCTTTATGCATTAAGCATACCATTTCATCTGTACTATTGCTGTACTATATGAGTACTGCTGCTGCTCTATAATTCCCATGCACACTAAGTAATGAAATGTTACACTGACCATGAAATAATAATGAGGTAGGTATAAAGATAATATGATTAATAACATAACACCGGCTCTCCATGTAGAGCGTGAGCGGTAATATATTTATGTTCATATGCAAAGGGACATTTCAATAGTTATTCTCCATTGTTCGGACAAAATATGAAACATAATATTTGTTGTGCTTCACTTACATGATGTAAATGTAAATCTGAATATCCAAATGTTTTTGCATATAAAACCCCTTTGATCCCAGTTATTGTACAGCTGAATACTGCAAGAATATAGGGACATGAAATTAAGGCTTTAAAACAATTGATTTATGGGCGACTGTGGGTCAGTGGTTAGCAGATCCGTCTTTCGGTGGTTCGATCCCCCCTCGTCGATGTGTCCTTGAGCAAGACACTTAACCCTGAATTGCTCCCTGAACATTGTGAGCTGTTGTGATGTAATTAAAATAGCTGGCTAGGTCAAGTAACAAATGCTTGGGTGAAATAAAATTAATTTTAAAAAACCCAAAGGAGTTGGGAGGATATTTCACCGTTATACGTATTTAACATTCTGGCATTGTAAATTAGCGCCTGCTTATGATTATGATCCCTATCAAGTGTTAGCCTTGTTGTTAAGACAATATATACGTTTGTTTTCTTTATTAAAACATTTTACTGGATTCATCTTTCATTTAAAGGATGTAATGAATCCGAGATTCTTCCTGAATAAATCATTGTCAAATACTCACGCCCTGGATGTTTTTGACCTGAATATACAAATGCTCTATTGCAACGCATTGCAACTGCTATTACAGTTTGTTGCAAAACCAATTAATGCACATGGACTGTTTACTACACTCCTTTTTCAAGCGCCATGAGGACATCTGATTTAAAGAATACCAATAAAAAAACATTTGTTCCTGGTTTTTTTAGACACAAATTTGTTCATCAGCTTTCAGAAACACTGAAGTGTGAAACATCCAAATACTCCTCTACAAATAAAGCAACCTCCTTGCTGAGAGATTTTTCTTGCCAACTTGGTTCATATACAGATATATACAGGTCTAAGAGCACAGGGCGAGTCAGTATCCCTTCATGGAACAGACACTGTGCTGTCTTTTTCACACAGAACTAACACACCTGTGGCAGCAGATAACAGCTCGATCTCTCCCATTAGCAGCAAAGAAGCTCCTCTTTATCCAACATTCAAATGTATACAGATGTTTTTTTTTGTAAGGACTAGTATCACAGTATCAGTATAAAATCGATTTCTGACTGACACATGAAAGATATGGTAAAATAGCTGGTTCAGTAGCATTAAAGCCATAACTTGCTCTGTGACTATTTCTGCAGGAGCACTAACACATAACTATTGATCTGTAATACCACTTCTGACCCACTTGTCTAATGTGTTGCCCCTTTTGCCCAATGCATGTCTGGATAGGCTCCCGCCCCCCAACAGTCATGAACAATATTACGATATACAAAATGCATAGCTAGACCAGGGAAAGACCAGGCAATCGTATTTAGATTGTGCCACGGCAAGTCAGCTCCTACGGACTTGAGATAAAGGCAGGATCTGACAGTAACCAGCTTCTACATCTGTATCCAAATTGTCAACATGCTACAGGGCTGACAGTTAGGAATAAGAAATCTTCTTCAGGCATTGTACTTTCTAATAAATTAGTGCATCAAAGCATGAACTGCTCTTGAGAATAAAGCTGACCTTTGGTCTTGTCAAGTCCATTAGAAAATATTACATTCAACCTTTCACATTGACAAGTGATGATACAAGGATTAGTCCCATGGACAAAAAACTAAATCTATTTCAAAGAGACAGGCCCCATTACGGCTCAGATATGCTGGAAAAAAAAGATATATCTTTCAAATTCACCAACAACAACATTAGTTATGTGCTTGCCACAATGTGCAGCTATGTTTGGTTGGTTATTAATTGCCAACTGGTGATTATGGTAGTAAATTTGAACAACTGGATAAATAATAAGTAACAAGACAATGTTGTTATGTTTTTCGTGAGCATACAAGAAAGCGTGCGACTACTAAAGCCGCAAACAGATGAAATAGTATTTTTCACATTAGCATTCATGGAAAGTCTTTGAGTTTTCCCCAGGTTACGGAGCATTTTTCATTTTTCAGCCCAGTAACAGGTGGTATGGAAATTCTCACCCTGTCCAGAGACTGCTCTGTGTTTGAGTTGCAAATATGCTGTGTTCCAAATAAGCTACTTCCTGGTTGCCAATGAGCCTAAAATGTATTCTGTGAGCATGGGGATGTGCTGGTAAACAAGCATTTGAGGAGGCCTTGAATATTACTGTTATGAACTCATTTACACCGTTAGGCATAAAGTACGCAAATAATTAAGTATTTCACGAGGGGAAGAAGCTATAATATATTCTACTGTAATGGTGGGGGCAGGTAAGTATTCAAACTGTAATAGACTGAAATCATTGATCCATGCTGACACTCAAGGGTAGCTTATACGGAAATTATAAGAAGAAACATAGAAAGCAAAAAAATAAATAATCAGCATTCTAAAAGCTTGTGGTGTAATTTGGCATTGGTTTAAAACAAGGGCAGTGTGGCTCCCGCTGTCGCCCTGTGATTCTCATTCTGTCTGACAACATCTGAAAAGCCTGAATGGCCTAAATTCTCAGATCCACATGTGATCTTTGAGACACAGCTGATCCAAAATAGATTTTTGCAAGAATGATTTCCCTTTTTGAATTACAGGTTTACATAGTGCATATATATGTAAGTATGTATATGTATATATAAGGTCCTTGAGTGAGTTGGTAGGCCTGGCCTCAGTGCTCACAAGCCCCCAGTGATCGGTATGAATATGTTCCTTCCCTGCAAACCCTTTTCTGGTATTGCATAGCTTTTTCTTCCGTACTTCTCAACACCATCCACAGACACAGACAGTTGTGCTATACATCTGACTAACGAGTATTAAAAGGTCGGCGAAGTAACACTATAAATATGTCAAATAAGTCCACAGTCTTCAATACACAGCACTTAATAGCAACTGGGTGCAAACTTGCTAAATGCAGTGACCAGAGTAAACACTAATATATGGACCAACATTCTCATTGGGTTTCTTATATCTGCAAACCACACCAGGTCTCTTCGAAAATATAATACAACTTGTTTTTTTGGCTACTGGACATTACAATTCACGAACAGATAAATGCGGCCGTTTAGTGCTAGATGTAAAAAAAAAAAATGTAAAAAGCGGACGAGGCAGAACCAATTCAAGTCTACTGAGAACTTCCCTTTGAGGTTCCGTAAAGGTTCGTTGAGGTTCGTTGTTCTGAAGCGTTCAGTCATTCTGGTGGTTCCTCACACGTGAAAACAGAAGCGTTAACCGAACAACACCGAAAGACCAGCCACTGACAGCCACCTCTTCTCCTAATAAGGTGATTAGAGGAGAGAACCGGAAGACTCTCCATGGTAACTCACTCACAAACAGGAGGGACAAAACAATGGGAGGATGAGATGATTGACAGCTCGTTGAAGCTCGCGCTCGCTGCCTTTGACCGCATTCATTAGCGATGAGAGCTTTCCACAACACAGCAATAAACGCGTATTTTACTTTTTTTTTTTAAATCAATGTATTTGATATAATAAGCAAGTAATTTAGATCCCGCCGCCGTATCGCGTTAAAAAAAAACACCGACTATTCAACAAAAGAGTGTTAAAAATATGTTCTAACACACCGGGTCCGCGTATCCTAATCAATATCCCTCAGACGAGCACCTGCTCACTGGCCCAAAAGAAAGCCACCGACGGTTTATTACATTTTTTTAAAATGTACATTATAATTCTATTGTTGTTATTATATTACTGTCACACCCTCCTTCTGAGTTGTAGTGGCACAGGCTACAACTTGGCGTTGCACGATAATCACCCCCCACATGGGTTCACGCGAGAAAAGCAAAGAGCTGTATCCTTTTGATAAAAGCCTACCTCAGTTTCTCGTGTTCATCCTTATTGATGAAAGCGAGGAGGCTCTCCGGTGGGACGCGCAGTAGTCCGAGCTTCTGCTGAACAACGCTGTTGTGCATGCAACGTGTCTGCTGCAGGGATAGTATAGTAGCCCGTGGAAACCTTCGATATCTCAAACTGGAGTTGTCAGGTTGCTGCTCGCGCGTCCTTTCAAGTCACGCGCCACACGCACAAAAAAAACCCGAAGAAGCCGATCCTAACTGATTTAAAAGTTACTTCTCGCAACGGTATTCGGAGCGAGTATCGTTAATTATCACTAATTAGACGTTGTGTTGTATGAAAGGCTGAGCAGCCTCTACCCCTCTCATCCACAACAGTGCTGGAGACTGTCGGTCACAAGGTGTCTCCGCCCCATCACCATTCGCAGAGTGCTGGAGGAAATTTGTGATTTACTTTTTGATGATTTATCAATGACATTATCAATGACATTATTTTTATAATGTCCTCTTGTTATTACTTTAGATGTTTTCATTTGGTAAGTAGTCAATGCTATACTTTTTTATGGAAAAATATGATTCCGCTAACTCGCTCATTAAATGCCACAAAACACAGAATACTCTTATGTATAGGTTATTTTGTATCATTTATTTTAACATATTCTGTCTATTTCTCGAGATTCGGTGCTCCTATTGTTATGTGCACTGGTATTCTGACATTGTCAAGTTAGCACAAATACAAAGAAAACGTCTAGTGAATATGTTTTCAAAGTAAAGGTTCTCAAAGCCACACAAATACCAGAATATAACATATACAGTACAATATAGTTTTTCTTTGCTGAATAAATCTGCAAAGAGCAGTTATTTTGATTTGACATTTTAAGAAAGTGGACAACCTTCTTTGTCGTATACCATAGGCTATGTTATGATTTTGAGTAATGATGTATTGACTTACTGGTGTGTTATTTTATTTCATTTTGTTTTACTGTGTATGGTCCTTATTAAAAGGTGCTATAGTAATTCAGCACTGAAATCGCCGTACATTTCAGTCCGCTGAAACTCTTTTGGAGCATAATGTGTTGAAAGGTGAATCATTGTATCTAATTAAAGTCAATAGCTCTGGTATCAACAAGCCAAGGCTAATGTTTTGAATAATTTTACCAAAGCATGTTTATAATACTAATGCTTTTATTCTGAAATTACCGGAAAAGTAATTATTGCTGTTTGCTGTCAGCGTGTGGGCGCTTTATTTCTTGTAAACTGACCAATCACAGCGTGATTTAGAGCCGCCTCGTTGGAAGGGCACTCGTTTTATGCATTGACACTGCCGGGGTGGGCGAGATTCAAGCCAACGCATAGATAATGAATATTCACCCCCGCTGGAGAGGCTAATTAGACGACTGGAGACTCAAATCCAGGGCACTCCGTGTGTGCACTTCCTTTTAGCGAGTAGGACTAGCGACACTAACGGTGTTGAATACAGCAGGTAAACAATTAGCTTAGAAGTTATTATTTGCAGTCCTACGTGCATAACTAACGTTACGTAGGCAACATCAGCTAAAGTTCCCGTGGTTTCTCATCTTTACGTAATTGACTGCACACGTGCTAACGTTAGCTAGTTATTGCTTAAGTTAAGAAGTTGCGCTGAAACGTTACATAGTTTCAAGGGGCTCGCTCGGTAACGTCATTATTGAATGACATTGTGAATTACGGACGCGGCTGCGTCACGTATTGCAACCTTTGCTGTCATGACAGTTAAAAATAGGATAAGGATAATAAACCTTTTATGATCACGTGCCTAACACTTGCTATTGTGAACATTGGTCATGTACACAGGAGGACACACAGCATGCACTCTGGATGTTCCATTTGTTTTCCTACAGCTAAGTACACGGTGTAAGTATCGAAGTAATCAATAGTCAATTAACATTAGATAATCAGTAAAGTATTGTTTAGTCGTTGTTATCTCAGTCTGCATATTATTGCTAAAATTGAAAACGCACCCAAACCTGTTTTCCAAAACTTGTTTCGCAACTGATGTTTCATTTCTACAGTCAACACGCACCCATCTTCTAATACAATCTTCTAATATATTCCAAACACTTTTCTTATTAGTTTTGATTTGTGTCGTCTTTCTTTTTGTCAGACATGACTCAGATTTGAAGGCGGGCGAGGACTGAGTGAAACTTTGTCATAAATCCCACGATCCATCCATGTGTATAATTTTCTTCAAGTTTGACCCCCGGCCCGCATCCAAAAATGCCTACAGGTGAGCGGTCAAACCTTGATTCTTACTGTGCTCGACGCAAGGCAAGTGTGTAAGATGGCTACTTTGGTCAGTCGTGCTGTCCCGGAAAGGGAATTCCAAAAGAAAAGAGTTGCAAAGGAAATATGATAGATCATGTTTCCAGACGATCATGAAACATGTGTAGAAAGTCTACTTCAATTGGCACTTAGCTACCGCTATGCTGCAAACATTCACGTATCCTTATGAAAAGTGTTAGAACAAACAAGGGAGCTGCCTCTAATCTTCTGACCGAGACAACTGCTAACTGGTGAGTTCTCTCTGCTAGAGCAGTTGACAAATGTGTCTTTATATACAATTTCATAAATGTAAAGTGTCAAGCTCCAAGTGGGAAAATGCATAGGATCAAACATGATAAGAATCTGTGCACTTTTGATTTGGCACTGCAGACCTTTTAAAATCCAGAAGTGCTTACTAATATATATATATATATATATATATATATGAGAGAGAGAGGAAATATTGTCTCAGTTTGCATTATATGGCTTCAGTTGAAGTGTTAGAAACAGGCAGCTACAGAATATATAGATGCGTTTAAAAAAAAAAAAAAAAAAGAGTGTTGATTCTCGACATAGCTGCTGTCATATTCTGGCAATGCTGCAATTGTCTGTATTTCATCTTGTTCCAGGATTGTCTAGTGCGACACTTGAAGCTTTGAGAGGTGCACACACAAACGGCAGTATAGTGACAAAGGAGTTAAGAGAATTTTCTGTTTTCTGTTTGATCTATTTTATAGAAATATGGCATCTGTCAATCTTGCTCATTTTTCTTTTAATGGATGACATGAATAGCCATCATTATTAGGCAAATTATGCACTTGCTTACGCTAGAAAATACAGCTCATATTTTGATCAAATTTACCATTTTAAAGCACTGACTGAATCTTTGTACAACCTCCATGTGCCCTAACTGGCTGTTAATGCTAACTTCTTTCAGTTGGCAGCACAGAGAAGTGCACTATATGCTGTCATTGTGAGTTACAGGGGGATGTCAAGTCCAGCACATTATTATCCCACTAAGGATCCTCTACCTGGCCATAGTCCATCTCTGTCCTTCCCTCTGGGAGTCTGACTCTGCCTAAGGAGGTCATAGCAGAAGTGTGGTATGAGCGCTGACTCAGGCCTCAACCTGGGGAAAGGTGAAACGTACTGTTTCCTAATGTGGTTACATCAATGCTATATATAGAGGCTACTAGTTGCAGAAGTAGTTTTCTTTTGCTGCGGTGATGTGTAATTCAAAAGGAATGTTCAGAATACCCAGACTAAAATGTGTTGACGTGCTGCAATAAAAAACATTGTAATATGATTGAAGCTTATAATGTTAGCACTTCCTTTAGAAGTGATTGAATAAACAAACTGCAAAACGTGTTTATCCCCTTCGGAGTATGATGTTACTTATGGCAATCTGCCAATTACATTGATGATATGTGCTGTTAGCAAGTTGACATTTTGATCCAAATGCTTGATCCCTGTGGGAGCATGAATATGCTCACTATATATTATGGCAGCCTGTCGGTAAGATTTTTGTATTTTTAGCCCTGTGTGTGTGTGTCTCAGCATGTCTGTTGGTCATTTCTCCGCTATGGTCCAAATTGAAATATGTCAACAGTTGTTGGATAGATTGCCATCACTTTTTTTTGTTGAGACATTCATGGTCCCCCAAGGAGGAATCCTACAGACTTTGATGATCCCCTGACCTTTTCCTCGAGTGCAACCATGAGGTTGAGATGTGTGGTTTTGCACTGACACTTCCTGCCGGCCATTGGATGGATATCCTTGATCTTGGTGACCCCCTGATCTTCCCCTAGGCACTGCCAGCAGACTAACGTTTTCACTTATCTAGTGAATCATTTAAGATATCAACATCATAATTGCTCTTGAAGAAAAGTCGCATAGTCACCAAAAACAGTTTTGAGACATGGAAATCCTTAAATACTCCTAGAACCACACAAAGCTAAAGTGGCTGCTACCGAGCCCCCAAACCACTGTGTTTACTGAACAAAGAATCAGAGTTGAGTATTCATGAAGCGCTTTGATACCTCGCTGCTTGTCACCATCCCTCCAACATGATGCAGCTGGCTGACTGTGATCAGAGCGGCTCGCATGTGATTTCCCCCTCAGGATCCGATAGCAGATGCTCTTCCTGGTGTAGCATCATTAGTGTTCGCTTTGTTTTCTGGAACAGTTGTGGCTCACACAGTGCCATGGGAACAGGCTATCATTACCACTCAATGCACAGAGTCCGACACCGATTAGGCCTATTTGGGTTATCTGGTTGCTCTTAACAGAATCCAAGCTCCCACACAAGATTAATACGAGCATACAGCTGTTACAGAGGTCAATACATTTCATTTGCTTTTTCTTCTTTTCTCTGGCCTGTGTAGTTTGCCCAATGTTTGTTTGTGTGCTCCTCTGCAGTGTTTAAATCCACAGCTCAAGGATTTCAACTCAAGTTCTATAATTGTGCAACAATAATGTGTTGGTGCTTTGTATCCTCACACACCATAAATTACATAAGTCCATGAGTCTCTGCTAAAATGCTAATTCATGTTTACAAAGGTCACACGGTGCAATGGTGATAGGTCATCTTCTCCTCTGAGCAAAATAATAATAATTCCTGCGTTTCATAATGTGAAATGAGCTGGATGAGGGGTTGTGTGTGTTGCTTTGTGCCAGTAGTGACCTGCTGGTAAAGAATCTAAAGGCTGGTGTTTCGTGAGACGCAGGTCACAATGCAGTTTGTAGTCGTTAATGGCCATGGACATAATGGCACCATTATTCACCAACACCCTGATTAATAATGCAGGTAGAGGGGTAGTACAGCGCTTAACTGACAGGCAGTCTGTGTCTGACACTGTTCCAACTGTTCATTCGTGATAGTAGCAGTACATGTTAGTGTTGTAGCCTTGCTTAGGAAATACAAACTGATAAAACACCTGGGAAGCCTACTGACGCAAAGGAAAGCGCAGATCTGTCATATCGGATGAATACATTTTCAACTTTTACTTCAATCTTCAGTTGGATGAATTGTCCTTACTTAAATATATACATTTATTACAAAATAAAATGTCACAGGATATCTTGGTACGGCTTGTAAAAACTTGTATTTGGCTTGTATAAACCAAAATGTTAGTTACATTGCATGTGCTCGGCGTTCCTCAGTACATCCCCCCCGTCATGCTGAGTCTTGTATCAACACAACACCAGGGAGGAGACCTAACAATGGTTCACCCTTGGTCCAGACCTCCTCAGGTTCACAAACTTATCTTAACCTCGAGACACCCAGAGCCTCCTCGCATACAGCATGCCAAGTGCGGATGACTCCGAGGCCTCTCAAAACACTGAACAAATAATACATTTCTTCATATTTAATATCCATTTTCCACGACACTGAGTTTAACTGTGTACAATGTGAATACTTAAATGATATATCATCAGTGTTGATATAACTGATAGTTACAATGCACTGAAAGGGAAATAAAAAGCAAACGCGCCGAGCTGCTGTGTTGCACTGACACAGCGAGTACACTTTGATTCCAAGATGTGTTCCTCTTTATTTTCTGTCTATAAAGACGCATTGTCTGTTACTTTTATATTGGCTTGCCCTTCAGCGGTCACCTACCTTTTGATCATCTCTTATTTGGTCATCATCAAAGGACCTCCTCCTCCCTGTGACCTTGGCCTTTGGTATCCCCCGCATCATACTCCAATCAAATGAACTGTACTACAAGACTCCCGGACATATCTGAGGCTTTTATGAAGGCAGAGAGAGACTCTGGTTGTTATAGCAACTCTGTTACACTAAGTCCTGCAAACCAGCTAGTGAATTGGTCCGTCTACAAACTCATTAGCCATTAGGAATGAGTCTTTGTTGGTGGATCTGCTCTTGAGACCAGCGATTGCCTTCTTTAATACCTCATTGGATCACGGCAAGAGCAAATAAACAAAAGACTCCCTAAATGAACCAAAACAACAGAACAACTTCTAAACCCCTCTCGCTCCCTCTCTCCAGGCTAATTTTGGCTGCAAACCGAGATGAGTTGTACAACAGGCCGTCCAAAGTTGCAGACTTCTGGGGGAGCAACACTGAGATCCTCAGCGGTAAGTCAGTACATGTGAGTACTGAATGAATATCTTCTTGCTGCTCGTAAACCTAAAGCAAGTTTATACCAGTTAGTTGTGTTTTGAAGTGCATGCTTTGTCTTTTAAATTACAATTCATACACCGTAGACCCAGCTACGGGGAGACATTCGGGGTTAAGTGTCTTGCTCAAGGACACATCGACTAGGGCTAGCGGAGGCGTCTGATTGAAAGACTGACCCACAGTGTCTCTATCTCTCTGGCTTTTATTTAACCAGATAAGTCCCCAAGGTTGGAAGGCTCTTTAGCAAAGACGATTTGGCCAAAACGGTAAAACAAAACGATACAAAATCAGGCAACGGATAATATATTTAAACAATGAAGAAGACTTTGTGTTAAATCAAGACCAATGGAATATGTGTTAGACTTTTAGAAAATATCTCTTGGCTCTGTGACAATGCAGCAGATGTTGGCTATTTAGCCGTGTATGAATACAGTTTTATTCAAAGCTAAATGTCTTTCAATAATCAAGGAAAAATCTGTCTCGTCCACCTCGGAATCCAATTCTCATCCTTGCCGTCACTGGATATCCCCACCCGCAGTAAACTATATTTAATTGACTTATGTCCAATACACATTATGGCCAAGCAGAGGAAATCAATCATCTTTTTTTTTTTTCTGCCAAAGGAGGAAATGCTGAGATAGCCCTGTTGTTCATCAGTCTCCTCCTCCCCTCTGTAATAGAGGGGTCAGGACTCCAGTAGTGGGCTCTTAATTGATGGCTGCTTTTATGCCGTGTGACAGGAATAAATGTCTCTGCCTTATCTGCGGGGCTAGGGGGTGGGGAGGCAGGGCCCTAAAGGAGACTTAGCATGACGAGAAGGGAAGTAAGCTATTGCTCCCAGTGGGATCCGGCTAGCTTTCCATTCACTCCCAGAGGAGCAAGACCATTTGGCTCTCTCGGTCACTGTCAGTGTAAGTGGACTTGTCTGTATTGATCACCAGGAAGTGAAGTGCCCACGCCATGTCATTTGAAGAAGAGGAATGTGGAAAGAAAACAACAGATTTATTGATGGACTGGTTTTATTTAATTACTGCCAAAGATACAATGGAGTGTTTCATCAGAGGCATGCAGGCTAGATCAAGTTCAGTATGTCGTCTTACTGTCTTTGTGAGGACATTTTGCTGCTTGCCGATTGAGGGTTTGCCTTCCCACGGACGTTCCCCATTGTCATAAGACACCTATTAGATTAAATTGTTATTCATTTACTTTTTATTTGTTAACCTTATTTTTGCATATGTTGATATATGTTCTTGCCTGTTGACAAATTTCACATTTTCATATGATGTGCTGTGTCGTGAACCAATTGGAGCGCTATAAATTTAACTTAAGAGAGAGTTACCTTTGTTTAACATAATGTGTAAAATCTGGAAAAGATAAGCATATTGAATGTTAGAATTGATCCAGTCTATGGAGAAAACCTTTTTATTTATCCCACACAATTAATCTTTTTTTATCATTTGACATATTGTGATAGTCGTTATTCCAAGATTTACTTGTACCTCCTAATGGCTTATTGGATGACATACTACTACTACTACTACTACTACTGCTTTTGCGTTGACCAGGCCTGGACCTTGAATGTGGACGGGAAGGAGGATCATGGCTGGGCATCAGCAAGCGGGGCCACCTGGCTGCAATCACCAACTACATGGATGCGCGTCTCAACCCCGATGCACAAGGACGAGGTGAGCCAACCATGGCAAATATGTTGACTCATCAAATGCCTAGTGTCACATGAGACATCCATGGTCTCCACTGTCTCCTGTGAAGTATCTTGCATGTTGCATTTATTTGATAAGTTTACCGTTTCTACTTGGTTTTTTTTGTTTTGTCTTCTCATGCAAATATTTTTAATAAGTTGGTACTGTATATTTATTTGTCTTCCACAATTAAAATAACAGCATTGAATTTTTGGCTACATTTTGTAAAGATCTGGTGAAATAATTTGTGCTGCAAGTTTGAGATATCTGTCTTTTGTATTATTTATATGTACATGTTTTATATGTATGTATTATTAACAACTTGGCTGGTTTCATAATTTAAGAACTATTTATTTTTACCCTTGTTGCTCTGCAGGATTTCTGGTGTCTAACTACCTTATGGACAAGGATCTGGACAGCTACTCTTACCTAAAGAAGGTGTCAGCAGAAAGCCACTTGTACAATGGCTTCAACCTCCTCACAGCGGAGTTCAAGTGAGTGCAAGGTGGGGTGAAACCCCTCTGAGTGTCGGGTTCATCAATTGATAGGGCTGAGTCAAAGATGTTAACGTCATGATAATCCTTAGTATTTAGGTTTGGTTTCAAAACGACACATTTGTCTTCAAGAAAGTGTCCATACACTCAACATTATTCGTTTTGCAAGTTGAAATGTATTACAGAGGTAGAAAAAATATGAATTGTGTGTCAGCAAAGAAATCTAACTGAGATCTGTTTTTATTTCTTTACAACTTGTTTGTAACTCGTTTCCTCTGTTCTGGCCTTACATTGGAATAAACCGGAAAAGCTGCTTCTTCATCTCATGGGTGCTAAACAGGCAGAACAGTCTCAGCTGCTGAGCTGTGGAAGAGCCAGCATTACATTTCTAAACCTGTTCATATTTCAGGCTTTTAGATGAAGAAAATCTAGACAGTATTAAAAATAATATGGATTTTTTTCTTCTTTCGACTTCTGTCTCACCAGCCTGGCCTTGGCTGAATTTGGTGGTCTGATAAAAGAGAGAAAATCAAAGCGAGATTAGTGCACACCAAGATAGTTGCCATGGTGGAGGCCCCTGTAGACAATCGGCATGGAAACAGTTTAATTTCTGCCAGCAAGTGGTTGATGGTTCAGCTCATGGTTCAACACATGACCCGACCTAACTGTATCCCTGGCGGGGGAGAGAAGAAAAAAACATCCGGGTTTGGTCTCATGATCCGTGTGTCCTAGTAACATGGCCTCAAGGAGAATCTCCTCGGGGGGGGGGGGTTCTTAGCTTGTCCAGCCCTTCTTTCACATTTTGTAGTATTCGTTTTTAGTTTGGACAGAATACATTGGTGCATAATCAAAACTATAACATCAGCTAATCATTGCTGCCGACCTCCAATACATTTATTAAAACAATTTGTCCTGGATTTCAGACGGCGGTGACAATCGTCACTGGCAGATTATAAATAGTTGAGCTAATGTCAGCGCTGTTGGTTGGATGAAATGTCTCTCTGGCTGACTTGTAATGTTTCTGACTGACTTGTGAGATGAGAACCATGAGATCTAAGACATGGAAGATACCACCCTCCAAACTCTTAACATGTTGAGTGTCTCTCATAATGCAGCCCCATCTCCACTTCAACATGTGTATAATATGCATGCTATATCGGTTCTGTCAGCACTGTTGCTGTTGTGTTAGCGCTTGTTGAAAACCTGATGAAGGGAATAGATCCATTTCAGGTAGAGAAACTTAAACAACAACGCAAAACTTAAACGACAACATAAAACTTAAACAACAACACAAAATATCAGCAATTTGCCTCAGTATTATTTTAGACTTTGTAACCCCCTTTTTGTCCTCCTTTTAATAATAAAAAAAAAAAAAGCAGTTCGATAGCTTTGCTTTTGTTTCTTTGATAGGCTAAAGCCATCAAGATATGCAAATGTCCTTGTTAAGACCGGGAGCTGTAGTTACGCCTGCGCTGCCCCAGTGCCATTCCTCTGAAATGAAAGAATGAGATGCCACCCCACGCTCATGAGACGCCAGCAAACCCTGTGTGTTTATGTTGTTATAATAATGCCTTATTATGTCTCCCGCTTTGCCTGGGTTGTCATTGAGGGTGGAAATCCCTCACCGGAGCCTCGTGCTGTGAATGTACTGTGTATGTTTCCCTCCTCAAACACCCATCTGATGGGAGCTGCTTCCTCTGCAGATAGAGACGACGCTGGGACATAAAGCTTAATAAACACCCTGATTCACCAGCCTATTTGTTTTCCGCTGTGGTGTGCACAGCAACTCGGATGAAAGTACGCCGTCTGGTTTCTTTCCCGAATCAATCACAACATCTGGTGGTATGTAGAGTAGCACTATATTACAACGTAGAGGCTTTCTCATTCATCTGGAACTAGCACATGGTTTATGATGGGGGTGGCAGTGGGGGGACACGATGCTCCCACCATATATAAGCATCGTCTGTATTCACTCAGTTTTTGAGTATGTGTGATCCCACTCATTGAGATGCAATGAGGAGAGAGGGTGTTCACTTAATACACAACCCAGAGAGGCATTGACATATTTTAGTCTGGCCATGATTTATGTATTTGTCCTTTTTTAATTGTGATGCTTGGTAAATCCTTGATTCATAATCTATAGCCCTTTGGGGATTGAGTTGTATATCCTAACTTTCTCTCTGTGGAGCTAATACCATATATTTTCATATTTAGATCGAGGATCTAATCCAGCCTTCCAGCCTTCCATCTGGCTTTTTGATACATTTGTTTCTGATCTTCCATTTCATGTCACTCTCACTTTAAAGTCAGTGCCCAGATATTATTCAATTTATTGAATATCTCTCTTGGCAGAAACTTGTACAAAATGAACAAGACAAACAGTGGAGCATCAGATACACACATTTCAGAGTAGCCGGGTGGATGCACTCCCAATATTTTAGCAGTAGATGCTCACAGTAAATGGCTCAAATATCCTTCCTTGTTTATAGGGAATCCAGATGTCCAATAAGGGCCACAAAATAAGAAATATTGTAAATTCCGGCTTAACGATTGTTAGTATTGGGTGGTATTTTTCATCAGGACCCGATCTGAATGTGATTGTCTTGTATAAAGTCAACCTACATAGGATCAGACAAACATTTCTAGGTCATGTGTGATAAGATTTCATTACCAAAGTTATATAAGAATATTATGGTATTTTATTGTATTTATCAAGTCTGCTGTCGCCTTAAGGACACAAACAGTAGCTGATGAAATAGAGTACCACATGAAAATATTAGTATAATTTAGTTTATAATTTTAAATTTGTATTTCATGGCAATCCATCCAGTAGTTGTTGGGCTCATTTACTTATAACTACAAATGTCAGTCTTGTGATGGTGCCAGAGGAGAAGTCAGGGAATCTCCAAAGTCATTCATCCTCTGGGCTCTATGGATATCTGAACCTAATGTTATGAGAAGCCATCCCCTAGCTTTTGAGAGAGTTCACTCAACGGTGGACGGACCGACAGACTAACATTGCAAATGTGGCTCAAAATGCACCAAACACCATTTCCATGCCTTTAATCTCTGCGTGTGTGGGTGTACAGATGTGTGTTTGGATATGGGAGTACATGCTGCCGTTACCCAGGAGCCCCCACCAACATGCCCATCTACATTCTGAACTGATAATGTCGAAAGCTCATCCAACCATCTCCAGGCAACTACACCACAGCTGGCGATGGGGAAACTGTTTCGAAGCCTCAGTATAGAGGACTCTTCATTAGATCGTTTCCCGGCCAGCATACTGATTACCTCTCTTACCGAGATCTGAAAAAACCTGCTTTCGACTCTTCCCCCCTCGTTCTCTCTCTGCCCAGTGGCCTTGACCTCCTGCTGTTGCCTCATCTCAGCCCAAATCAACCCACAGCACACCTGATGTGATTTTCTAGAATCTAGCCAGCAGAAATGGAGCCATCGCCCTGCAAATCCTCCACTTGCTACCACCACGATCAATTTGATGCGTCACTGGCAAAGTGTGTACATAAACACCAGGCCTTCCAGGTATTGTTGAGTTCAGTGCCACAGCATAAATGACAATAGGTTAAAAGCTTTACAGATTCTTCAGTTTTCTTTAAGGTTACAGTGCCTCCCGGTTCCCACTGAGCAGCTACTGTGTACATGCATGTATGAGGGGTGACTACTGTCACCCGAGTCAACATTAGCCAGTGTTACTGTGTTCACAGTAACCATAGGAACACAGGAAAAGCAGTTGTTTATTCAGACTGCTCAGCTGGGTTTGGGTCAAACTTGGAAACAATATTAAGGTCTTTGATGTATTGTTGTCAGAGAGAGTGTAATGTCAACTTGAGGATTCTTCCTCAGCTGCCTGGACACACACACACTGCTTGTGCAAACTCTAGAGGACAACCTCTGCAACGGGGAAACTGTTTACAGACAAGATAGTTTAGCACTAATCATTTGTTGTTTGTGTTCGTGGTTTGCTCATGTCCGTATTTGTCATGTTAATTCCTCAGTCTAGGCCAGTTTTCATGGAATACATTATAATGAACTGACTAATCAGATAACAGTCACCTATGTTGAAATGTAAGCATATGTATAGTCTCGGTTAAAGAGCATTTCATTTTATCGAGCCTGAGTAGTCTCTTTTTGATAAGCAAATAAACAATATATACTAAAATCTTCCTTTTACATAAAGTGTTGCATGTTTTGTCTACGAAACTCAACTCACTCCTTGAAACACTAAAGTCACCTTGTAGTTGAAGTTCATGATTTGTATATGTATTTATATTTATTCTGTGGTCATCTGGGTTCAAGCAATTTTCTGAAAGATCTGTTAAAATTTTTGGCATCAAGATTAATTGATCAATTGTGTGTTCTATAAAACATCAGGGAATATTCAAAACGAAGAAATGCATAATGCAATCACAATTATACATCCAATGTGACATCTTGAAATTGCTTCTTTTGTCTGACCAACAGTTAAAACCTAAATATATACTATTTACAGTGATATAAAGCTGCAAATGTTCACATTTTAGAAGCTGGAAAAATCAAACGTTTGGCCATTTTTTTCTTGAAAAGAGAATCAAATTGCTGCATTGATTATCATAGTAATAATTTTCTGTCGATCAACGTATCAATTACTTAACGAATTGTGTCCACTCCAAACATCAGATATGAAATCATTGTTAATTGGTTTTATGGTTAAACATGTTCTGCACTTTGTTATACCGAAGAGACCAAAGGCTTTTAAAGCCGTCTCATAAAGTTTGTGACGGAGCTGCGACCCCAGCCGCATATGCTGCTCCCGTCTTGCCCGTTCTTGACTGGGAAACCTTCCAAGTTCAATGTTGAAACGGTGTTGCGCCACATTTCAGATTGACTGATGTCACTAGTATGGCTGTCATAAAATTGGCATAAAAAATTAATTCCGCTGCTGGTTCAAAGGAGTTGGACATAATTTATTATTCACTCCTGTACCAAAGCCTTCACAGATGTCCTTGATGTCAGACAGATTTTTCAGACTGAATACATTCCCTCTAACTGAGGACTTTGCAAAGAGATCTAACACCATAACTAAAGGATGTTTTGGTATTCATAGCTGTTTGCAGCACTAATTTGTATTTCGAAGCATTAATTGTCCCCAGTTGTTCCTTTTAGGATGACTTTAAATGCTGCAATTAATGATGCCGTTGGGTATTTTCCCATTTGAATTGCCTCTACAAATGAAACTGGCTTATTAATTCCTATTTTCCAAGACTGCAAAGAAAATTGCAGGTGCACTGTTCATATTCTCTCACCCTGAGCACCCATTTCACAGGATTCCCTCAATAGTACTTTAAACATCATCGTTGCTGTAAACGAAAAGGATTCCAGCACATGCCAGCATACCAGGATCGACACTATTTTATTAAAAGATTACGAGAAGGAGCAAAGCACGCGTTTTGCATGTTGCTTCGTCAAGCTTTGTGCTTGCTTTCCATCAGGTGTGCCTTTTTAAAGAATTTTTGGAGAATCCAACAGGTTCACAATACCCAATAAAATAATACCGAAAATAATGGGCAATAGCAACTATAATTCTACCACACAAAATTAGATAAAACTATTTTATTTGCATAAGATAATGAGATACAAGTAATGTCGGAGTACAACAGAAATAATAATTGGTCAAGAACAACTTTAATCATCGCTAAATGCAATCTGTAATTTTCCATCCTACTGTGTCCCATGTAGAGCCAAACAAGACATTATGTGTTACTATGGAAACAGAGGCAGCCCTGAACCCATCCATCTAAAACAAGGTCTGTTTTCTTTCTTTTTTTTTACTATGGTTGCTGTAGAAACTGTCCTTTCCTCTCGGCCTATGGCCCATTCATGTTTCCATGTTGATATCACTATCAGATTGTCTATTTATTCATTTCCTGCCACAAGTTCTCCAGCAGAGCTCAATAGTGTATATATGTGTCTGTGTCCTTCAATTGCCCCTCAGCAGGAATCTATGGCTTGAGTAATTCGCTGCTGGACACTCCATGGAGGAAACTGCTGAAAGGAAAAAGCCACTTCACCAGCGTAGTTAGCGACCAGTCCCTGTCCCGCGATGGACTGGTACAAGAGCTGCTCAACGTCCTCTGTAATGAGGAACTGTGAGTGCTGAACACCCAATGAGACATTCCCTCGCTGATTCCCATGCTAGGACGTTTTTTTATTCATTTAAGTTTACGGATAATCATCTAAAAATACATGCTTTTCTATTGATTTTAAGGCAATTTTAGGGGTTGAAATATTGATGAATTGACATTGATGGAGTCATGAATGTTGACATGTAGAGGTGATTTACATCTACGTTTACGAGTAATAGAGTGTGAGTGAGTGTGTTTATGGTAAACTATAACTCTAAAGCTTCTCAAAGAGCTGTCTTGTGGGTTTGTTTAACAGGAACACACCTGATCCAGTTCTGGAGAGCCAGAGTAATGGTTACAGCAAGCCCGAGATCGAGGCTCAGTCCGCAGTGTTTGTTCTCCACCCTCATTATGGCACAAGGTCAGTGTCTTCCACTTCCGCTAAATCTCTCTGCTGTCTCCCCTGGTTGCCTTTACCCGAGGTGACTGACAGGGCTGTGAATATCCACAGTGTAATAATCAATCCTGTCTGTGCTGGGATCCCACTGTGGACTAGGGGGATACAGAGGCTGTGCTGTGGCCAAAGGTCTAACGTCACTTGCACCGCCTGCTCACTTTTAATACAGGTTTTTGTTCAATACGGCAAATGTGACTTTTCAATGATCATAGTTGTTACTCCTGCCACTCCTGTGTTCTTTGGGGTTTTCCGTTGTTAATGTGTTTGTTTGTTTGTTTGCTTGTATCCCGTGTCCCTGCCCATTTAGGACCAACACAATTATCCTGATAGACGCAGAGGGTAATGTGACCTTCACAGAGCGCACCATGCTCAACTGTGACCCAAGCAAATGGAGCACCAGTTCTTTCCAGTTCAAACTGCAGGAGTGAAGAAACGATGGAGGAAACCCACTCTGTGCCTTTCTTCAGCTAGTTGACGCTTGCTGCTTCCTTAACTTTAGCGATATGTATTTCTTGCTTTTGATTTAAGTTCAAATACATCTTTAGAAAATGTCTGCTAATTTAAGATTGCCAAAGAAAAGTACACATTTTGTAAAGGACCATTTTTTTTTACCTACATACAAGACAGCAGGGTTGGGTTGCTTCAAAAAGTCTAATGTGTGACACATTGCTGGTAACCTGCTTTGAAATGCAATCAATACCGTCATGCACAAGATTATTTATTATTAAAAATACACTTAATGCACAATTTCTGGAATAGAATTTGACATTATTTTCTGTTTTACAAATTAGAAAAGAATTGGGTCATCAATATATTTCTATAAAATGTATCATCTTATTTAAATGTACAGTAATTGTCATAGATTAGAGTTATCGCTACTTTTTAAATGTTGGATTATGTCGGTGGTTCTCAAACTGTGGGGCGCACCCCTTTTAGTGGGGCGCAGGTGGAAATGCAGAAATACCATTATTGAAAACTTCACATATTACAAAAGTACACAGACATAAAACTAAGTTGTTAATAAATACACTGAGAAATGCCTGTACTTTAGTGTAAATGTTTACTTACACCGTTAGCAGGTTATGTGAGCATGCAGACGGCCAAGATTCTTGGCGGTCGAACAGTCCTTTTTGGGTAGGAAGGTTCCTGACAGTGTGAAATGACCCGGAAGTATCTAAGTGGCCGTCATAAGTGCTGGTCGAATTCTCTGAACGCAAATGAAAGGAGCTTCAGTGCTTACTTATTTAGCTCTGTTAGCATAGGAAACACTGGACCTTCCTTTATGGAAGGAAAAGAGATAATGCTGCCCCACAATTCTTTGCGGAGGCAACATTTAAAGTGTCATTCGGCCGTTCACGAGAACAAACGATCATGGCCAACAAAAGCAGATCAAGTAAATAAAGTGTTTCATAAACTATTGTCTGCATATTCTTATGGTCAGATTATAATCTGCATATAAACCATAACAACAAAGAGTGATATGAGAGATTGTTAGTGGGATTGTTTAATTCAGCATCTTTGAAACTGAACAATGAGACAGTACTCTGTGACAATCTCTTGGTTTCACTTGTATATTCTCCTTTCATTTATATTCCAACCTCGTTAATAAAGTAATTGGAATTGAGGTTGTTTATGTTGTTAATAAAGTAATACTTTGAACCGGGTTGTTCATGTCCTCGGCTTTAGACAGCGCCATAACAACACGGACCAGGATGATCTGTTTTGTAGTTCATTTCCTGAACATTGTAGTTTCACTGGTGCAGTGACGTCACTAACATCCGCCTGCCGTCGCCTCATATCTACGTAGTGAAAGTGGAGTCGGATTCTCTAAACACCGCGGTTCTCTTTTCCTCATGAATTTTCCTTCCCATCTTTCCTTGACCCCGTGACGTTTTCCACAGAGGTCAAGGTAAAGTGGTTAGGAATAGACGTTAGGAGGTAATTATTTGACTATTTGACCCCAGCCCCTATGTTACTGACAAAAGGCCACGGCTCAACACAACTAGAGGCAGTTAAACATTTATTCTGTGGCGAAATAACCCTTTAATGTGGCGAAATAACCCGTTGATGTCCACGTCAGCATTTAAATGAAATCAGGTATTTAAAATGACCGTATCAGCAGGTCAGCCCACACACATAGCATCAGACTCACAACCACTCACTTTCAGTATTTACAGATAGGCACACATTAGGTTTTAAAAAGGTTTTGGAGCTGATCGGTTGTCAGAAATCCATATCAGATTCTCCCTCTGAAATTAAGGCACAACAAATGCTTAATGTACACAATAAACGTGTTTGCTTTGTGCTAGGAATGCTCAGTTTTTAAACTAAACAGATATTAAGTTTAAAAAATGAGAACGAAAAGCCAGTAGATGGAAGCTGCGTTCAAGACACGCTGGGAGAGTCAGAAATCCCAACTTTACGTGGAGGAAAAAGACCCAACGTGGTAAAGAGTTCACACCGTCAGCGCTACAAAACGTTACGTTTAAAACACCGACGATCAGCTAAACGCATTTTAGGACTCGGAGCAGGTTATTCTCCTCAAAGTTCTCATTTTTCACCACAAACCAACCGGAAGCCACCGCGGACGAGGAGTCTAACCACGTTTTGGATTCATTTAAACGTCCAGTCATTTATTTTATAGTTGAACGACATATTTCCAAGAAACTTATGATCTGTGGTAAAAAAAACACAACGTTTTAAAACGGTGCTTTTGGTGGAGAAACTCATCTCATCCAATTTCTGACTGTTCTCCTGTTGCCCTTCAAAACAAAGGCTCAACATTGAGCATGAATTGAGAGTGGCTGTATCAAGCCTGCAACCCCGTTTTAAAAAAGATCTGTAGTGGAATGCTAATACTGATAAAAAATTATGGCTGAGACATATCTGCACCCATTTTGTTGTTCACGTTATTGTTATTTTGAAAAGTTTTACAGTGTAAAATTCAGTAAAACGTTTTATTGCCAACAATTTTAACTTGTTTTGTTTCGTTTTTCACAGGTTGCACCTTATTGTTATTATCTTGAAAATATATTCAGTGCAAAACAGGTTGATTGCAGCCCCAATAAGCAAACTTGTTGCATATTAGTTATGTATTTTTTCTTGTCTGATGGAGCAATCTGGTTTACTTGAAGGTGATTGCGATTTTCTTTATTCTATTATTGGACAGAAACATTTTGAGAACCACCAGATTATGGTAACCCTTTTGCAGGTATTTATGCCCCAACACTGCACAATATAGCCTCAGTATTGGTTACAGCTAATGTTTCAGACAAAAAATAATAATATAAAAACCCTCACACTTTGCTTTCTGCTCATTAATTGTTAACACAATCACACTGTACAGAACCCTTTTATCAAGTAACTACACATGTGCACCAGTTAGGGGATTTCTGCATTTAATCTATATCAAAAAGACAACTGGTTCTTCCTCTTATTGTTTGTATTACTTCTACTTCCTGTGTTTCTGCCATTTATCCACATGTTACTCATACAAGTGTTGGGCTAATTCAAAAGGGAAAATATTCACACATAGGCTACTAACCTAAAGAAGGACGTTGGGTGGTTTCGAAACTCCAACTGGCAAAGGCATATTTCAAATATCTAATATATATTATAAATTAGTAGTGCTCACTTCTTCCTCGACTAAAGGTTTTAAAGAGGGATATTTCCACGATCAGAATCAGAACTGTTTATTGCAAGTATATGTCTGAGTGCGTGGGGGGTCCCAGACTTTATTTACGAACCCAGCGGCAGTTGGGAAGAAACTGGTGTTGTGGAGTGAGGTGTTTGTTCTGATGGACCGCAGCCTCCTGCCTTATGGAAGGGACTCAGAAAAACAACTCAAAACAATGCATAGCGGAACACCGAGGAGCCGTCCGCGGCGACATCTTTCTGCTACTCTCAAGCAGCTTGTATGAAGAGGGGTATCTCTGTAAAAGTCTTCAGGTGCCTGTAAAAGCAGAGTAATCCACAATTATTAGGACTATTTTTTTTCCGGTCATTTGATCTACTGTCAGATGTAGAGGTTTCGTATAAGGGGCTGTCCCAGACGGTGTACAGCACAGTCACAGTAGGAAATGTGCAGGTGCAAATAATTAAATGAATTATGGCTGAAATCTATTTAGCTTCTGGTTTCTGGGTCCACAGTAATGTGATTAGTAAAACATCTGTGTTTCCTGCTATGAAAACTAAATCAAATTGTATGTTGATTTAACTTCATATAAATAGATAAAAATCATTTCAGAAACCATCTCCACTATTCATTATTATATATCACTATTTTTTAAATACATTAATTTAGCCGACTGGGCTGCCACACATTGTTACCGATCTACTGTTGGTAAATAGGGACCCCAACTGGCAAGTTGAGATATTGCAATGCACATATTCCTTATGTAGTCTGCCCCTCGTCGCTTTAGGATATGACTATATAACCACATACACTGGTGGTGACAATAAAAAAGAAACCTAGGCTGTGTTTATTAACACCTTCGCAGGGGAAGTATACAGATATTTTGTCAGCGTGTCTTTGTCACGATGACATGTCAGATGAATGCATACCTGATAATAATAAAAGTACATTTGTAACTTTTATGTAGGCTGAATTCTTAGAAGGCTCTGGTTGAATCCTGAGCTGTTTAATGGGTCATTTATTCTCCGTTCACTCCAATGGACGATTTTTAATGAGAGTAATCTCTGTTCACTGCAGGTCAGCTCACATATTATTGTATTTTTTGAGAGAGGCTCATGGCTCCAAACCAGCTAAAATGTTCACCTCATTTTGGATTCATGTCAGTACAAATAACATGGCACCCAGGAGTTGAGATCTTATAGTCTGTACCAACTGACAGACTCAGAGCCACAATGTAAGCATGGCAAAAACATATCTTTAAAAAACAACAAGCAGAACAAAAGCATTTTTATATTTGTGTATTGTAAAATAAAGGTTAACCCTTCAAGTCATATGTTCCCCAAATTTACAGGACTACTACCAATCTAAGGTCCTAAATGTAAACGATATCTGCCAATACTCCACGGTTCTCTTTCAGGCACTATTTATCTTTAAAGACATTTTTTGTTTGTTTATTAATTTCAAAAGTATTGAAAGAAAAAATATTTGATTGGAAATTAAGATGGCAGATGGCTTGTTTATTTATATCACCACTATCACTCAATCACAAATAATATTCATGTGATCTGTATTGAAATATACATGGTAAATATATTTTTTACATTGAATAAAAGTAGGGATCGGTAATGAAGCTCAATATTAAACGGGCCCCAAGTGCTAAATTATTAATGACCGTAGTACTCATAAGTTCCGGCATTACTGGTGCTTTTTATTAGTACTTTTACATGTTTTTTTGTAATTTATTATCACACTGCAGCTAGTATATCTCATCAGCCCTCTCAGTCAGGGCTGCTCCTGCAACACACACACACACACACACACACACACACACACACACACACACACACACACACACACACACCAATTATGTATCAATATCCGCTCAACAGGCAATATGTAATTGAAAGAAACTCAAAATTAAATTAAATTAAAGCAGCCAGGTGATCTGATGTCTGTGTTCTTCAATTTATTATCATTTATAAACTTCCCCAAGCAATGTTTATATTACATTTTTTTAGATTGGATTCCAATATGATATGAATGACTGCTGTTGTTAATAATAGGCTCGTTCGTTTGAGCTGCGCCTTGCCTGGAATCCAGACCAGAGCAGGCGGCCGCTGCAGGGGGCGTTGCCAAAAAACTGCGATCAAGTTGGACAGTTGAGGTGGGAGGGGCAGAGACGCGACTACGCTACCTACACCCTCTCTCTGCTTGAGCGCCCACGGGACTCTGGCAGGCGCGCAAGCAGTGGAGGGCGTAGACCTGCGGAAAGCAGAGGCACCAGGCGCGACCTATATATATATATATATAGTTATATATACATATATATATACCTATATATATATATATATATATATATATATATATATATATATATATATATATATATATATATATATATATATATATCCTGTTGCACGAAGCAATACCTCTCTTAACCTCCAGGCATGTGTAACCTCTGTGAGATGTCTCCTGGCCAAATGAATCTCATGGAGCTGGGCAGGCTTGTCGTAACAGCAGTTAATTCCACATCTGCATTCATGACAAAGGACAACATAGTACGGTCATCTTGTGTATATTCGTGAATCCTGCGTTGCTCTGAGGATTAACCATTGTTTATACACTAGTACAGTGGTACAATGAAATAGTGATCGTGGATTTAAATACATGTGAATAAAATAAATGAAATGGAATAATTTCTCAGAAAAACTGTCTCTGTTAAATATTATTTCTAGAGCAACGGCAGTAATAGGCTCGTTCGAGATGAGCCAGTTCTGCGCAGAATCGATCACCGGCGATCGGCGCGCGATCATGCGGGTTAGATATGTGTCACACATGCTCCCGACTTGCTCTGAAGTCATGCACACGATACTCTCACGAAAGGCGTCCGTCGATTTTAGAGCCAGGCGCCGCAGGAGCTCTCCATCCACTGCCTGGCCCAGTGCATGATGGGAAACACCTGGCTGTCGCCTCATCAGAGAGCTGATTGGCTCTTAGATCTGACAGCAAACACCACGTGTTGTAGAAAATCCAGGGCGAATTGTAAGTCTCTCTGTGCGCATTTGCAATTATTAAGACTGATCTGACCCCATATGTTACAGTAGGCCTATGTTGTTCTATTGAGTGTGTTAATGTTTTAAACATGCAGATGGAGTATTTTCTATACATGTTTACTCTGTTACACAATTGTTATTATACAATGAATAATACGTTAAACAAAGGTAACAGTCCAGTGTGAAAACTCTGTATAAATCTATGTTGGCTTATATATTTATTTTGTATTTCTTCTCATACATTTAATTCAGAAATAATTTCGAATTCTGTTCTTTTTTTCTGAGAAATTATAGATGTGTTTAAAAAAGCAATTATCGAGTCATGAAAAAGAACGGAGTATTGATAAGAGAAGCTCCTTGTAGTAATACAATCCTATAGATACCACATGGCACAACACTTGAAATAGGAGGGATGAACAGAGGGGTATGTTGCTTGCAATCTGCAACCTCAACACTCGATGCCACTCAATCTAATAAAAAAAAGACAGTTTTAGCCTAGAAACTGTCAACAAGGCAGTGTAGCCGTTACACGTACTAATCCTTAAATATTAGCAAATCACTAATGAGAAAAAACACAAATTTGCTCGATCTAAATACCTAAATGTCTCTACTTATGCATATAATTAGCACACATTGCAATCCTGTCTCTTTATTTGTACCGATCTCTACCAATATTTACGCATTCAAATTACCCTCCAGGTGCTTCCTGGAAGGCATGCACTTTGAACTTCCCTTGACGCGACTATCTCTTTTTACGTCTCTGGTTGAATCGTACAAGTTGCCGTCGTTGAAGAAAGTTGTGATTGGCCCGCAGATCGATCACTCATAAAACGCCGGCACTGGGAGGTGGGACTTGAGTAGATTTGCCGCTGTGTTCTTCTTCAAGATGGCGGAGCTGCAGTTGAGGCAGTGTGGCGCTGCATCGAGAATATAACAAATTAGAAAGGTAGCCTGGTGCACAATAGAAGACAGTCGTGTCATATTTATCGGTGAGTATTTCTGCACTAAACTGTGGTCGGACTAGCTTATCAGTTTTTCTACCGCGTAGATCTGCGACGCCACAGCCGTATAAGTGCTTGCTAGAGCATTAGCATAGATGTTAACGTTACCAGCGGCCCGACGTGCAGCTGTAGATTGAACAGATGCGCGAGATCGAGGTCCCCTCACTTTTTTATTTTAAGATTCATTTGCTTTTTATTTGAACGTGGATGGACGTTAATCATGTTCCCAAGCTGAATTAACTATCACGTCACGTTGAAGTCCTTTTAGTTCATCTTCTTGGTAGTAACACTAGTTAGTAGCCTATGTAGCCTATGTTAGTTATCTAGAGCTTTATGTCAATAACGTTATTCCTAAAGTTTAACTAATTTAACTGATGTCTAAAGTTACTCTCACTGGTCCTTTTATTCCCTCTAGCTTCCAGAAGATACCAGTGGAGGATGATCAGTGCCTAGATCCCATATTAAGCTGAATGCATTGTGATTTCCAATAATTGAGACAGTGATTCTGAAAGCTGTCTACATTAATGAAAAGAACAATGTAGTCCGCTTAGCATTTTCACCTCTGGTACGTGGTCTATACAGGGATGTGCTTCTGCATGCGTTCTGGCTTTAGATAAGAAGAGTTTCTGAACAGGTCAGATTTTAGAATACATTACCAGTTTGTTTAAATTGTATTCTATTATAAAGAGAAAATGGAGATAGATGATGTGCTACCCCCTCTCCCCTTGGAGCCACCTGATGATTTTGGCCAAGATGAGGGTAGAGCACCTCCACCACCTCCCCTGCAAACGTCCAGTGACGCAGAGGTAATGGACGTTAGCTCTGGTGGTGATGGATACACATACACCCCAGAGGACGGGGAAGCCAATCCACAGCAGCCCCTCAGCAAGGGCTCTATAACTTTCTTTAGCCACCTCTCAGATGAGGCTAGTCCCAATCCACCGTGCCCCAGAACAGCCCGCCACGCTCCCCAAGCCACCGGGTTTCTACCAGACCTCAAGCTGCTCAGAGATGTTAAGATCCGTGTAAGCTTCACTGAAAGCAGCAATAGCAAAGATCGGAAGGTTTTGTATACAGGTGAAGGGCAGGAGGGAGGAAGTGATGATGGCTTAGACGGCGTTAATGGTGAGTTGCATGACTCAACTAGCGAGCAGGAAGCAACTGAGGGAAGCTTTGGAGCAGGGAACATAGCTGGCAGAGGATCAGAGGAGGCAGAGCTAGAACTGGAGAATAAGGTAGAGTTTGCTGTCCTGGATGAGTTGGATGACCTCTACGAGAACTTCCTGGATAATGACGATGCAGAGCTTGGTGGCTTTAAGTCTGAGGTCATAGTTCAGCAGGAGCAAGCGGATGAGGAGGCCGTGACTTTCTCCTATGAGGTACGTTGGTTCTTATGTCTGCAGTAACCTTTATCATTATCAGTTCCACACCCATTTTGCCCTTAACAATCAGAAACAGAAATAATGTAGGCCTAATACAGTCCAAACAAGTGAAGGGCATTAATAACATTGTCATTATTTATCTGCTTTTGTGTCAATAAGACCACTGCTATGGCAAACGAAACAACAACAACAAGCTTGTTCAGTCAAAATAAAAGCAATGCAACATACCGAGTGGGCCAAGAGAATAACAATGTAACAATAATAGTGTTATATTGCTGCTCATCTGTAAAATGTCACATAATTAGATTGAGGAGAACATTACCGCTGACATAATAAAGTTCTCATTATAGCTTTCTCGTAATAGTATATACTGACGTCAAAATTAAACAGATTAATAACTTCCTGGACCATGTCTTCGCACTTATACCTGGAGACACCCCTACAAACCAAAACACACAGAACATATTTTAGTAGGAATGCAGCCTAAAGTAAGCCACAAATCATGAAAGTTTGTGGCATCTGTGTCATGGTGGTGGGTTTGTTCGGACTATTGCTTGTTTTCTAAATTGAAACCATCAACCTTGTTGCATCTGCTTAGCTGCCCCCACCCCACCTTGGTGTCAGGTCACCCACATTAAAAAAACACCTTTAGCCATGCAGATACTTTTAGTTTTATTTGGTGTTATTTATACATCCACCTCAATACAATGCAGCTGAATAGCATTGGATCTGTGGTCTTCAAAGCATAAAAAGTACATTTCGAAAAACTCAACAACCACTACACTTTCCAGAAACAATGTCCTGGTAACTAGATGATTTAATAAATCATGAGATGCTCAGTGCTTGAGAAATATTTTCTATCAAAGTACAAGCTCCATATAGTGTAAAACAACATTTGATGCTTGTAGTAAGACAGTTGGCATGCGTCTCCTTTACAATTTTACTGTGGTAAATACATAGGCCGGGTTGTATGTTTTATAGTTGAGCTACTGGGCAAACTAGAACAAACGGTAACTATTAATTGGAAGAGGACATTGGGAATCATGTAGTGTAGATTACGTGGAGCTAGAACTGAGAACAAATACTGTTATGATTTCTTGATTTTAATATTGCAACACATAAAACCTTTCCTGCATCAGTAGGTGTGAGTGGTTAAGTCGGGATCAAATTTATCACCTGACTTTTAGACATTTTTGTTTTTATTTATTTGTTTTTTATTACTCAAGTGAGGTGCTGAAAGAGGTTAGTGCCATTTATGTCTCCCATTAAATGCTGAGTTCTTTTGTGATGCAATAGTACTAAAAAAATGTATCAAAGCTGCTAAACAGTTGTAAATTAATCAGAAAATATATTCTGTTTTAAGTCAGAAGTATTTAACTTTTATGCCTCAATGTGGCACTGATGAGATTCTTTATTGTGGTGGAGTGCCGTACGGTTTTGTTATTTTATCCAATTGTTCACTTTATTAAATCTCATCAGACACAACTTTCTCTTAAACCGGTGACCCATCCTTCTCTCCTGGCCTTAACCATTGACTCTTCCAGGAGGAGTTTGACAATGATGTTGATGCTCTGCTTGAGGAGGGCATGCCACTCCCAAAAAAGATGCGTACGGCAGAGGACAATAATGGCGGGGACAGTGATCATCCGTCAGATGGTGAAGAAGGTGTTCAGCCCATGATGACCAAAATCAAGACTGTCTTGAAGAGTGAGTGGTGGATCTGTCTGTTTTAGGGCTGGGTACTCGCTAGGAATGGTGAAATGTGGTTTTAGTACGATGGGGCACAATTACATATAATATTCTTCACATTATAAGGTATTTAATTCATTTGTTTGTTGCAGCAGCAAGCATGGTTACAATATATACAATAATTGTACATGCGTGTTACATCTGTTACAAATTATAGGATAGTATTGTGTTTAGAATTTTTACGCATTGCTGCTAGAGATTACAATACAGGGTTTACCCGGAAAATTGGTTAACAATATTATTAAGAACTGCACAACTGCAATGGACAACCAAGTAACCCTCCTTTCTGTGTTGTAGTGCTCTGACATAGTATCACAATCGAAAAGCACACGCTGATGGCACCTTGACATATGCACACTGGTGTTGGTCAGGTGGTGAGATGTAAAACACTACATTCAAGGACCCACTAAACTAATCAGGTTTGAAATCCTAATGGTAAATGAAAAAACTCGAGTCTGAAACTTTTTCAAAACTATAGATTAGTGATCAAGTAATTGATTTTAAAAAAGTTCAGTAACATTTTACTTGCATGTTTTGTCCTAACAATTCTTGCCTTACATAATACTCAAACCTAAACCCTACTTTTGATTAAAACTATTTTAAACATTAATTTCAAGAGTATGAAAACCTCTCGACTGATTGTCATACGATTATGAGTTTTTAGGTAATGCATAAAAGTATTTTAAAAGTTTCCCCCAAAGTGATGGTGTCGTAATTAGTGGCTGCATTTACATTCCCCCTCTATGCCAGGTCGTGGGCGTCCACCCACCGAGCCTCTACCTGATGGGTGGATCATGACATTCCATAACTCGGGCATTCCTGTCTACCTGCACAGAGAGACCAGGGTGGTTACCTGGTCCAGACCCTACTTCCTTGGGACTGGCAGCATTAGGGTAAGAAGCACCACTAGTGTCATGTCATATTATTTTACCACTAATTTGTTTGCAGGGGTTTTCATTTTATTTGTTGAGTGCACTTCTGTCAGTACTCTAAACAGAATTCTTACTTTCACACTTTGCTCCTGCTGTTGTGGTGCTGGTCAGTGTTCAGCAGCTGCCTCATAATATCATAATCGGCCACTGATGACCTCGTCTCATCTCTCTTTTTTCTTTTCTTTTTTTTTAAGGCCAAGGAAATATTCCAGCGTAGTTCTTGAAATACTTTTAACATTTTGTTACGAAATGTGTTCTTTTTGTCTTGATGCAGAAACATGACCCTCCTACCACCAGCATCCCTTGCCTACACTACAGGAAAATGAAGGATCGTGAGGAAAAGGAGCTAAATGCAGAGGTGACACCCAATGCAGAGGTGACACCCAATGCAACCGATGCAGAGATGACACCCGATGCAGAGGTGACTGCCGATGCAGAGCTGACTGCCGATGCAGAGCTGATACCCAATGCAGAGGAGTCTCCTGTCAAGCCCAGCAACGTGGCCAATGGTGACGAGGGAGCAGACAAGTCAGACGCTCCAGCGGAGGAGCAGGACAATGGCCCTCCCACCAGTGTGGCTGGCGGTGGGCCAAATGGAGAGAATGCAACCAATAACGGCCTGCATGGTAAAGTGTCCCACCTCTGTAACTTTGCCCACGGAGCCTTAGGACAAGTCAAAGCCAAGGTGGAGGTGTGCAAGGACGAGTCCATAGGTAAGGGCTTTTTATTGTACTTGTTCAGTGAGAGACTTCTAAAAGGTAATTGGTGTGTTTTTGCTGCTGAAAGTTGCCACGCTGTGTTTCATTGAGTGATATAACTTGATGAAACCTCCCCTCCAGAAATTGAAGAGTTTCGCCTGTACCTGGAAAAATGCTTTGACTTTGAACAAGTCACAGTGAAGAAGTTTCGTACCTGGGCTGAGCGAAGGCAGTTCAACAGAGACATGAAGAGGAAGCAGGCAGATTCGGAGAGGCCTATTCTGCCTGCCAACCAGAAACTCATCACACTGTCAGTCCAAGATGCACCCACTAAGAAAGGTAGCGATTATATAGATTTATAAAACACAACTATGTTTTCATTGTGATTAATCTGACGGGGATAATTTTTATTACTTTTTGCCCATCACACTGCAGCAGTGTAGTTAAAGTAAAAACTAACTTGCTAATTGAAAACTTACAATCTTTTGCAAAATCATTGTAAAAAGCCTTCATGTCCATATGTGTTATTTGTGAGTGACATATCTATTCTATCAAAGCTGTCCATTCATGTTTGTTGATGTATTTCCATTTTTCTATTATAACAGAATTTGTCATCAACCCTAACGGGAAATCGGAGGTTTGCATCTTGCATGAATATATGCAACGTGTCCTAAAGGTTCGACCTGTTTACAACTTTTTTGAATGTGGTAAGTGTCCTTTGGGAATTTAGGTATTTTTAAAGTCCAATGTAACTCTTGCTTTATCAGCAATAAATTGTTCAAGAAGAAAAGATTAGTTGGCATGGTGGAACTGGTATTTATTGTAATGTGTAAATCTGCTCTGCTCATTTGGTTGTCCATTTCTTTCTTTGTATTCACAGACATGTCCACACACAATTATTGCTGTTGCCTCCTTATACATTACAATTTGTTGACCGTTACAAGATATCAACTCAAACTGAATTTGTGTGACCCATAGAGAACCCAAGTGAGCCCTTTGGAGCGTCAGTCGTCATAGATGGAGTAACTTATGGCACAGGAACCGCAAGCAGTAAAAAACTTGCCAAGAATAAAGCTGGTAAGTTCTCTTTTTATTTGTGTGTGTGTGAGAGAGACAATAATGTAGTTATTAAATGGATTTAAAGGCTTCCCATAATTAACCAAATTGGTTGTGATGTGTAATGAAACTATTTAATACATCATGTTGGAGGTTTATGATTTATAGTTTTAATCAACTGAAACATATGAAATGCTTACTGTTACCTTGTTTGTATACTTGCATATAAGAATACTTAATTTCCTATTACTAGCAGACAGTTACATCTGTGGCACCTTCCGAGACAAAGAATACAATATATGGTATATTCTTAATGTATACCTTAGATAGTTGGTAAATCTACATGTTGTAATGTGTAAAACTACTTTTTCTCTTACTGGTAATTTGGGGTAAACTTCAGCTCGAGCCACACTTGAAATCCTCATCCCTGACTTTGTGAAGCAGACCTCGGAGGAGAAGCCTGTTGAGGGCGATGAACTGGAGGTACTTTCCCCTATTTTCAACATTTATGTTTTTCAATGAAGTGGAACATCGTAAGCTAAAGTTCAAGTTTGTTTCCCCAAAACTGAAAACTGGTAACAGGATTTTGACAACAATTGATGCCAACGGTATGTTTCCCTTGAATGTTAATGCATCTTTGGTAACACTCTGTGTACTCTGCTCCATAGTATTTTAATCATATCAATATAGAAGACTCGAGGGTGTATGAGCTGACCAACAAAGCAGGACTACTTTCGCCATATCAGATTCTTCATGAGTGCCTTAAAAGGTAAGAGCTAAAGCATAATGCCACCAGTAAAGAGAGAGAGAGAGTGTGTGTGTGTGTGTGTGTGTGTGTATATATATAATATTAGCAGTTGAGTTTAATCTGATTCACTATTACAATGGAACTCTGTTCATTGCATTGAACAAAAGTGATATTATTTAATTCCGTATTGATGCATATGATCTATCTTCGCTCTGCTGTTGAGGAATGTTTTGTCTGCTTGTTGTTTGCTTTACTGGGTAGACCTGGTCCTTGTTGCCGGTGTTTACAACCGCTGGTAGCAACCTGTCGCAACAACTCCGCCATCTTTTCACTCCGCTACTTAACATTAAAGGGATCATTTGTATTTTTGTTGGGTTGTATGAGGAGATGATCCATTGGTCAGTGTATTGCCTATAGATGATGGCGGTCGGCACAACCACAGTTTGTAGAAGCAAGCAGGACATTGTGGTGTTTAAAGGCTTCATTCTAATTCACCCAACAAAAAACTAAAAGATTGGAGGCAGCAGTAGACCCACTTAAAAAAATAAATAATCTGTAACTTTTTAATAACCTGTTCTGTCACTATTGTATTGTAGTTTTATATTTAAAATGTATTATGTCGTTTTGTTTAGAAACCATGGAATGGGAGACACAAGCATTAAGTTTGAGGTGATCCCGGGGAAAAACCAGAAGAGTGAATATGTGATGACGTGTGGGAAGCACACCGTGCGTGGCTGGTGTAAGTCGACCCTAAACCTCCTCTACCCACATGATGAGACTGAACAGGTCCACGTGTAGCACTGACGAGTTGGTGTTAATTTGAATTACCATGTCTGTTTTGGTTGACCTTGTGGAACGAACATGCATGTAGCTTTGAGTGACATGTTTTGTACATGTGCCACCAGGCAAGAACAAAAGGGTTGGCAAACAACTAGCATCTCAGAAGATCTTGCAGATGCTTCATCCCCACGTGAAGAACTGGGGCTCACTGCTGCGCATGTACGGCAGAGAGAGCAATAAGATGGTCAAGAAGGTAAGTACTCTCGTAAACATTTATTGTAACGCTTTGGTCATGGAAAACTTTGGAGAATAAACGTTAGTATTTTCTTAAAACTTTGATGTTGAGCTCTATTTACAGTAATTTCTTTTTTTTTAAGTATCTTAACAGGATAAGAGATCTGATTATGAGTATTGTGTACACTTTTGTTTTCCAGCTCACATAGTGCTGCTTACCAATAAACTCATTAAGGTCAATAGTCAAACCTTTAAAATAAATTAAAATGTCCCTAAGTATAAAAACCGCTCTAGTTACTGGCAGCTTTTTTAAGTGGCAGTCTTTAAGATTTTCATTTAAAGAAGTGTCTGTCAAGTCATTATCACTGAAGGAGGTAACTCAATGTTGCTTGAGCCTATAGCCTATTGCTATATTAATATTCATGTGCAGTACTACAAACTGGGAGTCTGGTGACATTCTTGAAATATTCACACAATTCTAAAAACTTTATGCTCATGTACTCTTTAAACATTTCTCGCAAAACAATTCCCATTGTTTCACTCAAAGATTGCCACTTTAAATAAGGGTTGATTTAGAATTTCTTTTTAAGATTTCAGGAAGGAATAATCAGACTATCAGCTGTACCGGCCATTGGCATGTGAACACGTTGCCTTGTTTACGTCAACACCAAGACAACGGTGGAAATATGAATGTTGATATCCTGGTAATGAAGACGGCACATCTCAATGACTTTTAAAACAATTTTTGCAGGAGAGCTCTGACAAGAGTGTGATCGAGCTCCAGCAGTATGCCAAAAAGAACAAGCCAAACCTTCATATCTTGAACAAACTACAAGAGGAAATGAGGAAACTAGCCAAGCATAGGGTAAGAATTGTTCTCTTTGGTGTAATATGAAGAGAAAACAAATGTACTTTTAATTCTACCCAGTGCATCTTGTCTTCCATAACTCCATCACATCTTTCTTTAGCTGTAACTCTGTGCTTAGATCTTTATTTGACTTTGGATTCAAACGTGTGAAAGTATAGTAAAATATCAAAGCAGGCATTTTGTCTCATAAAAGCACAGGTGTTACTAATAACACTAAAATAATGGATATAATTGTCCCAGTAAGCTGTGACCGTGAGCCAGCCTTCACAATATTAGCTAAAGAAAGTTCAGCATCAATTTTATGATTTTACACCTGTACTTTTCCTACGGTGTCTTGTCAAAATGCCTTGTGTAAAAAAACTATATGCCTTTTTATAATTCTTTCAGTGCAGGAATTCTCACTTCTTAAGACGAGAACTAAAGGGGGTTTACTTTTTCACCAGAGAGCTCGTTGAGGTGGAAAACAAGGTGGTGGATTTGCTCCAAATGAATCCCAGAATGTTATTTGGGCAAACAGTAAATCTGCCAGGTCTCAATTAGTCTACACTTGAGGCTTAGGAGACGGGATCATTTTTACACAACGTCTTAACGAGCATAGCCGTTGGTCAAAATGACATTGCCAAGATTTGTATATTTGAGAATGGATTGAATTTACTTATTTTTAACAACGTGGTGACTTTATTGTATTTATGTACCAGGAGGAAACGAGGAAGAAACCCAAGATGACCATAATGGAGTCTGCCCAGCCAGGGAGTGAACCCCTCTGCACTGTTGACGTTTAAGTCTCGAAATCACTGGTGAACCACGGCACTGAAACCCAGTCACTGTCAGACATCACACCCCACCATCCATCTTAATTATGCATCACTGAGATCTAATGGCAATTTCGTTACACGTTGACCAGGCCGGTAGAACTGCTTGCATCCTTCACCCATGTTTTGTTGTTTGGCTGGTAAATGTAAGGGTAGGTCTAAATGCACGGACAGACATTAGAGCAAATATCGTCTACCTCTCTGGATGCAGCCTCGTTATGGCACTAGAAGAAATGAAATAACCCGGGCTGCAGAGAAGGAAACATGAACCACATAAAAATAAAAAATGCATGCTTCTTTGACAGCAAAAACCACTACACACCACTTTTTTTGTTTTGTTTGAAAGTGTTGTTTTCAACAGTCAGAGTACCAGCACCTATTAGACTAGTTTAGTTTTTTTTGCTTCAATTATTTGAAAGGGACTACTAGTACTTGTGTATTTATACCATTAATTTTATTGTGAAACAAAGTTACTTGTTATTGGGTATTTTGATGGTTGGTGTTCTGGATATTTTGGGTAATGAATACAAAATAGGCAGTTTATTTGTCCTCCCCCCCACCCTCAGAATGGACAGCTGCCATCTTGGTTTGCCTGATAGAAACATGCATTGTGAAGTGATGACTATTGTTATGCACTTGTGTCCTGTCAAATATTTTATGTTGACTGATCTCGTTGGTACAGGAATCACTGCGTTTTGGGATATTTAAGTAAGTTGCATTTGGAGGTACCAGTTGCCTTTTTTTATTTTTATTTTTTCTTTCTTTCTTTTGCTTTGGCAGTACTAGGAAGAGACCTCCTGCTTCCCATGCCAACACTGCAGTTAACCCAAGCACAGAGTACTGGAATATGTTGAGGACAAATGTTAATTTCTTTAATGCTCTTAGTTCGTGCTAGCTTGTTAAAGTACTAATGCCATTTACACCAACTAACCATTCGGTACATTTCAGTTGTGGTGCCCTTAAGAAATCACGTTGATGACGTGTTGCCTTAGTTAATCCATTTCATGAAGGGCTCAGAGTATAATACACTGCATTGGACCTAAAACACCCTTCAACAGGAAGTGGAAAGACCAAGCCCCCTTTACCTGATAAAGCATTTGTTTAGCCAATTAGAAATGTACTGAAGACAGCCTCTAAAACAGATTGAGGGGAAATGTCTCCAGCATGTGCAGATTTTTAAGACTTGTCTTTAATTGAGTGTATTTTGTTTGTGCGTTTGCCATCGTTGTTACAGTATTTTCTGACCACATGTAGAACGCATTTTTATAAAAAGCAGCCTTTTAAAATTTACTTGGTACACTAACGTGAACAAAATGCGATCAAATCAATTAGTCTAACAGAAGCTGATGAAAGTGTGTGTGTATACCAAAGCTTACATACAGTCTTATGCATTTTATAGAAGTAATGTTGCAGTAGGAACATCTAGAGGAAAATACATAGACCCACTACTTGCTGGAACAAAAATAAACTGCTCTGCATCCTTCATCAAGTATTTGGCATATGCTGTTTTTTTTCCTTCTAAATGTTCAAGGACATCAGTTAAAACAAGGCTGTTGTGATAGTAAATTGCTTTAAGAATGTGCTTTACCCGCTGCGTTTGTTTTTTCAAGTGTGTCAGTGAGAAATAATTAATGCTTTTACATTTGTTCAGTTGTACCACTGAATTGTTTGAGAAGTTGCTGCTTAGAAAATGAAGTATGTATTGCAACCTGAGCTCCATGACTTTAGCGATATTTGTTATGCAAATAAAATGTATTGACTAATGATTAGAAAGCCTTTAGTTTTATTCGGTCCATTAATGATGAAACCAGTTAACTGAGGTTGAGCTATTTATTCCATAGCACTCAAGACAAAGTTTAATCAAGATAGTAACCTTTTGAATGAACGCCTCTGACTAAACTTCTGATGGGTCGTGATGCTCAGTAAACCAAATACAGGGAAAAGCATGTTGTATTAACACCAACTTTATTTGACGCATTAATTAATATTGCATTACAAAAGACTGGCGAGGGGTACAAGTTATTAGAATGAACTGACCCTTTAAAATTAAGACTCAAAAGGCTTTGCAGATTACTTTAGCAACAGAGGAAAAACTGCTTTTAACATAAATTTCAGGACAGAGCCTGTTTCTAAAGTGAAGACCCTCTGAGCGTCCCAAACCACGATACTATTTAGTATGCCAGAAAAGAGTTTATTTTCTAATACATAGTCTGTCAAATTCCGTCTGCATGATGACGACCTTACTGCATTAATTGAACTGCATATTTGCAGTCCCAATTAAATTCATGCAACATATGAACATATTTTGTCGGGGCATTTAAACACAAATGCGGACAATAATTCCAAATGGCATTCTTACTAAATACGACCTGATGCAGTGGGAAGTCAAGTTTTTTTTTTGGCAGACTGTATTTGACATACTTAATAGTATAGTGTGGTTATCAGAATGTCTCTTCCTTATTGCTTGCTGGTCTGCTGTGGCGGGGAGTCGTAGTCCACTCTCTCCAGCAGCAAAAGCATCTCCACATGGATCGTCTGCGGGAACAGATCCACAGCCATGGCTCGAACCGGACGAAATGGGGCCCCATGAACTCGCTTGGATGGTGCTCTGCACAGACTAAAATACAAAAGGTTTCAACATAAGATTCATAGCATTGGCCACTTTTCACATTTAATTCATTAAAAACACAATGGCTCACTCAATGAAGTTGTTCATGGCGGCCTTCGCATTGCATGCCACATAAACCAGCCTCTTCAGATGCGCTGCCCTCCTGATGGCAAGTATCACCTTGGAATCTGTTTGATAAAGAAGAAAAAAAAACTTAAATATGTGACCAACGCTGAGGTGAGCAACATTCATAGTTCATGGTTTTGATCATTTACTCACGTAGGCCTGCCCTCGGCGGATCCACAATGGCTGTGATGTTGGGTGACACCAGAGCATTGAGAATGTTGGGGAACACATCCTCGGCTTTTCCACAGTGAAACTCAACATTACTCAGACCTTCAAAATACAAACGAATGAAAAACTGGTCAATACTAGAATTACTGCAAGTTGCAGTTCATCACTTAATTTTATCCTATTAGCCATTTGTGTGAAATTGTCAAATAGGTAATTTTTTTTTAAACCAGGACTGCACAGTACCAATCTACCACGACCAACTTACTGATTGTAATTATTAAAACCACCATGTTTATACAACAACAAGAACAATGTTAAAACCCTAAATACTTTCTACAATAAGTTTGTTAATCATTAATTCCGAGGTAAACTGTTGAATGAACATCTATTTGAATTACCACACATCCTACATTTATGAATAGTAACACTTTATACATAGAATCACTAATAATAATAATAATAATAATAATAATGTGATGCCATCTGGTCTCTTACCATTGGACTTTGCATTAACTTTGGCATCCTCCACGGCTTCCTGGCACAGTTCGATTCCAATCACCTTCTTTACCCTCTAAAGACAAAAGTGAACAACGATGTCGAAACCTGCCAGAACCACCATTTTTACAGAAAGAACATTTCAAACGTTTTTTTAAATCTCCCTTTGCCAATAATTGTACAAACCCTGATAACGGTGTTTAAAATAGCTCAGAGGTCACTGTATGTGAGAGGAAGCAACAAAAAAAAGGTATACACTGAAAGGATGAGATGTGAAAGTCATTAAACAAGCGCAGACTGTGCCCAATTATCAAAACAGTCACAGGTGAATTAAGTTTCTTTTCCAGACAACGATGTCACCTTCGCCAGAGAGATGCCGATGGTTCCTGTCCCGCAGCACACATCCAGCACCGTGCTGTCCTGGTCCAGCTGGGCCCATTCCCCCACAGCGGAGTACAGCACCTCTGCAGCTCCTGTATTCACCTGCCAAGTATCACAGGCATGTTTCACTGGCACAGTTGTCTCCCCAAGACAGACACCACAGCTGGAACCAGAACGCATTTGTGTGTTGTAAAACACAATACAAAACTCCAAACAATAAAACACAAAAAAGGACTTTTCTATGCGTTTGCTGTAAATCTTTCTTACTTGGAAGAAGGAATGAGGAGATATTCTAAACTTTAGACCCAAGAGTTCCTCATAAATGCTGCTCTCTCCAGCCACCAGTTCACAGGGCAAGTCCTCTAGGTTAGGAGAAGTCCTGGAAAGACAAAAACTCATTTATATTTTTATAGTCTGCTCTCTACCGTTTGTCCTGCATTTGTTTTCTGTTACCGTCGGTCAACTTAGCCACCGTGACTAATTGAGCATCAGGATTTTTTCTTACCTTTGACCCTCTCTGACAAAGTAAAGAGAGGTTACTCCGCTGTCTTTACCCTCTCCTTCTGTAAAGTACTTCTTCATGGAGCTCTTTAATGCATCGACTTCCTCTGCTTCAAGTTTCTAAGGCGCCATTAAAGACACGTACGAGGCATCAAAAGAAGAAATTCAACTGTGCGACTCTACTATCAGAAAACAGGATCACACAGAGAACAAGTCCTCCTCACCTGCGGGTTGAAGAACGCTACAGCCATGGCCTGTTTGGTCCTCGTAGTCCTTACAGTCAGCTGCTTCCAGTGTCCTTCATATGTTTCAGGACTGTACACAGAGTACGGTGTTGTTCTATATGCAAAATAATAGAGAGATTAAATGCAATGGGGGAAATGTGTCCAATGTCTGACGACTTGATTTTTTTTTTTTCTTTAAACATCTCATGTCAATGAAACCCTCAAAATAATTAATGTTTAAGTAGGTACCTGATGAACTTCTGAAACTCACTGACCACTCGCTTGGCCTCGGCGGAGACGTGGCTGGTCTCACCTGGCCCCACCACTGCACAGGAGCCGCCTTTATATTTTCCCAGGCGGAAACCGATGGTCTTATCCTCGCCATCTGCACCCATTGAAATGAGGAACTCACACTTGTTTCTGTACTCCGTCTGCCATGATAGAGGAAGATAAATATGAACAGGATTAAAGAGATAGTAGACGCCTCTGCATTACAAGGTGCAAAACAATAGAGTTTACTTTTAGAATCAAGATCTTAAGTGTTCAAAATATAGTGATACTTCTGCCAACTAGATCCCGAGTGAAACCCAACACGTAGATAGATACCTGTGTAGGAGAGGGTCGGATAGATTCCAGAGAACAACACATTTTGTTGTACTTCCCTTTCTGTGCAAACAGCCATGGCAACATGGCTTTGTTGGTGCTGCCAATCTCTCTGAGAAGGAAACAGCGTAGGATTGATGTATATTTTGATTGGCACACACACACAACTTTTTTGCAGTCATTCAGTAAAATATGCAATAATGCCTGAAACAATAACCGAGGGCTTTAATGTGATGTTCTAAATAATATTTTTTAAGTGTTTCATACAATGATAAGAATAGGAAATGGTACTAGAGTTGTTAGGAGCTTCCACAAATATGGTACTAACCCTTCAATAGAGTACATTTGTTCAAATTATAGTGTTGATACTGCACAGCACCTGCCGCAGATCTGCTGTGGACACACATGGTGCCACATGTATGGAAGGAGAAATCAGATATAAATGAAACCACTCACTTGGCCAGCCTCTTCAGAACCACCACCACCTCCTGCTCCTTCCTCTTCAGCTGCTCCTCATAAGGCACGTTCCAGAGAGGAGTCACCACGTTGGCGATCTGGACACTGAACGGCTCCTCTTCCTCATCCCTTTCTGTTCGCTTGGATGGGGGCTGCCCTCCCGCGACCTCTCCTTCCTCCTGCTTCCTCTTCCTCAGGATGGGGTCCTCTTTGGGTTTGGCCAGCCTTACGCTCAGCACCTGGCCTTTCCAATTCATGCCATGAACCATCTTCATGGCCTTGTCACGCTCTTCTTCATTCTTAAAGGTGACGAAAGCAAACGTCTGCTTGCCAAACAGCTTGACTTTGTGCGGGTTGAGGCTGTGTTTGGCCAGGAACTTCTTCAGATCGTTAAAACCAGTGAACTTGGGTAGATTCCTGATCTCCACTTTGTAGATCTCAGATGTGAAGAGTTCCTCTTTGATGTAGCGGTACATGTCCGGGTCAGAGGCCGCCTCGTTTCCCCCTTCAGCTTTGTCGTCAGACTTTAGGCCATCGTCGTTGGAGACCTGAGGGAGGTCATCAGGCTTCTCCTCGTTTGAGGGTAGAGTATCAGCCGCTGGGCCGCCGCTAACATCTGCCATCACTCTGTTGATGCTGAGAAAATAACAAATCCATTAGAAGACTGTTACTGATTTTACATTCAGAAAAGACAAAATATGTCTTGACAACGTTACCAGACATTCGTTTGTATTTGTCTTTTTACTACTGGTTTTGTTTTTGTCATCGAACGACAGCTGGACAGGTTGTGCTCAAATATCAAGCTTGGTTTAGGAGACATTGTAACTTGTCAAAAGGGCCACAATTAACTTCACAATCTAAAAATTGCTTTGCTGTCAGTGCATGAGCTGCTTGAGTTTTGTCTGTACGTCATGCAACAAGGTTGTATTCACTTGCACTGCACAAAGGTCTCAAATGTTAGCGAAAGGACGAGGTGGGGTGGCAACTAACATGCACTGAAGTTGCGTTCCTTCTTGTTTAAGGAAAACGCCATTATCTATTTTAATAACTAACAGCTTACTGTTTCCTGTCGTGCTAAATATCAGCAACGGCCACAATCAATTTAAGTGAAGACAATGCTTTTCATGTACCTACCTTCTTTATACTCCACTTTCAATTTCACGCTCACAGAAATGTACAGGGCGCTGCCATGTTGGTTTAACCACGTGCAGCGGAGAACTCTGAACTCATTTAAAGTGGTAGTCGTCTTTTAGAAAAGGTCCATCGTATTCAGTGGGAAATGATCGTCCCTTTTAGGTACTTTAAATATTCTTGTATTTAGTGGGATTCCGTTAAAAATGATTCCTGTTTCCCATTGAACAATAATTGTATTAACTTCTTTTAACCTTTTTTTTTATTTGTCTCCAATGAAAAATGTTTATTTTATTATTTATTAAAATTGTAGACCTGCCACATGCACCACAACAGCACATTCTAAACGGAAATGACAGAGGAGCATACACAATCTAGTTCAGGCCCTTAATTACTCAAACTATATTGTGCTTAAATGTTGCATTTTAGTGAATACATGTGCAGAGTTTATAACATCTCTATGGATAGAATATCTTAAGATTTGACATCTAAAGTTTTACATTCCAATTTATTAAGGACTACGTTTTTTGCAGTATATATATTGTTTATAGAAATGTTCTCAACTGTGATATGCGATACAGGCAAAGAGACGAGGTGCACGCGCGCGCGCGCTTTTACAATGTGGGCGAGCGTATACGTAGGAAATTCGGCGCGCGAAAGCCGTTGCAGGAAGTGAGAGTATCTGAGGGGTAAACGGCGGCCAGTCTGGGATTTGAATCTATCTAACTACTTCCATAATCTACGAACATCTAAATTAATATGGCAGACCCGAAGGTGAGTTCACGAATTTTAGATTATCGAAAGCACTATGTTCGCCCTTGAATCGGAATTGTGTGGCAAACCTGGTATTTTATATGTCGAAATGCGTCAAAGTTTTGTAAAGGAAACTGCGAGCCAGAAATGCCGACAATGATGCGTTTCGTGACGCCATAAACGCTAACGTCAATTTGATTTGTTTTTGTAACCATATATGATGTAAAGCAAGTGTACCCGCAGTCTGACCGACAACTAGAAATACTGTTACTCAATTTTTCCGAGGTTAATGTTGACGAGCTCAAAAGCACCGAAGTGTGCTGCCAGTCAGCATGTTACGTTAGCATCCTATACTGAGTGATATCTGCTGTGGAAGGCGATTTGCACACAACTGCTGTCGATTGAAGTACACTGTTGCAGTCGGCCGCCATTTGAACGGGGTGTTTAACAATCTACGTGCGACCAGCTGGACAAAGACGTTTGTCGTCTTTGTCTGCCAGGCACGACAGTTGCTAACATTTAACGGCTAATGTTAGCTTGAGCAGCGGGGCGCTGGAGACAGTGACTGCGTGATATCGGGCCGTAACGATGTAACTTTGAGGGACGTGTCAGCAAGTGCAAACATCGTGCCACCCCGAATTTCTGTCAAATGAACTTTGGCGTTGGTTAACGAAACCCACCGAGGTGTGAAAAGTCAAGCGATTACAGTTAGCTGTCGACTAGCCGGCTCACGAGAGGCCTCGTTAACTATCGTTAGCTGACTACACAATGAGTTGTCTCAGACAAACAAAGTTGAACAACTCTTTATTTACAGTAATACGGTAAAATGCGACCAAACCAAACGTTGTCCACCTCATCGCACAAGCCACGGACCTGTTAAATATATGATACCGTTATTGCATTAGCTATATTTTATTGTCTCTAGCTTTTGTGTAGCTTAACCTCCCTCACCTCCCCCGGCTAAGTCGCAACGACTTCAGCGGCTATAACTAGCTAACAGCTAACTAACTAGTAAAGCTTAATTGTGTAGAATTGGACTTGCCACCGCGAGGAAGGAAAGTCTTCCGCGTTTGCTCAGCTTATTATGACACGAAACAGTTATTCACATTGGGTCTTTTCACACACTCTCATGGGTCATGAACTTGCGAAGTTAGCTGTCTTTAACCGGAGTTGTTCTTTTGTATGAAGAGCATGTGTTGTGGCCATATTTGTAGTGTGAGCACATGAATTAAAGATGCAGGGCTCAGCAATAGTCATTTACTAAAGGCTCTGCCAGTTCCCATACAAAAGCTTTATTTAACCAATGAGCTCTTAAATCCCTCCATTGAAGCATGTGTAGGCCTGTTGGTCAATTGTCAGTCATTTTGTTCCAGTGAAGAATCACACTGACTTAGTCCACATGCCTAATTACTTTAACTTGCTCTGAATGTCTGACACATAAATTGAAGTTTTTGCTTTAGGTAAAGCATCCATTGTGTTTTCTTCTAGGACCAGGAAGACCATGAGACCACTGCAGAAACTGTAGAAGACTCTAATCATGATCCTCAATTTGAGCCGATTGTGTCCCTTCCTGAGCAGGATGTGAAAACCTTAGAAGAGGATGAGGAGGAACTCTTTAAAATGTAAGTTGTTTTAGTACACTTTGACTTTTTTGTTCACTTGCATGTTATTTTTGTATCAAGTGCTGTAATCTTATATATATTTTGCTGAGCAAGCCAGCACAGTGTGTGTGTGTGTATATATATATATTATATAAACCATACCATATTTTCCCCAGGCGGGCCAAATTATATCGTTTTGCTTCCGAGAACGACCCACCAGAGTGGAAGGAGAGAGGAACCGGTGATGTCAAGCTGCTGAAACACAAAGAGAAGGGCACGATCCGCCTCTTGATGAGGAGAGACCGAACCTTGAAGATTTGTGCCAATCATCACAGTGAGTCAAGTTGATAAATATCATTTAGTTGCAATTTCGCATATTGTGATAGAAAAAAAGAAACACGTCATTTATAATTTCAAATTTGCTCCACAAGCAAGCATTTGCCATAAAGCATTATGTATGAGATGGATATATTAAGCATATGATGTTTGTGCTGACAGGCATCCAAATGTCAAGAGCCAGCTAACAAGATTAATAGTTTCCTCAAGTCGAGGTAAACATGGACTACTGGTTTTGGTAACAACTGAAATGGTACCAAACTAATCAAAATGTTTAGATTATACAGTTGGCCATTAACAAAAGGAGTCCAGCAATTTAATAATAGTTGTGCAACCACTTAATATGATGATCTCATATATTCTAAATGCTTTTATCGCTTCCTTCAAAAATGTTTCTTTGATTCCCCTCTTGTGAATCACAGTTGTACCTACCATGGAGCTGAAGCCCAACGCTGGCAGTGACAGGGCATGGGTGTGGAACACACTAGCAGATTATGCTGACGAAAGCCCCAAACCTGAACTCCTGGCAATACGCTTTTTAAATGCAGAAAGTAAGTATCTCTACATATAGTCCAATGTTACACTTGAACGCTGCCCAAATTGTGATTTAATTCTGATTATCTAATGATCTTCACACTGACGTGACAAATGCCGATAAGAAGCCATTTTTTTGCATCTAAACTTTGGGCAACAAAGTCCCAGCAGCTATTTTTGAACAGGTCCAACGTTTGGCCAATTGGACTGATTATTCATGCTACATATGCAATCGTACAGTCGCGCCTTGATGTGAATGTTCACCAACTCTGTTCTGTTTACAGATGCTCAGAAATTCAAGGGGAAGTTTGACGAGTGCAAGGAGGAGGCCAGAAAAACTCTAGAGGGAACAGGTACATGACACTAAAGCCATATACCGTTTTTATAAAATATTTTTTCGTTTGTTAAAGATGAGAAGCAGGTTAGATTAAGTATGATTTACAACAACATTGGAAGTGTTTTCATACTTTTTCATGACCAGTTTCATGAGAATGCAGACAAACTCTGTTCTTTGCTGTTCACTCCAGCCTGGAACTTTTTATGTCTGCTACATAAACATGCAGAATGTAATACTTCACTCGCTTTTAAAAGGCTGGTGTCATTATGTTCAGCTACATTACAACTCAGATTTATCACAGGTTAACACAACAGGTATGAGTCTTCACTGGCCTCACAATCATGGTTATCAGCCCTCCGTTTAAACATAGCAGCTTATATTGGGAGGGAGAGAGCGAGAGATGTGGAATATTCTTAAGAGACAGTGAGTTGAGATGCAAAGTAATCTCAACTTTGTAAAGACAAATGTACATGGTAAGCAAATTGTGTTCAAACTTTCACAGCATTTTATTTGACTGCACATTTCACTGTTTTGCCACAGACAACACTGACAGCGCAACCAAAGTGGCAGAGAAGCTGGAGGAACTCTCCGTAAAAGACAAGGAGTCAAATGAAAAGAAAGAGGTCAAAAAGGAGGCGGAGAAGAAAGATGAGAAAAAGGAGGTGATGGCTGAGGAGAAGAAAGAAGATGAGAAAAAAGAGGTCAAGGCTGAGGAGAAGAATTGAGAACCAAGAACTTGCTTTGCTGATCTTCAATTTATCAGTTTTCCTCTTTTTCTACAATAGACTCTAAATGAACAGAATTTGGACACTTGCATATTATTAGTTGTTTTTTTTATTATCTGTTTTGCCTCAAGATCACAAGTCCTTGATGCCACTGGAGGGGAAATACAAGATAGCAAAAAAAAGCTGACCCCTTTCCCTCTATGCACCACACCATGGAATGCAACGCTTTCCATCCTTGTCATCAACAGTTCAATGTCACATTTAACAAACTGTGAAAAGAGGCTTGTGATAGTGATAATTCCCACATTGGGGTATTTTTTTGTTTTGTTATTCTGAAGCAGAGTTTGTTTGTAGGGGGAGAGGATAATGTAGCCTGCTTGTTAGCAGCACAGAGTCAGGGACCAGGCATTATGAAGGTGCATTATACATATAAAATCCTGTGATGCATCTCAGTGGGCCTTCTTACCCGGTCTACTGATCATGCTTCCACTGTTAGAAACAGCAAGTACAGTGAAGACTTCTCAGTGGATGCCTTGTAGAAGTAGTTCTTTCTTGGTTCCTGCTTTCATTCGTTCTCTTGGGAACTGACTAGAAGAGGAATCCACTCCAGACAGTTGAGGAGCATCAGATGTGTGCTGCAGATCGCAGCGTCCACTGATGGATAACTGATAAGAGATCAGATGCACTTAGTTAAGCATTTCCTTTTTTTATTTTCTGAAAACCATTAAGTTCAAAGTCAACGGTTCACCAGTTTGGTGCAGCTATGCTCTGACTTAGGTTACTCACCAGGAAATCGAGTTTGTATTCTTTAGATCATAACATTCCCAAACTTAAAGCATGTAGCGTATATGTAAGTGTTCCCTATCTGATCTTTGTGCTCACAACCCTCTCCTTTTCTTTCCACTAATTGAGTTCTAAACCTTGCCTCTAAAGTGCCAGTGCATCTGTAAATACATGTATATGGATGAAATGTTGCTTTTCATTTGCACTCAAATGATTTGAAATGTTTCCTCCACCTTCGAATAAAAGCTGTCAAAGACCATGTTTGCGTTCATGTAAAAATCACTTTTAGCTAACGATAAAATGCATATATAAATAAAACACGATTGTGTTGAGGGTTGATGGAGTCAAGATGATCATGTGACTGGTTCTATCCAAACCACTGCTTTTAAACTCAATTCAACTATTAGGAAACATCCATGGATTATAAAAGAAAGCCCTTGATATCAATGTTGTTCCACATTGTGCCTTTAATTCAAAAGAAGCAGTCAAAGTTGGACACTTACTCTTCTCAGATCATTGGGAAATATTTCCTGATCACAAAAATAGGAACTTGTACATTTATAGTATATTCTATATTTTAATACACATTCTATTTTAAGTTTCAGAAAACAAAAATCAGCTCATGGCTGATGAAACAGATTAAATACCGACTGTCAGGAATGGTCCCTGACCTGCAGTGATGTCCATCCCAAAAAAAGATCATTGGACTAATGGCAGTCATCTTAAGGAGGAATGACATCGATAGTGTTTAAATGTGGTTTCATGTATTTCAAGATGTTCCAGTTAGCTGTTCCACTGACAATTACCCATCAGATTTGACAACAAAGTATCCCTGTATCCCGCAGCCTTATAACAGAAACAATGTTTAACACTTCAAAAAATACATGACTTGAATAGAGTATCCTGTTACTTCATATTACTGTGTTTATGGTAAGGCAGCTGAGTGAGACCTTAGAAGGGAGACATACTAGCCAGAAGCTTGTTACTACAGTGACTTTGATCCAACCTTGTAAGAAAGCAAGACTCTACCACAGCTACTGGCCTTCACACTCAGGAGAAAGGAATCTATGAATGCACCAGAAATGGGAAGAAAGATCCTGTAAAAAGTGATGTCATTTCATAATTAAGCAAGACCATTTGTTATCTTGTACTTTTAGAACTTTCTTACCCAGTCTAAGTGTCACTCCTGCCATTTTCTGCTCCATACACAACACAAATGTTAGTTCATGGTCCTTTAATGTACAATAGTGTTTCACCGAGCCACGTCATGCGTGTGAAAGGTAGCTTTTCCTCTTAAAAGGCAACGATGGTTTATTCTTTATGCAAATGTAGCTGGACCAAATCTATCAATTTACATCCATGTAAATTCCGGCATGTTTCTTTTTCTCTTCATATTTAGTTGGTGCAAAATATAAATAAAAATCGTCCACTTGGATATGTTGACTTTATTTTTCTGGTCGAAAGTAATACATGTTCTGTAACCTTTTTTTTTTTTTTCAATTAACAGCAAAAACAATAATTAAAAGAAGTCTTGCATCTCTGAGTGTCGGGTAATACTGGAGCTGTACCAGACAGCTGCTGCAAGTTGATTGATTTGACATTTTCAGGCTTCGTGATGTCACTGTGACATCGTAGCAATGTCACCCATTTACTGTCTCAGAGAAATGAAGGGGTGTGCAGCCACAATCTCAAGGCAGCGTCTATTGAAAGGCCAATATGACTGGTGTACAGCACACATTGGCAAGTCAATGACTGACTTAAATATTTCACTAGCTCATATCTCGTAATTACATTTCATCATACCTATTCTTTACACTGCAAAGTATAACAAGCTATATTTACTTTATGGATTTTACCCATTATAATGACCTCATGTTTTAACTGAATTTATAATTTATCACAAAAAAAAAAAACTCCACTCAAAATAAAACATCCATTCCAGGCTTAATTAACTTTATAAAAAAAAGGTATCAAACTTATCTTTTGAAAGGCTGGCTATATAAAAAGGAAACAAACCCATTAGAAGAAAAAACTACAAAATAATAAATGGGTGACCAGTTATCTTCATTTTACTATACAGGACAATGGCTGGTTTCTCTACATCTTTCTAGTCCTATGATTATAAACATAAAGAACTTACACACTTTTTTTTGACAAAACGTAAACAGAAAGTTGTTTTGGTTGTGCAAGGCTGGACTCGTTCTGAACTATTGGGACGAGGTATTCAAATCTTTCAGGACCACAACATATCTGCCCAGCACTTGTGTCCTGGGCCACGTTGAAATCACCTAACTGAACTCCACGAAGACAAACGGGAGCCTGTGATGATGCACAGTACCTTTGTGAAGTGAATAAAGGAGGCTCCGCTATATTCAAGCCCTGATAGTCCGAGACGAAGATAGCATATTAATTCATATCAACTAGCAACTCTGGTTGGTTGCTGGTTGCATTCATTCCTGAGAAATTAGTTGTTGATAAGGAAAGAATTTGATATTTATTTTTATCTTTTAAATCAACACGCCTTTCTCAATTAATTTGGAATGAAACCACCAAACATGATACGATGACTTCCCCCCTCTCCTCTTTCCGCCAGCTTCTCACCTCAATTATCTTGTGTTGCCTGCAAATGCAGGTGGTGCTGATCTAACCGATCGGTCCTCCACCTCTCAAAGCTGTACGACTACGCTGCAGATGGCATGAACAGTACACGTTAATGTGAAGCACCGTGACTTCTTGAGGTCAAATGACTTGGAAAGGACTTCTCACTAAAGTCCATAGTGAGGATGTCGGTGTGTAATTCATCTGTAGGGCTTTTGTTCAGCCTTCAGCTCTTGCAAGTGAAAAGTGTGTGTGACATTTGGAACAACGAGCGCTTTATGACCACAGCGGAGAGACAAAAGTTTAATATTAACGGTCCTCTCTTTACAACTAAGATGATGAGCCACAAAATGTTAATGACGAGACACTCGTCTCACATACAGCCTGCAGCGGTATCAACTGACAAGCAACCCCTCCGGTACGAACACACACAGGCATTTGGCTAGACAGACCCACACAAGGGCAGACAGATCCTCTGATTGGACGATAAATCCCAAACAGGGAGTGCCATGTGCCCCTGACTGGCTGTTATCAAGACTAAAATAACAGGAGAGCATCTCTTTGCAGGATGGTGGTTGTTGTCACTGGAGGTGGATGCAGTGTCCCTGCTCACACTGATATCTCATATGTGGTGCCTCCTACACCCGTCACCTTTTTGACGTTACTATGGCGACTGGGGCTGATGGTGGAACCCTGGGCACTGGGGTGGCAGTCCATCTGCCCGTTAACTTTCATGGCCTCTCTGAGTGAAAAGAGAAGTACAAGGATAATTATTCAACACAAAGAGGCGACGAGCTAAAACACAAACCAAACAATAAGTGTTGTGGCAACATGCTGGACTGTTTCACATGACAAAACAAAATAGCAACATGGATAATTGGTTTCAAGTGTACTTGTTAGTGAGGCGGAAGGCGTGGAAATGTTAGAGGAGTAGGTGAAAAGCATGCAAAAGAAAAGAGAGGAATTACACAACTTTATTAATTTGTAAAATAATACAAAAATGGATATTCCACTAGAAAGGCAAACAGAAATTAGAACAGAAATTAAGAATTCACACCAAATTGTTACTTAACATGAATAAATGGACATTACAGTTGAACACATACCATACACTTTTTACAGATGCTATACGTTGCCTAAGTAAGGGCGAGTATACTAGTGCCCATGTACTGCTGGCTGTGTCCAGCAGAAGGAGCAGGATTTCCAGTGGGAATACATTCAATGCCCACCAGTCCCCTTTGGCTCAGTACAATGCATGCAGTCCTACAGGTGTAACGTTAGGGTTCATACCTTGGGCCCCCTAGACGAGGAGAATCTGTCCTCTCATGGGCACTGATGTAGGAGAGTTTCTGGTGGGAGTAGGAGGGGGACCGGGGCATAGCAGGGGAGTGGGGCTGGTGGGCCGGGGATCGATAAAGGCCCTCAGGGCAGATGGCCCTGCTCTGGCTGCTGTTGCTGCTACTGTGATCTGTGTGCAGGGAGGTGGACGAAGTCCTAGGGGCACGACCCAGCGTGGAGCCGGTATGGCGCAAAACGGGGGTCCGTTGCCCATAGCTCACCAGGCCGACCCCCATCAGGTTGTCCCTAGAGCCTCCATAAGCTGGGGGTGTTGGGCCTCTGGAGCAAGGGCCACGAGGCCCATCTGGGTAGCAAGCATTGGGGGGTAGACCATAGCCCCCATCAAACACACCAGAGTCCTGGGCATAGATATGGGTCTGGGAGCGCCCATGCAGTATCTGCCGTTTTTTCCCTCTCCTCTACCTCCTTTCGTTCCTGGATGGAGGCCATGATGGTCTGGGAGAGGTTGTCATAGCGCACCGGGGATGGGTCCCTGTCCCTTAGGTGAGGGGATTGCCTGCCCACCCCCCTGGGTGGCATCACTGGACTGTAGGCGGGGGTGACCTGGTGCCTCTGCATGTCAGGTTCCCGGATGTGGCACATTTTGGTGGGCAGGTAGGGCGAGTGGAGCCCCACAGTGGGCATACCACGATGGGACATGCACTCACTGGCAGAGGCAGGGGAGATGCTGGGGTTAAGCAGGCTGTCATAAGACAAGCTGCCATTACGGTTGGAGAGCGTGTTGGGCGAAAAGACGCTCTTGTACGGGGTGGAGGTGACTGTCTGCGGCTGCAGGGCTGAGAGCTGGCCCTTCTCTGGCCGACGGTGACCCTGCTTCAGGCTGAGAGAGTGGGAGTTGATGGGGTCAGCGTCCAGCTGGAGGGGAGAGGACTGGAAGGTGCGGTGGAGAGGAGTATTGGTGTACTCAGGCAGGTCCAGGTTTGGTTCAGATCGGTAGTCATGACCACGGACACCCTCTTCCAAGATGGCCGAAGACCTCCGGTCATCTGGCATGACAATCTGAGCAGCAAACAGCAGAATAACACGTCAAATCAAAGTAGAAATAGGAATGAAGTCCTCGTTCTTAACAACTGCTAGTGAGGTTTCTGGGCCCCTGGCTATATGGTAGAGCTACCAGTAATATACTTTATTAAGGGTTAGGGGTTACCAATACTTATATGAGATGTATATCTTAAGATGTATATCTTACATAAGTGCCAGACAAATCATGCCTTACCTTCTCTCCAGCAGTGTGGTAGTGGACTTTAGGCATGGTGCCAAAGGACGGACGAAATTTGTACATGGCTGGAGTGGAAGGGTGGGTCTTTCCAGAAAGAGAACCATCTACAACACACACAGAGAAATAAGCCCAGAGTTAACACTGTGCAGGTAATAGAAATGCTACGATTATACCAGCACTCATTGAAAGTCAGTTCTGGGACAAAAGACAAGACCTGAGCGGAACTCTATCATCAGAGTAAAGAGGCTGGAGGGAAGGAGTTTTTTAACCACACACCATCACAGAATGAAAACGAATTGAAGTGGCTTGGTAGTCGGTCAAAGCCGGTTCTGTTTCCTCTAATTTGCCTTCAAAAAGGGAGGCAATCAATTTAGACAGGCTGCAGTACTTTAACGTACCACTAGGCGGTGATCGTGCTCCATTGAGGAGCAGAACGTGTTCACTCCCTGATATAATGCACCATGACACTGGAGATCCTCTGGAGGGAACCTGCTGTTGAAGGTTCACACTATATTGTATTGACTATTGAATGCAGCAGTACAAAGAAGACCTTACCACTGGTTACGGCTCTTAGCTGTAAAACCAGTTCCTAATTCACACAGATGACTTCCAAAGGCAGCCACTCATTTTTTTGTTCCTGATTCTCGGCCATATTCCTCTCCCATCCCTCCATGTGGCTTCATTGCTACACACCACCAGGATAAAGGAAAGTGGTGATTCAAGTTGCAATAATTCACTCTGAAATCTCTCCATTGTGACACAAATCTGGTGCTGATTCCTTTGCCAGGACTCGTTTCCTCATTACAAATCCCACCTAAACCTCGAAGTCACACACTGGAATACTGGTGATGCACAGAGCCAGTTTGGAGAATTGCTGCTTGGCAAGAAAGAGAAATGGGATTGACGATGGCTGAACGGAGAGGGAGAGAGTTGTTGCTGAGTGTTCCTGTGTTTCTTACCTTCGCTGGAGGTCAGCTGACTCTTCAGCTGGTTGTACCTGTCAGCTTTGGGCGGCAGTGGTGGCTGGGTTTCTTTCTCGTCAAGGCCGTCCAGGCTGCTTTTGGACTACAGGGAGGAGAGCAGGGGTGTTATAAAATCCAGAACAGGTGGAGGAACAGCAGATGAAATAGAGAAGAACATATGTTAGAGGTAGGGATGCACCAACCAACGCTCACAGACGGTTATAGGGTAGCAAAGCTGTACTACAGCTGCTCAGCTTGAGCTAAATCATTTTTGGTTGTGGTTAATGGAGTGGAAATGGTGAAAAGATATCAGTGTTGGATTAAGATTTTATATTAACAACACAAAAGAGCATTTATTTGTCAAAATAAAAAAGTGAGGTGTTAAATTGTTGGAGATCCCCTTTAAGGCAATTTTCTATTTTGCTCCTAAATTTAACTTCAGTGAAAGTTTGCAGAAAAGTTGTCAATGACCAAACCTGTACATCAGAAATGAATTGAATCTGTAGGGTTATTCTGAAAGGCAATAGTACGCTTTTCTTTACTGGAGCCCAAGTACAGACAAAATGTGCTATGCCTCCTTAAAGGACCATGACTTGCTTATATCAAAAAAATGTCCCGCTCTGCAAGACGATTTTCATGGTAGATGGCATGAATTGAAACCAGTGGCTACGGTCTCTGAATGGTTTACTTTTTGTAGATATGTTTGCTTTTAAAATCACCCTCACAGACACAGTATATCCCTTCGTGGTGAAAAATAGTCAAATGCATTTTTCAGAAATTAAGAATCTCTTGGCTTTGATGTGAAGTGTTGGATAATATCCTCTTTTAGAAAAGAGGAAATGCCCTAATGTAACTTTAGTGAGCTACTGTATCCTTGTGTATGCTGCCCTCAGTATGAAAAAGTAGGTCAGTTGGATGATGGAGCTCCAGGAAAATAACAAAGCTCTGTGGCAATTGAGGAGAACTCACCTTGGAGCTGATGATGGTGCTGTGGATGCCGTTGTCGCTGAGCTTGATGGTGATTTGCCTCTCCGACAGGTCAGGTCTGATGAATGGGGGCTGGATTTTGACATGGGGCTTTTTCCTGGGGTCCAACATGTACCTGCATAGAAAAAGAGCAACAGACTCTCTCTTAGAACAAACTGATTATTTATCGTCACAGTGCTTTCCCGATTTATAATTTTCCATATAGTCCTGGCAGTCAGCATTGCCATTACAGCCGAAACAGCACACAGTGTACTATTCCAGTTATTCACATCAAAGTATACACCACTTTTATACACCAAAGTATACACTAGCTTCGTCTTCAGTGGAGAAATGTTTGCTGCAAACTGAATAATCTTTTTAGAAATCGTATCGCACTCTAAACCTTTGGAATTGAATCTTTATTGCTACATGAGAAAAACTCGGTGGTTCATGTATCTCATGTTCACACAGAATACATGTTGTACAGATATATGACCAGATATATGCATTAAATATGTATGTAGACCTATGAAAAAAAACATATGAGTGTGCACACAAAAGGCTAATATGACTCATTTTATTTCAGTACCCCTCTTCTACTTGATACACTACACTTTGTACCATCACTCCATGTTCAGTGCAGAGTACGGTGATGAAATTATTCAAGCACTTTGCATAATCCCATTTGGCTAGTGAGACAGTTTAAAAAAGACATTTCAAACACAACTTCCTGTCAGAACAACAGCATTTACGTTTAAAAAAAATTAATAATTAAAAAGGGTCTGTCAGTGTAAATGCTTAATATTTAATGGCGTGTGATATATTTTTCAAGCAGTCTTTATACATGTTTAGTAATCAACCCCTATATAAAAAAAAAAACATGTCACTAAATTAATGTGACCTGTTTTTTACTCATCTCCATTGTAAAACAGGTATAGTGATCGTGTGTGTGTAAAAAGACAGGTTGACTAGTTCAGCGCTCTGTTTCCCATTAACTGTTCTACAGAGTGATTCAATTCTCTCAGCCATCTGCCTTCCCCCTAGGCTGCTGGCTGCTTTCAGGCAGAACTGGATACACACCTCCGCAACCACCTTCAGAGCATGTGCATGCACATATATGTATATATATATACATACATACATACATACACACACACACACAATTGTGACGCCTGTGTTATTATTGCAGTTACATATTTCTGCATTGGTTTCAGAAGATGGATGTCACAGGCTTTAATGGTCCACAGCCCTAGTGTTTGCATAACCATCCACAAACATATTGTCTTCAGTGCCGTACAGTACATTTCATTAAACATGTGTTAAATGTGTGCTGACAGCAAGAACACCCTGAAAAGCACACATGCAGCACAATAAAGCATCTTACCTAGGTGCCAGGGGACTACATAAGACATACTCCACGTTGCCACAGCAACCCTTGGTGAAGGGATTTACTCCTCCACGAAACTTGCCCGTCACCTGAGGAAAACAACGCCTTGTTTAGAGTCGGCAGCGAAGGAAGGCCAAAGTACACACACACACATGTACATACACACATAAACACACAGGTCCAGTGCTTGAATACACAATAGGTGATTCATTATATGTGCTGCATGGGAATTCATTCTGGTCACACTTATTTGACTGTATTATTCGCCTGGCCGGAGGTTTTGCTTGTCAAGATGCTCCAGCTGTTTCTAAGGTTACCTAATGCACGGTTGCCAAAAGTCAGAAAGCTCCAGGTGTGAATGTTTGAGTCTGTTTGAAGCAGAGCGGCAAAGCTCTTGACTTTCGCTGGATAAAAAACAGGCTAAATCGTGTGTGTGTGTGTGTGTACATTCACAACAAGCATGTCGGCAGCTCCTTCACTCACCTGTTCGTTAGTCGTTCGACCTCGAGCAACAAGCACCATATGGAAACCTGTGAGTCCCGTGACTGGAATAAAGAACAGCCCTGCGATACACATCACCACCAGACTGGACACAAAGGTCAAGCTCAACAACAACAATATATGATGAGAAGAACACAACCACATGCACCAGAAGAATGATTCCATCGAGTCCTTCAGACAGAGGAAGCTACTAGTAACAACTTATTCTCACTCAGAAAACAGTATTCCGAAAAACTAAATAAAAAAACAATCAAATGGACCATTCAAAATAAAGGAGCAGGCTTTGCAGTGAAAGGATACGTGACAGTGGTGTGCAGCGCTGTCAGTCTCTCGCGGTGGTGGAGAACGAAGATGAGGCCGAAGGAGAAAATGCCCACCATATGGATGCTCAACGACAGCAGGAAGAGGAAGAAGTAGCGGTAGTTCCTCCGGCCAATGCAGTTGTTTACCCAGGGACAGTGGTGGTCGAAGTCCTGAGCAGGAGAGAGGGAGGGAAATCTATGTAACCTATTCATGAGGTAATCAATGATATGACCTACAGCTAGTCTGGGTTTGGACTTCAGGTCTTATTGTAAATTCAGGTTTATGAATTTTATATATATTTCTATTATCACTGCGAGGGGACTAGTGTAAACCTCTTCAATGTTAAGGCAAAACAAATGAAGCAACAAAATGTTGTTGGTTGCAAGGGTCAAAAATACATTTAAATTAAATATTGAATCCATAATCAACACTAAACTCCAATAAATATCCAATAGAACCTTTCTTCTTTCATCAGTTGATGTGTAAATGATAATCTACTTCCTTTTTTTTACAAACCCTTTTCGAAAGGAAACGGTGCAGGAATACAGCCTGTGTAATTATGCATCATGTGTGTAGGTGTGTGTTTATGTCCTAATGTGTGTGTATTTGTAAGACCAAAATAAGGACTTAAAAGCTATTACTGATTACAGTATTTTACGCTTGAAGCTGCCAAAAAGTGCCATTCATACCAGTAATTATGTTCTTTAATGAGGACAGTAAAATAAAATAAAATAAAAACATTCAGCGTTTGTCTCAGATATTAATTCTTGAAAAAACTCTAAACATATGCACTATGTACAGACAAACTGCTTATTATATCACATCAAACAAGCCCAACGTCAACAGAACATCATCAGATTGTTGATTAAAAGCTGATAAATCAGTCACACGCACACACACACACACACACACACACACACACACACACACACACACACGCACGCACGCACACACGCACACACACGCACCTCCACACAGTTGTCGCAGACGCTGCAGTGGGAGCAGCGAGGCGGCCTGTAGAAGTGACAGGTGGCGCACCACTTCATCCGGACCTGGATTCCCTTGATCTCCACATTCTTGTAGAGCGGTGCTCGGAAATCATCGTCCTTGTCCTCATCCTCGTCGGCTGTGGGGAAACATACAAATATACACACACACACACACACATTACCACAGCACAGATGCATATGGTGGAGTCTGAGAACAAAGATTAAAGATTACATTTGACAGGGACAACAGGGGAGCACCCTAAATGAAGCACCCTAAATGAAGCCCCCCCCCCCCGCGCTGTAAGCTGTCTGCAGGGACAGCAAAACCAGAGAAATAAACGTGTTTTTATAGACATGACCTATTCATTCTGCTCTCACCATTAAGACTGATTAACACATACACTGTAACTCATGTATTACAGAATCTGTTTGGCTTAATTTCCCACAAGTTTAGAAATTATTGCAATGAAATGTTTTATTAAGGGATTTAAACCTCTAACCCTGACAGAGATCTTGCTCCATCTGACCTGACATGCAACTGAACGCATAACCTGTAAATAGTATGATTGTACTAGTCACATATCCACTGCAGTCAATCACACCGTTTATTAGAAGAGAAGCTTTGTACTGTGTGCTGCTCTGGAGCCGCAGTGGAAAATAAAATGTCTTTCAGCTGATCAAAGGGCACATTCAAATGATCTACGGAGCTCCAACCAGAGAAAATTATTCCACAGTACAATAATAACTGCAGGGAGATCCAGGTAGACACACACACACACACACACACACACACACACACACACGCACACACACACACACAATAGGGTTAATCCTTGAATGTATATGAATCTTACTATTGACTGCTGATTGACAAACGCATTCTGAGGTAATTATCCACCACAGCATCGACGCCTACTATTTGCCGTTGATCACAAGTGTATCGTCCCTTATGAAGGGATGAACAATGTATTTATATAAAGAAAGCAACTCACACTGAGTGACGGTATCAGTATGACAGACATGGCTGGTTATCAATGAGGCTTGTTCGACGGACAAAGCAGCGATAGAGATACCGGTGCTTTTTAATAAGGTGTACCCTCTACATGAGGACTAAAGAAGAAGGAAACATAACTCATACTTATGTATAGTACATTATGAAAGATACTACGATTTGAGATGTCAGATAAATATTGTTTTTCCCCCGGAATTCGAAAAGTTAGAAACAGCATTGACACCATCATCGGTTACGGAAACTGCTTTGCACACTCAACAGACATGCATACAAACCTCTGGGGTATACACCAGGGTCCATGAAGGTTGCCATGCTGAAGTTGGCCAAGACAAAGAGGAAGACCAGGCCATTGTAGAGCGGCACGGCGGGAGAGATCACCTTCGTCAACCAGGGGCACCTAGAGACACAAAGGAAGGGGCAGAGATTAGGTAAGTCACACCGTCACGTTTCTGATCGAGTCTTAGTCGTAACCGTTAGTCCCATCCATGACATATTCAAGTGCACACGTTTAGATGAGCCCTCTCATTCTTTTCTTGTGATTCAAGACTCATAATTAGAGACATGCATACAGAGAGTGAATTAGAGTAAGGTACACAGTGGATGCCAGAGCTTGTGACTGACAGGAAATGTAATAACACTACAAAAGGTAGCCAGCTTGAATAGTCTTCAAAGTACTGTAAATATTTGCCAATTAACAGGTGAGTAACTGTGGAATTAATGAAGCGAATGCTTGATCCTTAGTCTAAAAGCCTTCTTTAGAATTACCCGTTTGAAGAGGATGGGAGTTTTGCAGGCATGTGGTCATACACCAAATAATTGTACATTTGATGACCTGATCAGCTCCATGAAAAGGTAAGTTGGCATTGCAGTGATTATGACTAGTCCTGCGGGGGACATGAATGTTCGTGCCAAACTATCAGAAAGTTATTGACACATTTCACTCAAAACCCACAAATATCAACCTCATGGTGGCGCAAGATGCAGAGTCATTAGAATCACCATAGTAGGATTTGTCATTTAGGGACCCTGAGAGTCGTACATAATGTCACGGCAGTCCATCCTGTAGTTGTTGAGATATTTTAGTCTGGACCAAAGTGATGACACACATCTATAGAGCCTTGCTGCTAGCAAGTCTAAAAGTAAAGCTAACCAAACCTGCATGAGCTTTTATTTCAGCTCTTATCAGCTCCTCTTTCCTGAAGCTCAACCTAGTTTTAGGGTGCTTGCACATCATATGCATCGAATATACTGTAACTCTCTGCTGTGCTGGTAAATTATGTTTCACACCACAGTGGAAACCTGTCGGGTCAGTTACCGAGGTTATTGGCAGAAAATATCCTTTAAATTCCACCAAGACTGATCTTCTCTACTGCCTGCAAATCACAACTCAGTCAGTGCTGTGAAATATTCAACTGTGGAGACGTCTGAGTCACACCCTCAACCCTGCTCGATCACCTGGACTCAAATGTCAAGACACTGTCCCAGGGTGATATTATTCAAGCCACCGGTTTATGTGGTCTCTGACGAGATGAAGCACCCAGATGCGTTAATGCATATGGTTATGCATACTGCAAAGATCCTGCAGGTCAGAGACTCAGAGAGAATTGTATGCATTAATACAGTTTCTTGCAAGAGAGGGAGGAGAGAGACTCTCTCTTTTACTTGTGCTTTCAGCTCTCTTTCCAAGCACAACGATTAACACACCTACGCTCTCTTGCACACGTAACAGAACACACTCAAGCATGCTTCTCCAGACTATTCTGACGTCAAAGAAGTCAATTTCCTGATACCTTGACCCAGAGATCTTCTTCAATCCATATCTCCTCTTCCACTCCGCCACTCTTTTGCTTTGTTGAATTATTCAGAGCGGTGGCTGTGTGGAGCCACTAACAGAGACTAGAGAGACGCTAACGGGGCTGAGGTGGCCTCTCTGCACTGGTCCGCAGCTTTGTGAGGGCTTGTGTGGGGTGGCCTTGACTCATTCTTCCAAGATATCAATGTGCCATATTAGGGCAATGCTGGAGCTGATAATATTGGACTACATTCACGTCACATGAAAATGTAGCTCACATGATAATATTCCTATGTATTACGAGGGTATTATACACTAATTTGAGTAAGAGATACAGTATCTTATAATGATACCATTCTCATTGTTAAGGCATGCTGTTATTATCTCATCTGTCTTTCTTTTCTTTAAATATTCAGGCACACTATATATCCAACTGAAAATGAATAAATACGCCTGTGTCACAAACAATTTACCAAGAGGTTGGTCATTTAAGTTGTGTTGGTTATTCTCTAAATGCAGTTTCAGCGGTTTATTATGGCACATATTTACTTTTGCAAGGTAATAACCTCAAAGTACATTTCAGTGGAATTGCCACTTACGCAGAGGAGTAGTACCGGGCTCTGTGATCACAGCTTTGGCAGCAAGTAGAGAAGGGACAAACGCTTAAAGAACTGATCAAAGAAAAGCAATAGCATGCAGCTCCACCTCCCTACAAAATCCCAATTTACTCGCTTGTCAAAGGATCATGTGTTTTTGCCCACAGTGCAATACAGTCAAGCCAGAAGGAAGAAAAACAAGTGAAGCTGACAGTGACCATTTTAAGAGTCTGGGAGCAGACAGCGTGGGAGGAAATGTGACAGAGAAAGCCTGATTAGGGCCACAGACATTGGTTTATTGTGTAGGAGTAACATAACCACAGAGCGCTTATCAAGACTGTTTACAAGCCACTTTAACGGCTTGTGTAACCATGATACCGTTATAAAGTTTGGACCACGCTTATGAAGCTGAAGGGTTTGCTGCCAAAATTGCAGTAATCAGCTTGACCATTGAGTCCCTGCTGGCCAAACTGGAAGAAAGGCCTGGGATCCCAGTGGTCATTAAAATGCCTACAAAATGGAGCTGGAGAAGTAAGGAAGCTGGCACCCTCCAGCCAACCAGCATTTAAAACAGCAGACCAAAAGCCACTGAACATGCCCAGCATACAGAGGTGCAAAGATAACATTTATGCAGAGGAGTAAAAAAGATGAATATCACATTTCATCTCCTGGCTGATATGAGGAAAAGAGCAAGATGAAAAGGATTAAAGAGGAATAATCCACAGCTTGCTTCAGGCTGGCAGAGCAACACACCGTCAGTCAGATCAATATGAGACTGCAGACGGCACACCTTTTCCACACAGCAGCCTTCCCTTTGTCGTCGTAAATTAACATCGTCGAAATGGAAATGAGTTTGGACTCTCATTCTGCAGCTTTCTACATTTAAATGGCACGTTTCTATCCAAAAGCCTTCGGTTGGCATATGTGGATAATTAAATGTGTGATACAGGGTTTATGATTTGACTCTTGGCATAAAACCATAATAACTTAACTTTAGAGAGTCAAATGTCAATGATGATGATCTACTGGGCCAAAAATAGAAAAATAACAGTACTGAAAAATACAAAAATAAAGAAATTGATGCAGCTTTAATCTCTTTCCGTTCATTCTTTGTATATGTGTTTACCATACTACCATAAACTGAGATGAATTGAATCTAAACTGCAGCTTTAACTCACTCTAAGTTGTAAAGCACTAGTTTCCCCTTCTGTATCTTTCTACTCTCACGGGCCTCATCTTGTTTGTGGATTACAAAGATGCTGCATCCGATATCAACCCCTGAGACATCGTGAAATCAGATGATACACACTTCATCCAGCAGCAGCTTATGGACAGACAGACAGACAGAATCTTAGCCTTGGGTATCCGATAACCTTCTCAGTCCCTGCAGCAGTAGGGGTGTCTCTGGTTGGGTATTAAGATTAGAGAAAACACCCAGCTTTCGGGTGATGACAACCCAGCTGTCTCTCCCCCCCCCGAAAAAAGAAAAAAAGAAGCCTGGACACAAATCCTCAGCTGCCACCCTTAAAAACACAGACTTGAGTCTGTTGATTAAACAAAATCTGGGTGGAACACTTTGAAATGAGCCCTCTAATCCCACTGGCCAGCTTTATGGAGGGATAAACCACTCAGCTGCCTTTGTAAAGTAATTAGGTGCTTTAGCTGAAGAAGCTTTTTGAGGTGGTATATTGGTCTGCAGTTATTATATAATTGTTCATTATATAGTTATAAATAGGGCTACCCTGTGTTGGAAAGTAACTACGGAGTACATTTACGCAGTACTATACTTCTATTTCTACTCTATTACATTTTAGATTGACCTTTTTCCTTCAGTATTATTATTTGACAGCTCCAAATTTAAATTTGTGTGCAGAAATCATACAAAGCTTATAAAATATGATTGCTTTTTCTTTTTTTATATTGAATAACCAATCCTTAAAACAACTATTCAATATATATATATATATATATATATATATATATATATATATATATATATATATATATATCCACAAATACAATACCAAGTAATAATAATCAGAATTTATACTGTATAATATTATACCACTGGGGATATCTATAGTACTCTTACTACTTGAATTACCTTTTTGGATTTTTACAATATGTTATTAGTACTTTTACTTCAGTAAATTATTCCAAACATCACTGCATGTACCATAAAAAGCCTTCTGCGCCACACCCCCCAAATCTATTTGATTACTCAAATCTGTCCGTCCTTTATTTGCCCGCGTTTAGATTGGAACCGCCTTTGAAGTTGCTCTTATCTGTTCTCGTAGTAGTAGAGTGGAGGTGGGCGTTGTGTGTGCAGGGCAGAGGCTGAAGAACCATCAAAGAGAAAACTGAGTCAATCAAGAGAACCTTTGGCAGACACTCACAGGCAGCACTTTTCTTAGTCCGACATGAAGGTTCACAAGATGCCAGTCTTTGTGAATGTAGGGAGACGGACTAATATGCACAATACTGTGTAACCCATAAAAATGTTACTATGGGTGAAAATACAATATTTAATACCCGTTTGCTTGCTTGTTTAAGATCCACATGTTTCATACTCTTGTTGAACTGTTTTAATCAATAAACATGTAATCATATATGACAATTAAGGGGCCACTCCAGCTATTTAGTGTTCACCTCGGTAAAACTGGGGGAAACTTACAAAAGAAATGTCCAGCTCCCAATATGCTGGATCCTAAATTTCCCATAATACAATCAATACCATCATTTCATTAGAAACCCCCTGCCTGGTAATTGCGCATGTCTTTCCATGTCCACGGCCTCAGTTTGTAATGCAGGCGTTATCATTTTGTGTCAACTTCGAGCTCAAAACTCTGTTTTATAGCCGGGTATTAAGTTACAGTTAAGTTAAGTTATTGCTTGTGAAGGATAAAAAGAGAATACGAAGATTATTAAAGTAACATTTGAATCCAGATGAAAAGAATCAAATTCCAGTTAATACTCAAGTTAGAGAATTAGAATAGACTTTATTAAAGGTTTCTGTACATTTCTGTAGGAACAATACATCACATATGATCGATCAGTAAAGCCTTATCTGACTTCAATGCCTGTGAACATGAGTGACACCACTCAACGATGCTGCAGGGCCACTGGGAGCACTTACAGTAATGTGTTCAGCACGTGGTGAGAACACCATCCCATTGATTAGTTCATCAACACTGGACCCAGTGGGACGCACATGGAAGGCCTGTTGTCCTTCAGACTGCCTGCTGAGACCCACTGATCCTGTATCAGTTGCGAGGCTGGTGTCATTTCAACTTACAGGAAGGGAATTCTCATTATGGTAAAAAAAAATGGGAATTGTATTCTATGGAGGGAGAATGCTGGTGAAGGTTTGATTATTGGGTTCAGTCCTACCTGTCCCCTGATCCAGTATTTTCCATATTCATACCCACTCTTTAAATTCTAACCTTTTTTACTCTTCGTGGTATTCGTGAGCGACATCACCGGTCACCAACTCCCCCAGGGACCTGCCAATCGCACAAACTCAAACACATCCCCAAGGCTCTGCATTCACATGTGTGGCATTTAGCATTCCACACACACACACACACACACACACACACAGCAGCAGGCCTGTTGCTAGTGCATGTGGTGATGGGGATGTTTACTGGAGGTGTGCAGCAGAGCAGCTTGAGGCAGCACTACATTGATTGATTGGGTATCATGAAATTCAGTGTTACAAACTGCACGGCAACACAATGTGCTGTTCATTCACATTTAGAGTTCATTTAAGTTTAGTCTTTAGTCTCTAAAATGTCAGAACATTTCAAGCAATGTCCATAACCAGCTCTCGGGGCCCATTCCACACCACATTGGTGTAAGTTGCTTCCTAGACCGTTCACTGCCAGAAAACTGAGAAGAGGAGGAACATGTTGAGCTGCACTATTTCATCTGCATTTCAGCTCATAGCTCATTGTTATTTACATATTCATAATTGCATAAGGGGTCCATTTGAAATGAAATAAAATGCTTTTTTACCCACGGGCTGTCCTTTTGTAATTTACATATAAATACACCTTGTTGTGTCTGTAGAAAGAGTTAAACAGGAAATCTATCCAGTAAAGAAAAACATTTATATTTACAACATTTAGTTTAACCATCTTACCACGGTGAATTACATCACATTATGAATAAGCCCAGTGAGCACTGATGCTATTATTCTGTATCTATGAAGCTCATGTTTAAATGAACCGTTTCACTCCAAAGATATAAGTGGTGCCGATACATAATATTGCTATTTCAGCTCAAGAAATTGAAAACCTAAAATGTTATTAAAATCATTAATGATTACTATTCATCCAACTGAAACTGATTATCAATGTTTCTTGTAAGACTGGCAATGTTACAGTGTCAACTTTCACTGATAACTTAATATGATTTTGGATAACAATATTTATTTATATCCCCTGCAGAGGTTCCTTTTAATGTGGGTTAACATATTGTGGGAGCAGATGCCACATTTTGCAAACGCGGCTCTCACTTGGTGATAAAACAAATATTTCCATATTGGAGAGGAATGTGTGAGTGTGTGTGTCAAGGGGAGGGGGTTAGTGTCACCTTTCTTCCCCCTATCCTCCTCCACACTGTCTGTAGTATTCAAATAAATACACTCACGCTTTCTGTTTAATTCCCCAACAGCAGGAATTCCATACACACACATGCACACTCCTAACATGTCCTCATACACTCCAGTAAACCTCCAACAAAACAACGTCTGTGCTCATAATCCAATAAAACGAATGTCAATCACTTTTCCTGATGAAACAGTTTTCACTGACATGTGTCAATGTACTGGCTCAACAAACACATCCATGTGCATGCAATTGCAAACACAGTGTGTTGTTTGGGCTCGTGTGGAGAGTAATCTCCCCAAGTGATGATGACACATGTGATGCCAAGCTCCCTGTGGGAAACTGGAAACCAGTACAGTGCCATGGGTCAGTTGGATTAAATTAGGCTTAAGCGGGCCAAAGACACAGAGGCTTAACTAGACAAGTACAGTAAATGTCTGTGGCTATTTAGACCACAGGAGGACGGTCAGCTCTGCCGATGCAACTGTTGCCTGTGCATGTTAAGCTCTGCCAGTTTGCAGCGCTGCATGTAACCCAATCTTAATATTGGCTTTTGTGGGGGGTGGGTGGGGGGGTGGTGGATCCAGTTAACATGGATGCCCCTCGCTTCAGAAAACCAGAGACAACCTGTTCACTTCGTTGCAAGGTTCATGTGTACGGAGGGAAAGCAATGCCTGCAAAAGTTGGCTTATCCCGTGTTACATTCTCAGCCACTCTTCTTCTAAGCCCCGAGCACCACGGCCTGCATGTGTCGCCGCTGTCAGGAACTTCAAGAGTTATGACTCGAAGAGGCGACGGTCTTTCAGTCTGTTTTGGCAGCCCTTTTCAGGTAATTGGGTAATGGACATTAGTGTTGTACAGGAAATGCAACAGTGACAATGAGTTGCATTCAACTAACAGCTGCAGTAAAACCAGAAAGTGGCACAGCAGAATTTATCTGCACATTTTCTCGAAATATGTGTTCTGGGCTAGTTAGCGAACCACAGAACACACTAGCCATTCAGCCTTTTTAAAACAACTTGCTAATGATCATCACAGCAAATCTGTGTCAATTTTCACCAAACTCAATGGTAAGATGTGCATGGTGTACTACACTTCCAAGAGTAAGATCCAAGGGAGAGTCCAGATCCAAGGGATTCCATTCAAATTAATACTTTTTGCCACAAAATTCTACCATTTGAATGGTAACCAGGCCTTGAACTAAGTGTAGTTACTTCAATTCATGTTTTAAAAAGTCCCTTTTTCTTATCCAACACATCTATCTGACAGCCAGTCAGTGCACGCCTCAGCCAAAGCAAAGGGTTATTCCCCTCTATCAGCACCCTGACAATGAAGATTCAGAAGTTCGAGGAAGATGAGAGATACAAGGGAACTGAGCAAGGGAACTTGAAGAGGCGCTCCAGAAATACAGCAGAGGGTGTACAGTTAAAAAGACATACATAGCCTGCTGAGAGACACAAACACAGATACATAGTAAATAAACCCAAAAGGCCCGACAGAGTTTTAAGAAACAAGACAAGTCCATGTCTTAATGCACAATTACCCTTCTGGTTATCTAGCCCTCCCAAACCCAATTTCTCCAGCACAATTAAGACTGTTCTGGCTATTTATCTGCAAGCGCCATCTGCAAGCTGCCTCCATCCACACCAGTGAGGTCAGTCCAATTCTCTTCTCGCTTCCTGCAGGAAGCCAAAGTAGAGCCAGGACTGGACAAGCACACAAAAGCACAAACACAAGCTGCTCTCCAGAGAACAGAGCAATCCTCTCAGTCTGCAGCAGACACAATGTGGAGATTTTGGAGAGTTCAATGACAGACACGGCAACGACAGGTTTTAACTTGCGTGCATAGAAGACCTGCCCTGTGTTTCGGGTGTTGACTACTTTGTGTTTTTCAAGGTCAGAACTGATACTCAAGGACAAGAGCTGATAACTTGTCTCAGTAAGCAAAACTTTGATGGAAACATTCAAATTAAACACACCACACACATTCACGCCAAGCTATGTACAGTCATGCTGCTTCTTTGTGGGCAATGCTGGCAGTCACTGGTGGATCGGCCTTTTGGTCAGGATATTTATAACACTCACCTACCTACCTTTCCAAAAAACACTGAATAAATGGTCCGAGCAAACAGCCGTTTTCACAACTCAAGCGTGCTCTTTCTGCTAACCAATTTAATCCCATAAAAGGTGTGTAGCAACATGGCAGTCACTATGCAAACAAACCTCCGCTTCGTTTATAAATAATAGCAATAATAATATATTTTCACATCCAGAAAATTGTCCTCACAGCACAAAATATATCACAAAGGCTGCAGAGTTACGCCAAATCGCTGATGCAGCCGGTGTCAAGCCACAGCAAATTCTGGTTTTATTTTAAATCCCCTTTTGCCGGATGCTTGTCTGCTCCTGCAGAGCCCATCAGCCTAATGAACTGTTCATCAATCAGTTTAATGTACACACACACAGGCCCCGGCTGGTACAGAGGTTGGCATAGATGGATGGCACAAGACTCGACTGGTAATAAAACAAAAGGGAGATATTCCGCCTCCCTTACAGCCAAAGCTTCGAGTCAGATACCAGAAGACAGGGAGGGTTTTCAGAATAATCGTGTTGAGGCCCGTGTAGATGCAACTTGAGAGGCAACAACTGCCAGAAATTAACAGTATGTTAAAAATGACTGGGCAGAGTCAGAAAAGAAACAAGCCTAATATTGCTTGTTTTTCTGCTCCTAAATATAAGACAGCGAAGGAAAGACAAACTTGTTCGCCCTGTAATTTGGCACGAGGGTTGCTGAAAGCAAGTATTTCTGCTGAGCAGCAGCCACTGTGGCTTCAACGTAAACAATAAGGTGTAACAGTAGCACAAGTTAGAATGACAGCAAACACACAGTCAGTTATAGCCTACAACAATAGCTACATTAGCCACCATAAGCTGCCAGTCATATGAGACCAAGTAAGTCTGGAGGGATATCTGTTTGGAACTGAACAGGGATGTCTTATTACTCATGACTTTAACTTCCTGCTGCTGTCAGGCTGCACAACCAGCTCTGCTCCCAGTAGACCAAAAAACACTTAAAACCTGTGCGGTATAAATACACGGTGCAATAATACTTAAATAGTTATTCTGTCTGTATATATAATATTTTTGTTATTGTGGATTCTTCAGTTTTATTACAGTTTTTTATAGCCATTTGCTTATTTGTAACAATTGTTTTGATCTTGTCTCTTGTTTTCACTCTAAGCTTTGCTGCTATAAATCATGTACATTTCCCCGCTGCGGAACTAAGGATTATATTATCTTAATATTTGTAAACTAATAATGTTATATACTATGGTCTCATTTGAATCTTTTAGAAATGATTGACATATTTTAAACTTCAGCAGCAGTGGGAGTGGTTAAACATCAATCATGTCCATCCTTCAAGTAAATTTAGGTAATGTAATTAATATGCTCTTTCAACTCACCCAGAAATAAACCCAGATTCACACAGTTAAAAGTAAACGAAGAACATTCCTCACACACATAACAGAACTGAAATACCCTTCTTTCAGTGCCAACCTGTGCTCAGTCAAACACAATCTCCAGAACTTCCGCTCACTTCTAACAGATTTGACATCGTAGTAAAAAGCCATTATTTGACTATCTCTAAAGACAATATGGGATATTCAGAGTTGGAATATAAAAGTCTTAATCCTAAATGATTGTCCACATGCAGCTCATAATGCTGCACTTTCCAATTCAATACAGCCGCTAAACGATGTGGAAAGAGATTGAATCCACAGTCAGATTCAATATTTATTTAGTACAAAATACCATGGTGCACTGTGAGGGAGGCTGGGTCAATAGTGCTGCCCGCTGCATCCTGCATTTTACAACTGTGATTTTAAAACAGAAACACAAAAGGAACACTCATTCCATATATTATTTGTGCTTAAAGATGCTCTGAAAAGGTCTCAGTCAGCGAGGCGCTTAAAATATGCAACTTCTGGTTTGAGTACAGTAAGAGACCAACACTTAGAGATAGTTTGTATGCAGCACAAGAGGCCTTTGTTCAGGAAACTGTGTGAAGAATTACTGCCTCACAGGACTTTCAAAGTGTAGTTGACCATTTATTTTCCCCCATTAACAGTATGGTGAGTGTGTTCCATGTGTAGTGCATGGCCTCGGACTCTGAAGGGAGGTTTCTGTGGTGTGGTGGTGGGCTCCATGATAGCTTAGCCTCCACAGCAGCCCACATACCATCATGACAGACAAGGCCTGGGACTAGACCCGCTCTCCCACCACTGATGTCCAGATGTGCTTCCCTGTGGGTCTCGATCTGACTACACCATTGTAGTTGGAATATAGCTATATGTGTATTTCATTGTGAAGGTGCTAGTTGTAGCCTAGTGAATATTAGTATATTTTGTAAATTACCTTGAATCTTATGGTGTGAACTAATGTCAACATGCTTTTGGTTATATCTAGCTGTATCCCTAGTCATCTCCTGCTTCTGATTCAGACAGATATGACAAATGTACCAAAATACAAGCAACTTTAAATTCACTGCACTGGAAATGGAATTGGAGTCAAAACAGAGCTTCAGAGGTTTAAATGGGAGGATCAAATTAAATTAGAGCATCTTTAGATTTAGGAAGCTTTTTCGGGGCACCAAAAATCCATTTTGGAACCTTTTAGCACAGCACCGAAACAGCCCTTCTCAAAGTCACCAATGACCTCCTCCTCTCCTCAGACTCTGGCCACTTCAACATTCTCCTTCTCCTGGATTTCACTGCAGCCTTCGACACCATCAACCACAACATCCTTCTCTCCCGCCTCGAATCGTCCCTCAACATCACCAGAACTGCTCTCTCCTGGCTCAAATTATATCTAACAAACAGACAACAATTTATCAGCATCAACAACTGCACCTCCTCCACTGCTCCTCTGTATCAGGGCGTCCCCCAGGGTTCGGTGCTTGGTCCTCTTCTGTTCATCCTCTACCTGCTCCCTCTTGGAAACATCATACGTCATCACAGTCTCCTCTTCCACTGCTACGCTGATGATGTCCAGCTCTACATCTCCACAAAAGCCATTACCACTACTACTCACTCCACTCTGACCAACTGCCTCACTGACATTAAATCATGGATGGAAATCAATTTTCTCAAACTCAACTGTGATAAATCAGATATGATCATCATCGGCCCAAAATCTCTCACCAAAACCAGTCACAACTTCTGCCTCACCATTGACAACTCCACTCTGTCTCCCTCCTCTCACATCCGCAACCTCGGAGTCATGTTTGACAGCAACCTCTCATTTGAACATCACATCAAACAAATCACCAGAACCTCCTTCTTCCACCTAAAAAACATTGCCTGTCTCCGCCCATCAATTTCCTCATCTGCTGCTGAAACTTTAATCCACGCCTTCATCACCTCCAGAATTGACTATTGCAATAGTATTCTTTATGGCACATCTTCCAAAATCCTAAACAAACTCCAATACATCCAGAACTCTGCTGCTCGCCTGCTCACCCACTCCCGTTCCCGTGATCACATCACCCCTGTTCTCCAGAGCCTTCACTGGCTCCCCATCCCACAACGGATCCAATATGAAATCCTTCTCCTCACTCACAAAGCCCTCCATAATCAGGCCCCCTCCTACCTACATCGACCTGCTCCACCACCACACTCCACCCCGTCAGCTCCGCTCCTCTGATGCCGATCTCCTGTCCATCCCACATAGGACCAAGCACCGGACGTGGGGTGACAGAGCCTTCTCCATATCTGCCCCCTCCCTCTGGAACTTTCTCCCCAAACTCATCCGAGACTGCACTGATCTTTCCTTATTCAAATCGCAAATCAAAACCCACCTGTTCAGAACTGCTTTTAATGTGTGATTGTTTGTTTTTGTTTTCTTTCTCATCAGGGTCCGAGCGACTCAAAAGTTCCTATTTATTTGTTTTACCTGTATTTTAGCTATTCTTATTTATTTATTTTTAGCTTTTAGGATGTTTTAATTATGTGAAGTGTCTTTGAGTATTATGAAAAGCGCTATATAAATTAAATGCAGTATTATTATTAATAAAATAATCTCCTTCCAGAATTTGTGTGGATTTAACCTGAATTAACCCTAGCCCCAGTGTCTGCACTGCATTATGTGCAATAAAGAATTTGCAGGAGGACAAAGTGTCCTTCACTTCACACTCAAACCTCCTCCTTCCCCCTCCCTACTTCAATTTCTCAGTTGTTCCTCTTCATCCATCATGAGCCCGAGAGCTGAGGCAGGTGCTTTCACTAAACCTCCCTGAAGAGTTACACCCACCCCACACACCCTCTCTTTCTCCTCCTTCATCTTTGCCGCCACGTCTCCTCTCTCCTTCTGAAGGAACTCATCAGTGGGTCCTTCACATCTGCAAGAATCTTAATTGTATATTGTCAAACGAGGATTTTCTTTATCCATCAAGGGAGGCGATCTAGATCAGCTGGGGGACTGCAGGGAGGCTGAGCACGCACACACACACACACACACACACACACACACACACACACACACACACACACACACACACACACACACACACACACACACACACACACACACACACACACACACACACACACACACACACACACACACACACACACACACACACACACACACACACACACACACACACACACACACACACACACACACACACACACACACACACACACACACACACACACACACACCTCTGAGGAGATGGAATATGGCAGCTCTGTGATATCATAGTTCCCCGTTAGGATAGCAACAGGAATCTGCTGATCCTTTTGAAACCTTTTTTTAAAAGCACAGGAGACACACAAATATGATATACTGAGTGAACGCTCAGCAGGCCGCAATCATCACACGTCAGTAAGGGCCGGGTGTCCACGTCCTACATGCTGCAGAGGGAACAATGAGTCCCATTGATTTACCGAGCTGCAACAAGACAAGACAATGATTCCTTTTAGCAACAGAGACTGGCAGAACTGGGCAGAATCCCACCAATGTTCTCTGGGAACAAAGACAGGGACAGGCAGAAGGGTCAATAAACTGGGTTGACCCGTCTTCAACGCAAGCTCTCGAGCTCCAGCGTACAGCAAGTCACATCAAAGAGTGGCTTGACGGCACATACATGACTGGGCACATACATGACTGGGCACATACATGACTGGGCACATACATGACTGGGCACATTTACGCTTAAACTGAACGATTGCATAATTGATATTACAGCAGCACTAGCGTTTTACAAAGAGCATCAATATGTTCTTTCACATCAAGTGCCAATTCACATGCCACTGCCCAGTGAGCTTTGCTTAGTTGGCGAACGCGAACGTTTCCAGCCGACAGATGCAAATATAGGTTGCTTACGTTAAACACTCACAGGGACAGTTCCAGCGCCCTGGCCTCACCACCCCAAAAAAAAGAGTTTCTTTTGTGATGCAAACTCAATTGAGCGTTCATTCTTTCCCAGGGAGCGTTTATAAATCGTCCGACTAAAACATAAGATAGCAGTTGGAAGAGCTGGGGCTGAAAAGAAAAAGTGCCCTACGGCAATATAAATGGTGGCACAAAGGTTGCATGCAAGTTAAAAGGGAAAGGAGGAACAGTTTCACAACCGATTATTCCATGTGTAAGTAGTTCCATGTTTATGGCGAGTTGGAGTTCAAATGTCTGCTCCTGATCATATCTGACAAATCAAAAGGTGTAAGGAATGGAATAAGAGTATATGTTTATCTGCTGCAAGCTGCAAATGTTAGCATCCCCTGCTAACTATCTTACTTCCGACAGTTCTTACCAATAATTACTTCATGTGCTTATTTACCTGTTTACAGGGTTTTCAGGCAACCAACATTACCTTAATAAGCTGAAGCCAATTCAATTTACAGTTGTCATTTCAGTCATCAGTCAGAAATGAGAAGCCAATTGCTACCTAGCTCCGTCTAATTGTTTTAATCAGAGGTGAAGCTGCCACTGCAAAGCATGTGTGCCATGCTACAATGGAAAGCTTAACAGGCAAAACACCAATAATAACAGAGGCTTAGTGAACAGTCAATTCAAAAGAATATGAATCAACGACTGACTTTTTAATTACATGCATGAACAAGAAATAGGACTGATATTTTACAGGGAGCATTTCAGCATGTCCAAAGACAATTTTGAATGTGCAATGAGACAAAGAAATATGAGATTTTAGATACAAATGCTTCGATGCAAGCTCAGTAATTGCTGATGGAACTGATTTACAGCTATTTTCACAAAGAAAAATGAAAACCGTTTCCATCTGACTACCTGAAAAGCCAAACCAGGATGTACAGTTTCATCTGGATCGACTAACACGCCAAAGGATCTTGTGAATATCATGTGAAAAGGCAGGAGTTATCTTCTAAAGCGCCTGCTGCTGGCCTACTTCCCCCTATTAAGGGAATTCCAACGGATGCCTCTCCCTTGACGCTCAGGTCGCGCCATCTGCTCCGGGGAGTTTATTATGGCGCTGACAGCCTTGCGAATTGTGACTCTTAATGAAATTGTGGAGCAATATGTAAGGTCTGATCCGCTTAGGGGGCTGTTGAGGCCTTTCCCCCTGCAGCCGCGGCAGGCAAGAGCTGGAGTGTCAGACCCTAGCTGGAGCCATATGCAGGGTTAAACGCTGATGTCAGGTCACAGTTGATTCAATAAGGGGGACTCTCCAGGGCTACTCCACTAGGCTTTTACAATAACAACATCTACACATTAAGGGTGTGGGATTTCATTACTGAACTGTTAAGCGATTCTTGGACATATAATTCGCCGAAAGGCTCAACGGAGTAATGAGTTGACGACATGGTGGAATGAAGACTGATGGCCTTTATTAAAGATAAATATATTTTGATTCTTCACCGTATCAACTCGTTACTCAAAGTACAGCCCTGGAGAAGATGAGAAGGATAACGATATATTTGCTAGTCCACTCCCATGCAGAGTAACGCAGAAACCAACAGACTGCATCTCCTTTTGTTCTTTTCATGCAGTTTCATCTGAGCGTTCTGATGCTCTAAGAGGTTGTTTTACAGGATGCTAAGAAGAGAACCTGATCATAGCAGGTGTTTACATAGAGCACTATTCAGGCCATTTAGTGCAACAAACTCTGTTTTGTGTTTAATGTGTTTTGACAGGCCGATTCGTTCTATAAATACACATGCTGACCCAATTATAGGTGGAGTAGATTCATCTATGAATTAGTCTGTTTGAAGCCAGCCAAAAACAAATCCCCTCAAGTAGGCTGGGTGGGGCAAGCCAATATGCTGAAAACAATTAGAGCTGGATATTTAAAGAAACATATTTAAAGAACCCAATTTTTAACACGTTGCAGAATAATTTGACTTAACAATTGCAGTAAACCCCGTCCCGCATTGGTCTTGTAGGTAAAAACAGGTTAAAACCAGACACACTTGGTAGAAATGAATTTCTGCAGTATAATACCTCTAAATGCAGATGTGAGAGCACCCAAACTACATTGAGGACACACTCACGCAAGCCATATTTCAAGGTGGCCATATGTGCCGACATAAAGAGGACGGCTGAGCTGTATGGCTGAGTGCACATGTGCATCCTTTTAGCAGGTCTCTAAAGGAAGTTTTCTGAAGCTTGTGGATTTGGGGTTTTTCCACATGCTGTCATCTTTTCCCAATAATAGTAAAACCAGAAAATCCCTATTTGGCCAGAAGGAAGGAGGCCTTGATGAGCTGAAGTAAGGAAACCAGCATGGGTGAAAGGTGGAAGCTCAAAATCACCACCAAGCCAAACAATACGAAACGCTAACTTCCTCATTGGCTTAAAGGAATAGTATGACATTTTGGAAATGCGCTTATTCCTTTCTTACTGAGCGTGACATAAGATCAATACCACTCTCATGTCTGTATCGTAAATATGTAATTGGAATAACTTCCTGGAGTTTGCGCTGGTTTTGTTTGTTGGAGGATTTTGTCCCCTTTGGACAGTCTGCGCTATGCTGAGATGACTTGCTGCTAGCTGTAGCCTAATATTCACTGCGCTGACATGAGAGTGGTATCGATCTTCAGCTAATTCTCAGCAAGAAAGCAAATCAGCATATTAGCCCAAATGCCAAACTGTTGCTTTCAGCTTTTAGCCAGAGCGTTGGCCACTTGCGCCCAGCAGATAAAATCAACTGTAAAAGCTCAATTTGATCACAGGAGGTATTTGAAATGCATATTCATGGCAGGTGTCAACTGCTACTGCCACAACTGGATCTAATCTTTATATTTTCATAAACATTGGGATTTAAAATCACATTTTTACTCATGCTAGTGTTTATATAGCATTAGACCAGTGTGGCCTGCACTAACCAACACTGCCTCATAATCACTACACTTTGCCTGAGGCACAGCCCCTGGAAGGCCTCTCTTAATTTACCTTGGATTCATCCAGATTATGCATGCTCTTTCAGCACTATTGCAATTATAATTGGAGATGTATCTGGAAGCTGACCAGTCGCTCTGCTGTTAGCCAGTAATCAGCATGTGGCAAGGCATCTGCACCAGCAGTAGCGTATCATAGCACAAAGGCTGTCCAAAATGAACACAATTTAAACCCAGATAGTAAGTTCTCACACACCACAACCCCAAATGCGAGCACCAGGAATCCGTTCCACACCCAGGCAGCCATTAGGACCCAGAGCGTGATGGGCAAGCATCCACACCGAACCAAAATAGAGCTCTGCTTCCCACTAATCCAAGATGAACAGGTGCTTCTATTTAAAGGACCAAATCCTCTCCAATCCACCCAATGGAATCCCAACCCTCTTTCTCCTCTCCCACTGACTCTACTGTATGAGTCCCCCCCCCCCACACCTATTTTTCTTCCCTCTTTCTGCCTTTCCTGGTTTATGGGCAGAGAAACAAAAGCATTGCGTCCTAAATGAGCTGTGGAAATGTGCATGAGGAAAACCACTTAAGGAACCAAAGCTTTCACCACCATTCCCCCTGAAAGAGTGCCGAAGGGTTTAACTGAACGTGCCATTTTCAAATACAATGGAGATTTGGCACTTCTCATTCAATTTAGTATACAATGTGTCTGTGTGTTAAATCAGTAAAACCTAGAGATGATTGCCAATATTAACCAGTACACCCATAAATGCTTTATGCACCTAAAATCTACATAAGTGGCACAAGAAACATGACCAGTCACATGTAAAATAAGAATAGTTATAGCATAAATATAGATCAGGGTTTGCAACTTATATTAAGACCAGGAATCGCAAGAGGAATAAGGACTGAGCATCTAGGAGCAGACTTTAACCCCTATTCAAAGCCGGACCTTGTTAACAAGCAGCCTGGTCTATGTCAGGAATAGAACAAAGCATTAAAAGAAGCAACTGATTTAGTCAAAGTATTTCTTAACAGGCTTTTCCTCAGCTATCATTCTGCACTATCTGCACTTCTACTTCTATTGGGAGAAGTTAAGTCATTAACATTCCGGGCAGCAAAGAGAGAGATTTCCATGATCCAGAACTGAGGAAACATCTTAGGAAAGTCCACAGAGAGCGCTAAGGCAACATGGATGACAGAAGCGAGTTTGAATCAGAGGAGGAGGAGAACGAAGTGGAAAGAAAGAAGGGGGTTACGAGATCTACTTTAGACTCTCCTTTGTTCTCTTTGAACTCAAGGCCTCTTAAAAAGATGTTAGACCTGCCAGGCTGCGTAACACCTGGACACTGAATGGCGAATATTGTGCAAGTCTGGATTTGACTGCAGCCACAGGACAGATTAATGGCAAACGGCGATCATGGCAAAAGCACAGTACGGCAAACTCTCATGAAAGCACCAGAGTTTGAGCTGTGCTAATTATAATCCCCCCCCACCCCGCCGGGCCAGAAACCAATTTGTCTCCTTTACAATACCACCAAATTTCCCGAGAATGGCTCGGGGCACTGTTTGAAAAGCGGTAATGAAAACAATTTTTTGAGCCAGTGGGCTCTGGATTGAGATTTGCAAAATGCAAAAAGAGTAATCCCTCTTCTCTCCTATCACTTTATGTAGGTGAGGGAGGCAGAGAGCAAGTTGACATACATTATATTGTATAGTCCAAATGTGTTATGTTGTTATAAGGGGGAATAAGGTTGACGGGCCTCCGGGGCAAGTCAGTGAAGCCAGCTATTCACAAGAGCACAATCACGACCTTTCTAAATATGAATTCTGTGCGGCCTGTGCTATCTTGGCTTTTGTGGCGGACACAATATGACATGCGTCGGCTTGGCAACATACAAAAAGAAGGAAAAGGCCGGGGGGTATCTGAGAGTGGGATAGTGTTCCTGGCTTTCATAAAAGCCCTTGATTTATTTTTGTGGCCTGACCTGATGAGTTCACCATGAAAAACAGAGCAGTAGTGATACCTTGGGTTTAAATTACGTGGGACTTGGTGGCGAGACAATGTGTTTTTTGTAAGCGGGGAACTGATATCTGTTAATGTTCTTATATTAAATCAGCTTGACCATCTCAAATGTTTTTATTGTCTCCCACAAATGTGTATTCATATTGGACTACAAAAATACTACGAAAAGGCATCATGGGTCACCAACGTTTTCAATGAAACCCAGAGCAACCAAATCATGCAGAAACAAGACTAATTTACAATTTAAATGCATCCCAACATTCCTTGGGCTGAAGATTCTACTCTGAGATCTAAAAAAATTGATTTCATCAGCGATGTAGAGTGTGGCGCTGCACCCTCCTTGGCTTGGCAGAGATACACTCAGCACTTTGTACCCATACTCTCTTTCTATGGATTCACTGAGTGACCCTTTGATACAGCCTACACTCAGTCAGGCAGCATTATATTTTAAAAAAAATGAAAAATTACATTTAGCTTAATATTCCATGTCAGATACCGGTAATGTGTTTCAGTTTCAGACACTAATTAAATCCAAGCGTGTTAGTTCGCAGAGTCAACATGCTGTGAAAATAATAACGGTAGAACAAGGCAATAAAATATTAAATGAGCTGGAGTTAATCTGGAATAGATTAGTCATATTTCTGAATCTGTGTTTACCATTAATTCAAGTCTTGTTTTAGTTTCTAACATCTGGCGCTCAAACAACACTTTGCTCTGCTCCACGTCGTCCAGACAGGACATTTGAGCTGAACTGCCCTTTTGAGACATCATCAGTGAATGATGAGCCACATCCAAGCTGCTCTGCCCATCAGGCATCGGACTGAACAGCACACTCCTTGTGACAACTAAACCAGGCCCGACACCATCGGTCTGTCCCATGACATTACATGAGCGGGCTGTGTCTCTGATGTGAAGTGAATCAATAGGACGTGTTATGTGACGCTGGCGGTTTCATAGCCACGAGGTTAAAGCACTTATTTAAATCATCAAATCAAAGAAAGGTTTCCAACCAATAATAACAAGTGTATGAAGAACATACATGAGTATAGCTATGCTCTCCACCCTGGGAACTCAGCGCAGCTGAAACACACTGAAATGTTTCACACGGCCTTGCTCACTGGAGTTTCCTCACGGTTAAAGTATCAGCTCACCGCCTTAAATGTTACAGTCAAATCCAAACCTTTATCTGTCTCGGACCACCTCCCTTCTTGCACAACATGTGAGAACGCAATTAATTTTCCTTCAAGGAGATTGAATTAGTGTGAGCTTTTGGCTTCCTGTCAGAAGACAATGTTAGAGGATGTGGAACACAAATGGGGTGTAAATAGCATAGTTTTTTAGCAATGCAAAATTAAATAAATACGTAAATATTGCATCTACTGAAGTAATGCAGAATTCCAGAGAGTAGGAAAATGACAAGGAGATTCAATTCTCTTTCAATTTGTGAACCATAAGCCAAACACTGTGTCTTTTCTAAGTTACACTGTAAGTCTCTACTCTATTGGCTAAGAGAGCTGGGAAATGTCATGTGATTGTAAGCCTTTCAAACGGAAATTTTCTTTTTCTGCTACCTGGCTACATTATTAAACAAACACTGAAATAACTTAACATGCCCACTTTCCAGCCAAGAAAAAGATTTAATTAGAGAATTATTTATCTTGTTTACTGGCTCTGTAGTGTAGTGTGTAGTGGGGGGGAGGGATTCTGTCTGCAGAGAAAAGCAGTGGAGTGGGGTATTAATTGTTCCTCTGTCAGCCAGTTGCCCTCATCTCATCCCTGAACCATTAATCATAAAGTGAGAGGCAGAGAAAGGGTGAATGGACAAAATCACATATGCATGAAGGCAATTTGTAACTCCAGGAATCTGATCAGGAAAAGCACATTTTGATTCCCATGCCGTTAAATATTGGATCAGCAGAGTAATATTCGCTCTTTTGGTTTCTTTGAGCTCCTCAGTAGAACACCTTGCTCATCACTGTACTTTAGACTAACTGGCATGAAGGGTTTACAGTAAACACGTACATGTGAACGCAGGATCTCATTAAAAACGACCACAGATAGAGCAAAGCCTGTCCCTCTCCATGCAACAATGCCGCCTCTCTTTTTTATTCCACAAAAACTCCCTCGAGTCTGGATTATGACCAGCGCCAGTCTCTCCTGAGCCATGAAACAAACAGTTCATGATTCAGAACCTTTTACATCCACACCTATTCACAAGGAGAGGAGAGCAGCAGCCGTTACTGGGTGCAGCCTTCACCTCCTTCTCACGGTTCAATGAATGAATGGAGGCTCTATTGAGCCTGGATGGTCTGTTGCTTCAACCCACAGTGGAAAATATGACGACCCAGCAGCAGGTAGGAGAAAGAGGCTTTTGGGATGGACCCACCACCAATACCACTTTACACACAAACTATTGTATGTCTTTGTAGATGTTTAACTGACAGTTATTATCAGTGACTCCAAGGTTAAAGGTTCAGCTTGGTCTTGAATTGACTGATTGCTCTTTGACTACAGGCAACAAGTCATGTGCATATTAGGGTCCAACTTGGGAACTTTTCAGAAACTCAGAGACCCCCTATTTGCACCAGAGGAGCCTTGTTCTGGTGCTGTCTCTTTAGCCATGAAGCCACATCCAGATCAACTTCAGCCCTGCCTTAAAAAAAAAATACCAGTATAGCGATGCTTAGGGGTTGTTTAACGTTTAACCAGTCTCAACTTTTGCCAAATAGCCACAAAACCTCATCATGCAAGACCCAGGTGCTGAGGGGGACAATCAAATAAGTGCTAAAGTGAAAGTTGCATATTCAGTTGATAATTCTCTGTTCTTCACTATGAGTTACCCCATTCCCACTAGACACTTTTTTTTACATTTGATAAACATTCTAAAATGTAAAAAAACAACAATAACTTTGAAAATGTTATTACTCCCCCGTTTTCAAAAGTTTGTCGGACCCTACTACTCCCATGCTTTTGACCTCATCAGGGAACATTATCAAAACATGAAAGACATTTCTGTTGATGGTTGCGTCAGCGGCCCTATTGTCATTCCAACCATGCCCATTGCTGTGAGGTGTCCTCATAAAAAGGCTTCATCTAAAGGCTTCATCTAGTGAGTGCCTGCTTTAAGAGTGCACTGGTCATGGCTGCAACACACAGACCTTTTGTCAAACCTTTTGCCTAAAAATGTTTCAACAATGAGAAGAAATTGCTTGGTGAAAGAAAAACTGCCAGTTTTTGCTTCTCTCACTTTATTGTGAATGTAATGTTATAACCAAGAGAATCAATATTAGGTATTAACTTAGTGTTCATGACAACAATTGCTGCAGCTAATGAAGAGCTGCAGTGCAGTGTTTGAGTACAAGCGGTCACTCTGAATCCAGGCAGCTTCTAGGAAAGCAAAGTGTCTCTTGTCTGCACTTCTATCCTCCCTCTCCTCTTTTTCCACCTACCTACACACTCAGGCTGTAAGGCCAAAGGCTGAGCGAACATTTGTCAGGCAAGGAGGATTTGTCTCAAGTGCGTCACTCCTCTATACGGAAATAACTCTTTGGTAAGAGAGCATTGTGACTGAAAGAGTATGGCAATAATCTGACACATTTTCCTCAAAAACAGCAACCCAAAAAGCCCTCAGAGGGTCAGTGAAAACAGGCAGCATCATTTCAGTAGTTAATACACAAAGTACAAACATCCGAAGGTTAGATTGAGTCATACTAATATTTTCCTTAAAAACCAGCCAAATTCAATTATTTGTTTCCCATCATCTCAGTGCTGTTTAAAGGCTTTTCGATGCTGCCAACAAGGCAGGGTTGAAAATGATCACTTTTAGGATGTACTGTATGTTATTAGCTGACATATTTACACACTAAACAGTATACGTTATCCACAGGTTGAATTAAAACGTGCCGTTTTTAGCCTTTAAATCACATATTAATTGAAACCTAATGGGATTATTTCAGTCAGTCTTGGCTGACGACAATACACTGCAAAACACATTTGACTTAATCCCTGCATCAGCACCAACTGGCGGCTTCAAACACTATTTAAAGAGTTTCATTGGGCTCCATCTTCTACGGCTACTGATCTCCCCCACCAGTTAAATCCGTTCTCTCCAAGAAAATCAAATTACTTTTTCAGAAATAGTGGAGGAAACAGCATGACAGGCTTTGGATCCCCCACCCTCTGTCTCCTACTAGCAATCTAACATTAAAGTGTCCCGTCTTCAGTGACTATAAACACCGTCCTTCATCTCAGACATTGCCCCATCGAACGGAGAGACTGCTCGTGTTGCAATTGTGCAGAACAAAGACAAAAAGAGTTTTCCATTGAAGGTTGTAAAATATTTATAGCTGGCAAATGTAAAGAGGAACTTGTCCTATTTCAGTCAGACTGCTGATTTACCAACATGTAATCAGCACACATTCAGGTGCCTGTGTACCATGACGGCCTTTCAGACTGCACTCCTATACTCTGACATTCTTTGAATGTTTAATTGCATACTGTATCAGAGATAGTTCATGGGCCCTGACATATTTGATTGGGTCTTGTGCCTGATCTCACATTCAACCTTCAACAGCAGCTACACTAGAAACATTGATCGATGTTAGTGACTCACATAGCAGTGCAATAATCCTAATATTAATTGGTTTCACATGCAACACATCACAGCACATGTACTCTTGTGTATTGAAGCAAGCCAAAATACCTCAAAATATTTATTAGGTCAATGATTGGAGCACGCACTGAGAGGAACGTGGGTTTATGAGAAAGCAACTGTGTAATGCTCCAAGTGATTGGTCATGAATCGCTACTTTAAAATAGTCATGTACTGAATAGGATTGCATAATTGAAACTAATGTAATAATGTATTTGCTTGTAAGAGTAAATTGGTTGGTAGGAAGTACCTGTCTAAACTATATGAACAAGAAGTCATTGCAGTCACTTTCTTAGCGCATATATTAACTTAACTGGCAGTACATTTTCAATGTAGCCATTACTTATTTTATTTTGAAATGCACACATGTTGAATATATTACAGACTACTTCTAATACTTGATACATTTATATATTAACCAGAAAGTTTTAGCTATGAAACAATTACACCTAGTTAGATTAACAACAAATGTCTCAAAGAACTAGTTTGGAACTATAGACTTTTAAATCTACACTTAGTAAACATTTAAATTAGAACTAAACCAAGTTTCATTTGCAGCAGCTCAATGCAGCCAGGTTGGTGAGCGATGCTCTCCTTACATCCTGATTGCTTGGCAACAAGGTAAAATTGGACTGATGTCTCCAGTTGAAATGCTGCAAACTAACTTTAAGTAGGTTTATCTGACACTGCTTTCATGCTGCCAAAGATTGTGTTTCCATTATTTTGGAAGCCACCCATACTAAATATGTACGCCCTCTAATGAAGCCACTTTGGATGAAAGCAGTACATTACAGCACCAAGAGAGTGCAAACATATTTGGAATGGGTAGTCCAGATAAAAGTGCCCATTAAATAGCAGATAATATTATATAAAGCAGCAGATGCAATGGGCAGTAATAACATGTTGTTCTGTGATTTTGTGCATCCAGGCAACCCATCCTGCAGGGTTTGGTCAGGGAAAACCAGGCTTTGTATTCGCGTTCACCTTGCGAGGACTTCACACCTTTTGAAAGCTGTGACAGGTCACAGTTCAAACACACTCACAGCTGCATTGCATGACAAGATAAAGCCTTAGTTAAGCACCTTGCCCTCAGCTTGCCCCCTACCTTGTGTGCAAACAGGTTGTTTTGTTCTGTCTATTCAGGCTGTCAGGTCAAACAGGGGGAGACATTTCAGTACATCTTTGTGTTTAAATGTCTATATTTGGAGTTTAGCACAAGGCGAACGGTGCGTTGCATTTGTTCTTATAACGCTGATTCTGCTTCTCTGTTTGCTTCCAAACTCACCTCTGCCCCCGTCAATCTAATAAAACACCCACAACCCCACACCAAGGGGGGTGTCACCATTTCAAGCCTGCTGACACTTTTACTATGAGCTCTCTCTCACACACACACACACACACACACACACACACACACACACACACACACACACACACACACACACACACACACACACACACACACACACACACACACACACACACACACACACACACACACACACACACACACACACACACACACACACACACACACACACACACACACACACACACACACACACACTAGGTACAACATTAATCCCTTTCAGACCCATTAAAAGAAAGTGTCAATCTCTCTGAATGAAAAGCAGCGGATTAAAAAGAAGGTAGTGGTACCTGCAGTTTAAAAGTCTTTTCATTTACAAAGAGGGATGTTATTAGCAATCAATTAGCTGTTTCAATAGCAACAGTCATTTCAATGCAGGCTTCACTAAAGACCCAATAAGTGATTTAAAACCCATCCAATATTATCACTTTGAATGTGGTGCTTTGGAAAATAAATATATTATGTAGCAGCAACAAAGGTCATCATTCCAGCTCAACGCCTGCTGGGAGGTTTTATTGTAGTGAAATTGTAGTGACAGTCTCTTAATGTTTGTTTACATGCTGTCAGTATATTAAACACGATAATTAAAGATGTTTGTACCTTGAAGGAGTGAAGTGTTGGCTTCGGAGCATCATTATCTTTTTCATTGAGTGAAGTATGGGACAACCTGCTGCATTTTACTGTTGAATCCTGCTTAGTAAAGCAGGGTCCAGTTTCACCAGCTGCCACTGTTTTTCCAGGACACTCAGTTTATACATGATAACCAGCCACTGCCAACAGTGTGTGTGTTTCTTTATATAAATGTATAAGCATGACTAGGGGCAGGTGTGTGTGTGTGTAAGCTCCCTTCCATTGGCTGATGCATGCTTTTTCTAGAGCTTCCAACCACATAGAAACTCCGGGCAAAGCTAGTAACCTTGTGTTTATCAGAACTTGTACTAAAGATTTTGTGTTATGAATATATGGGGATGATGCCAATATTTCCTAACATCTCAGTTCTAATAAATTCACTAACCGGAACAGGGTGTGTGCAGCCTGGACAGTGGTTTCTAGAAAGAGACAAGCCTCCAGCAGAGCCCAGAGCCTCCTAAATGATTACCGGTTGTTGGCACTGAGCCTCTGCTGTGGCATAACACAAGCCTCATTAGGCCCTGGCATCAAGGAGATCGGCAGAACCGGAGCAAAAGAGTGGGGCTAAAAGACACTATTTCCTTTTAGGAGGAAGGTTTACAAGGAGAAAAGAGGACTGATAAAGGCTCACGAGGATTGAGTCAAACTGTGATGTGCCAAAGCTTCTTAACAAAGAAATGTTACGTTATCATTTTTTATCCAACAGCCTTATAGTTCAGATCAAAAGTATAAGAGCACCATTGGCCTTCCTCTCTGCTCTGAGGAGCTCTGCAGGCATTGTTTGCCTTCATGGTGTGCCAAAGCTTTTCTACTATTGAACTGATTTGTATTCTTTGAGGTTGAGCACCCACCTGGGACGCACATTTACTGCCTTTTTTTTAGCCTTTCAGTACAACAACAGGATAAGAATGAGTCATTGTTTCAGGTGTTCTATGGAAGCACCAAATACAACAATTGCCATTAACATTGCCAACTTCATCTTTAAATATTCAGAAGTTACATCCCCAATGTAAAATGTGTCTGAGAATGAGCTGATCTCATCTCACAATCCGAGTTCAGTGTATGTACCTGTGCACACACACAGCTCCAAGAGCATGAAGCACACTTGTGGTGCACAGGTGTCATCAGCAGAATCCCGTCTCCACTTAAGCCCCCAGGCCCATCTGTTCCATTGTCACTGTGGAAAGGGGTCACAGCCGACAGGCATTACGAAGCGACTGATAATCACCAGGTGCTCAGAACTAATGCAAGGAAGGACTCTGTGATTATAAAATAAGCTGCTGATATTGCCAAGAAGTAAATGTCTCCATCTAGACGCTGAAGAAACCCTAAGATTTATTAATGTTAGCACTTTCATGTAGCTGATGATGTCTTTGGCTGAAATGTTCAAGTGGAGCAATGTAAAAAGTACATCAGAGCTGTTTGCTTAGTAAACTGGCCAAGCCGTGTCAGGCTCTTGGGTTTGAGCACATGGAAGGGTGATAAAAATGTCCTCTGGATTTGGTTTGAAGATATGGGCTGGCTGGGAACCAGCTCATTGAGCCCAAAAAGCTACCGAGATTCCTGGGTCTCACAGCCAAGTCAAACTACTCAATGCTCCCAGTAGCAACATTCACAGTAAACTGCAGGTTCCAGAAAAGCCACACTGTTGTTTTAAATTAAGAAGAAAAAAAACATTTTGATCCACTTGTCTGTGTAGAAGAGATGGAAAAAGTACAACTGTGCATCCTTCGTTGCTGATTGACAACTAACTGCCTTTTAGCCCTGTTAGCCATTTCAATGAGAGAGGCTTTGCTTGAGTTACTGGGGGGGAGGGTGCGGGGGGTGAAAATAGGTCTCATTCAGTCACCACTTAGCCTGGCAATGTGGAGAGAAGATTGTAAATGAGCACAGTGAAGTGCTTGAATGGCAGCCATTGACGCTGGCTCGCTGGCTCTCTGACACACACACACACACACACACACACACACACACACACACACACACACACACACACACACACACACACACACACACACACACACACACACACACACACACACACACACACACACACACACACACACACACACACACACACACACACACACACACACACACACACACACACACACACACACACACACACACACACACACACACACACACACACACGATAGAGCAGTAAGCACTCGTATCATGCATTAAGGGTCTGTGAGAGTGTGAGAAGAAATGATGCTTAGTTGTATGGTTAGAGCTCTACACTGGTTTGCAAATGCGCTGACAAATAATTAAAATCTTCGTTGAAGTTCTATACTAAAACTTTACTTTTGCTCTTCTATTGGAGGTATGTGTAGCAGCTGAGGACACGTCATCCTCTTGAACAGTGATTAAAAGATGATGAGCACCCAAATGAAACCAGAAACTGTCAGCAAGCCTTATAAGTGGTTCCTCTGCACTGTGAGGAAAGTGACAGATGACTGCTTACTGCACCTCTTTGCATCCAAAGTGATATTTACTCTCCTTTTAGCTCAGCACTGAGGGGAACTGCAGACTTGGTTGATAATTCTTGGTGGGCTTTTCACCGGGAGCGAAACCTTTCAATTAAATAAATGAGAACGGGCGGCACGCCCTGTTTATTGGCTCAGTGTTACACCCCACGTCAGGTCCAAATGCTCTTTGCTGAAGCCCGGAAACGTCCCGAATTCATCAAAATAGGAAGGAAAGATAAAATTCTCTGCTGACCACCACACACACTTGTGATGGGTTATAAGTGATGTTTGAGAGGGATTTATTTGTAATCAGTCTATACACTGTTTTTTAGGAAACTAACATATTACACCTTTAATATTTTCTCGTTCTCCTCTTTTCAGCTGTTTCACTGATGACCTCACAAGATCTTTCACTTGAA